>NC_137204.1:17798419-18115919 GCF_960531495.2 Zeus faber
TACTGAGAGCAAATGACCTCCCGACCACACTGTGACCTATACATTTAAACAGTGGCACAGAACGTTTTTTGGGATAGGGGCCTTTTCATCCCGCCTATTGTTTACAGTAGAAAGACGCCATTAAATTGTTGTTCCCTAGGTGGCGACAGAGCCGATGGTGCAAATTGTACCAAAGGCCGTGGTGTACTGCACTGTGCCATCACCTGCAGGTGGCTCCTGTGTTGGTAAGACATTGGTAGCTGTCTGCTTATGGCTGCTTGTACAGGGTATAAAATATTGCTATATTGTTTATATTAGTCATACATACATTTTTCAATGAATTTAACTAAACCTTTTGCAATTTCAATTTTCTTTAGGTCAAGCCTGAATTTCCCATGCTTCCCGGTCCTTGTATTGAATTTGACTATCAGTAACATGAATTGAACCATAACAGCGATCCTAAAGATCTGAAGGTGAAGTGGCCATACGTACTTCCCTGGCTGGACCTAGATCGCCGCGCTCCACCAAAGGGAGAAAGGGAAGGGGAGAAAAACTCCTCTCCATTTTGCATGGATGGGAAGTAATGTGCAACAGCTGAAACGGTCAAGCAGCTGGAAGGGCACGACAGGCGGAAACCACCCAGAGATTAGTGAGTGAAGAGCTGCAGAGTGCATCCATCCATGAGGCTCCAGAGTGTGTCTAGTGTTGGAGGCAGGGGAGAATTTGATACTTTAGACCCTGCACCATTGCTCATACCAATTGGACATCAAGATGCAAGCCTTGCATAGCACGCAAAGTGTGATAGAAATGCCCATTATTCAAAAAAATTACTAAAATTCAAGAATACATGCTAAAACCTTGCCACATACCATGATAAACTGCCGAAGTCTGCATTTATCTACGTCATCAATCACATTTATTTTTTGAGGATCATAATGGAGGTAGTAGTCATGGTATTTAATTATGACATTAAAGAAAGTACCTATTATCTACATGGAACATTTGATAATCTGTTTTGTTGGGGGGGGGGTTTTGGTGTAGAGCGTCATAGTCTGTTGTTCATTTCATGGCAACGGTCTTATCGGACTAATGTGCATAAGAAATACAAATTTGGAAATACTCCCATTATTTGGATTCTGAATTTTCTGTTCAGAAATGATGAAATAAGCTACCAGCACATAAACTTGCCAGATGATGCCAGGGTACCGCATATTAAAGGAAACACAATGGATGGAAAACATGCAAATATTAATAATAAATCTACAGACACTGTCAAACAGCTCAAGACAAATTGTTGTGATTAAAAATGAGAAAATTCAGGAGTGGAGTATTATAAAAAAAAAAATATATATATATATATATATATCATAATAGACCATGATATAGATATATATAGACCAATATATATATATATATATATATATATATATATATATATATATATATATATATATATATATATATATATATATATATATATATAATAACACCAATGTCCCCATTTTAAGGTTAGCTTGGGGAACGCTCTGCCATTCCTCTTTCCAGCTCTGTTTAGAAGCAACCATGTTATATAATTTGGCCATCTGCTCCTCAGATTGATTTCAAAGTCCCATAACGTAACAGATATGTGCTGGCGTGCAATTCACATACGTACATCAACAATCTCCACGTATGTGTTGCCTTATTATATACACAAAATGTTTTATTTTATCAGATGGCATCAATCATTTATGTATCGAAAAGGGTTTTCTTGAAACAACAATTATTAATTATTAATGAATAATAATAATTCATTATGTATTTGTCATCCCTTTGTGTGTTGTTGAGCGTTTTTAAAATTTCAAAACGAGAACAGTATGGTCAATGCATTGTGCACGCAAAGGCGACATAAGCAGATTATTTTCTGCTGTTTAGTCTGATCAGGATTCATACATCTGTATCCAGCCTTGACCTCACTCGTCGGTCTCGCCTTTCAGCCCTTTTCGGTTAATTTACAACAATAATATCAATTCGTGAACGCGTGAGTGTTGGTAGATTTCGTACACCTCAGGCGTGTCACTTATTTGCTGTGGAAATGAGTTCAGTCCGCGCCATCCACTTTGAAACACTGGTGATCTGGCGGCACCTGGTGGTTCTGTTTGCATGGGGACGGAGCGTCAACTGGGCTTCCAATACGTTGTATTATGGCGAGATCCCACCCACCACCACCACCACCACCACCACCACCACCACCAAAGAACAAATAATAATAAAAACCCTGAACTCCGCACTGCAGGGCCCGGGTTACACGCTCCAAATAGCGGTAACTTGAAATTGTACTCAGGGTTCAGCGCGCAGAAATTTCCCGAACGACCAGGAATGGAAAATAATATTCACAAGTATGTTTTAATTCGGGTGTAATCGCATGGAAATAAGATTCCCCGTGTTGGCTTTATGAGCCGTTTTTACGTATGCTGTGAAAAAATATATAAAATAAAATGTATATTTAGTGTGCGTGTGTGTGTGTGTGTGTGTGTGTGTGTGTGTGTGTGTTCGCTCGTTCCAACGCTTTTCATGGGTGAATAGCATGGGAGTTTAAATTGTGTGGCGGGACAATGTTATTTTAACCGTGTGTGTGTGTGTGTGTGTGTGTGTGTGTGTGTGTGTGTGCGTGTGTGTGTGTGCGCGCGCGTGCGTGCGTGTGTGCGTGTGTGTGTGTGTTCGCTCGTTCCAATGCTTTTCATGGGTGAATAGCATGGGAGTTTAAATTGTGTGGCGGGACAATGTTATTTTAACCGTGTGTGTGTGTGTGTGTGCGTGCGTGCGTGCGTGCGTGCGTGTGTGTGTGTGTGTGTGTGTGTGTGTGTGTGTGTGTGCGTGCGGGCGTGCGGGCGATAACGAAAGAAAGTTCTTGTTATATTATTTCGCACACATCTGTAGGCGGCAGCACAGGACAGGCGAGACGCTCGATCAACTTGACGAAATCCCAAAACCCTGCACAAAAAAAAAAAAAAACCCAAAAAAACAAAAACTGATGCCCCGGCGTGTTTCATTGGACAGCTTCGAGCTGCGGGGAATCTCAGGGGCCATCCGATTGGTCGAGCCAGCCATCAATCACGCGCACCAGCGAGCGCTTGAGAGGAAGTCAACTGTCACGGCGTCTCCAGCCGAGCTCGGAGTTGCCCGAACGGAGTTGCTTCCCCGAACGCCGCCGTTTTATCCGTCGAGCCGCTCTCCAACACGCCGACCGCATCGGAGGGGAGAAACGGCGGCTTGGCTGCAGCGAACCACGGCGTCCGGGGGCTGGGTTTTTTTTTTTGTTTGTTTTTTTTTTTCCTCCGTGCGTGTGGAACCGCCGCTGGCAGGCGTCACAGAGGGAAGGCGGACTTTGTTTTTATTGTCCAGGGCTAGCTGGCTAGCTAGCTTCGACGAGCGGCTGCAGAGAGGGGGGGGGGGGGGGGCTAGATGGCTACGAACGCTGAACCGATCTACGGCGTTTCAGAAGACGAGGTGAGCTCACCGGGGCGCGGGCGTGAGAGGGCGGCGGGCTCCGCGGGGCTCCGACGCGCCGTAACGAATCGCCGCCGCCGCTAGCCGCCCACAGCTAGCGTTAGCTGGGGGGACGCCAGCGGAGCTTATTGCGCGACCCTGTGGAACGCTCGGCTCCGGTGGGTCAGTAGTGGGCGATCAGGTCGGTCGGTTAATTATCCCTAATGACCGCTTAATAACGACCGTTGTCACGGGCAACCGCTTCTGACCCAATGTTATTTTGTCGTGGACTATTTTTGAAGTAGTTCTAAACAAAATAACTTAAAATCAATGTTCCGTGTCAATTAACTATTTTTAAATCGAGTAAGTAGCCATGGTCATTATCGCAAAGAAACCCTTCGGACTGTCCTGGTCACCCCGTCGGGGGTTATTTTGATTGTGTAACCACCGACTAACTCCACATTATCCCTTCATAAGCTTCACGGTAATTTCCAATGTCATTTCCCCGATCGATGTTCTCCTAATTTCCTCGTTGCCGATGAACACAGCAACCCGCCCCCGGACACGCTGTGCGCCCAAACGCCAACATTGCAGACCTTTGTTTGGACCCCGCCACCAATATTTCACAACGCCCCCAGAGAAACGTGCTTTCTGCGCCACCAGCTTAGGCAATCTTTAACTCTGAAAATTGTTTTCTTCCTTTCCAGCGCCGCGATCCTTGTTAATGTTCAGTATGTAACGCTGTGATGAGCATAATGCAGCGGGAGAAGGGCATATCCCACACCAAGTCCTCAGTGTAGAACCAGGGAAACACACACATACATACATACATACATACATACATACATACATACATACATACATACATACATACATACATACATACATACATACATCCATACATACATACTTCCTAAAAGTTAATGTTAAGGAATGCTTATTGTTTTGGGCCGGATCATATAAGTTTATGGTCCATTAGAGATTGCTTTATTTAAAAAAACCCAAAAACATTCCTTCGCTTTTGATAGTCATTGCTCCCTCAACACTGTCACTGTGGACTGAAGCCATAATACCACCCTTTTTCCGGGGAACGTCCCAATCGATAACAAGAGGCTTTGACGTGCCCTTCCTGAGGTTTGACTCAGAAAGTAATGGGCGTGCCTCAGACAAGCCTGTCTGCGTTGATGCTCCTTTCAATATGGTCCTTACACACACAGCTTAGGCTTTTGTTTCCACTTAAGTAGTCATCAATGGCTTATACGTGTCCCATCTAATTATTTTACCCTCAAATGTGACAAATAACAGGTATAATCCGTGTGTATCATGCTGTATCATGCTGTATTATGAAATAAACGACTTGGAAGGCATATTTTATCAGCATTAGATATTTGTCAGTTGGGCGCAATACAACTTTGGTTAATATTGACTATTTTATGAAAATAAAACTTAATATACAATACAAACAAAGTGTATAGTGCATAGAATTTATGGAACGGACCTGGCAGAAATGGAATATCATTTCATAAGTATGTTTTAATAAGTGTATAATCCCATGAAAATAACAATTGTTGTGTTGGCGCATGGGGAGCGGGTACGCTTCATGGAGGCCGCCATGGTGCACCGCCATGGGGCGGGGTATTCAGGGGTACTCACCGTGAGATGCCACTAAATTCTACACACTGCACATTTAATATATAAACAAGTAACCCTTTTAACGATGCTGCACAACTGAAGTTTCCAAGCTACATCAACAAATACGTTCTACTGTATTAGATAGTTTGCTTTCTGGGGGTGTGACGCCAATGTTAAACAACGTTTCACCTCTGAATAAGGTCATGGCCCGAAGCATGGTAGCCCCTCCCACCCTAGTGCTATTAAAGAATTCACTGTTAACCAATGTGAATATGGCAAATACATCTCATCTACTGGAAAAAGAGTAGCTAATCATTTCCAGTGTAGTTCCAGTGTAATGTATAAACAGAGTAAAACAATAAACAAAGTAGGCTTATAGTGCGAGTCCTGCAGGTAATCAGGGTTATGTTGTAAAATCATCACCAAATGCTTTTAGAAACTCTAATTGTGTTTTTCCTCTGTAAAAACCACCCAGCGGCAGGCTCATTCACCTGCCATAAAAGCTCAGATTTTATGGACAAGTTAGATGATACAAATCTGCAGTCAATTATTAATTCACTGGTAGCCAACATCATTATGAAGTCATCTCAGAATGATGGTGCATAATTTAGCGGGTACATTATATAGCCTTTTGATAAATCTTACCGAAACTAATGAATAACACTTTGAGGATGATCATAAAACCTTGATTTAATTAATTACTTCAAAGATTTACAAGGTGTAAAACTCTTTTAAATGCGACCTATTATAAAAAACTCACTTTTCCAGTTCTCGTGCACATACACTTGGGTCTCACATAGGCCTACTAACACACAGGCTGTGAAAGAAGACAACCCAGTCACTTTGTTGTGAGCTGCCTATTTCAGAAAACATGTGATTCAACAAGCCGTTCCGATTTACGACCCCTTCCTACGTCACATCTGACTCTCCACCCAGGGCTGGAGATACGGCTCGGACCCGCCGGACTAGCTAGCATTATGTCAAAACTATGAGATAAGCATTGGAACTGCTCTGTTGTCGGCTGTTCAGACCAGCACAAATCTTTAAAAAGAAAGAGGAACCAATATCAACTCTCAGTGACAAAACTGCAGGTGAGGGAGATTTAAGTATTTAAAAAATCAATCGTGCTGTGTTTCCTTTTGCCGTTTAGCACTAGCTTACTGTAATAGTTAACTCCTAACGGCATGGTTAGTCAGTAATCTATGCTCAGAGGATCTTGGCGACTGTAGGTGGAGTTCACGTGACATCATAAACAAAAACACACTTAAAGAGCACCGAAAAATGACAGCGTCGAGCCGGTGCGTCTGCGCACGCCGCCATCTTGGTCAGGTCCCATTTTTACATTTTCAACGCAAATGTAGGCTGTTGTGAGCAACAAAGGGGAAGTGATGCAGAGGGGTTTTATTGACGTAGATAGATATACCTATATTGTGGAGTTCTTGGGGATAAAAATCAGGAATTCACATGTCAAATAAAAACGTTTAGTAAAGTTAAAACACCTTTTTGTAAAAAAAAAAAAAAAGTAAACATCAGAACATGTTCAAGAAGCTTATATCATTTATTTAGGGGTAAATTATAGGTATTTTTATATGCTCCAATGCATACATTCAACATACCACTACACATACTGAATGTCATGCATAATTACACAAAGCCTTGTATCTAACTAGCGCAATGGGGTCTAATGTGTAAAATGACGCTAGACAGTGTCTTATGTGGCAACGTTGCTAAATAACAATGTCAATAAGGCAAGAAGAAATTGTTTGCTATATTGACATTCTCAACTGACTTTCCTTTTAATCCAATGTTAGCAGGCTAATGTAAACAGAAAATGGCATTGCCTCAAAATTATACAAAATACTCTGCAAATGGATGTTCACTCTTCAGCTTGCTTCTGCTCTAGATGACTGGTTTTCTATTGATTCAGAACAGCTGTAGGAGAGGAAAGATCAGTTGCAAATGCTCACCAAGTCCATAATAGTTTTAAGCCTCAAATATTTCCAAACTTTGTAAAGTCTTTGCCGATTTATCTTCGCAGCCGAAATGCCCTCGGCACCCGCACCTTGTCCTGAAAAATATATTTTTTGTGATTTTTTTTTTTTTTTTTTTTTTTTCTTTTCCAGGCAGATTAATGAATGAATAGAAGCTGTGGATGGATTTTAACTGATATTATTCATTATCAAATGAATGAAGGTAGTTGACGGATCATGACAGCACTACATAACATTTATCATTACTGGTCAACAATTCAAGCATCTTCAGAAATCCTAGGCCTGTTAACTTCATCTTGTCTGTGTTTCTTTTGGAGCTCTTATACCACCGGCAGCCATTTTCTTAACTGAGTTTTATAAAATGTGTTGATTTTTGCCTCTTGTCTCTTCCAGAATGAAACAAGGGTGCTGCGGGTGAAAGTCATTGCGGGTATTGACCTGGCTAAGAAAGACATCATTGGAGCCAGGTGAGCCTCAAGTTAATACACACCCATAAATGGTTACTTCACTACAAGTATCTGTAATTACACTGTTCTGCTTCGTTCATGACCCACGCATTATACTAAGCATGGTCTTGGAACAGGTGGTATTTTGCTGCTATTTTTGATATTATTTATCTATGGGGATATACTGACACAGTATGTGTCAGAAAGTCCATGCAAGTCCAAATATGAAAACCAGATGAAAATCATTTTGTTTCTTTATATAATATATTATATTAAATAATTTTCCATAAAACATTAATCAAAATATGATAATGATTTTTTATGACCCAAAACGAAATGCCATAACATAACATTTTATCGATCCAGGGGGGATTCACGAACTTGAGCATAACTTGATACGAAATAGAACCAGAAGTAATAGCTATATGACAGCATGCCAGCTGATTGCTGCTTATTGTTGTTTTAACCAATATTTATCTTTTTATTTATTTCATAAAATGTAGTCCAGGTCTAATTTAAAAGGTCCTATTTAGTTAGTGATATAGATGGTCTTATTTTTGATTTTATGATTTTTGTTTTTCATTCCAATATTTTAGTATATTAGAGCAAACAAACCCCTTTTTTCCCCCGGAAATATCTTGTGAACATTTAATTTCTGGCTACAGTAAGTAAGGAAATGTTTCCCTTTATAATGGAGAAATCTGTTGAGTCTTGGTAGATGTTTTGGGATTTGAGAGGATTGTGTAAGGCTTTGAGAGGTCATCATTGCCTTGTCAATTGAAATTGCGCTGCCTGCCGTTCGGATTGTTTCCACATGTAATGTGGTCTATGTCCGTTCATGAGATTGCTTTCAACTGAGGTGGAGAAATAAGAGAAGTTGATGGGCTGGTCAGTTTGGAAATGGTTGGTGCCATCTTGTCTCAGTGATGTAGCCCTACATGGTAAGGGAATTTTAGAACTGGTGACTCTCTGATAGAGGAATTTAGGTGTGCTAAGATGAGGTTCTAGTGGGGTTCAACTCATGAATGCTTTCGATAGCGATCCATCCTTAAATTTAAGAATTTACTAAATAAAGACAAATCTTCACCTTTGGTAGGTGAAAACAGACCTCAGGAACAGGCTGCAAGGAGAGCACTTGGGGACAATAAGATTTAAAATGGCAGCGCCATCTGACCAAAGCCGACCGCGCCAATATGCAATCCCGCGCACCTCTTCTGTTGAGGGCTTTTTTTTGGTGCGTACCACCGGGCCTGAAAAAAATTCTAGGGGAAACACTGCAAGATAGCGTGAGTCCTGTGTGCCCGGCAAGCATTTGAACACAATGACATAGCAAGTCAGGTTCAGAGGAGAAGGGCCTGGATCGTATTGATTGTATTAATTGTATTATTTTGTCAGAAACATGACTATGTATCCTAATAAATGTGCTAAGGATGTCACACAGTGTCTGGTACTTAAAGTGTTCAATGGACCTCTTTATAACACAGTAACTACAACACGTTTCTTATTCAGGATTTGTTTTCCCCAAGTTTTGCTTCATGTTCCACATTGTTGGAGTTGAAAAGTGACTCTTTGTGGCATGGGAGTGCTCGTATTTTGATGTGTTGAATACAGTGTGCAAAAGGATGATAAACACATTGAAACGGACAATTGCACACTGTGGACTGGTTAACAGTTGCCTTTTTTATCAACAGAGTAAAGGGAGTGAGGAAGGTGTTTGTTATGTGTGGATGCTCTTTGTGTTGCCCCCTTTTACATTAATGGGGGACACACAGATTACATGGCGTAGACTTCTATCTATCTATCTATCTATCTATCTATCTCTATCTATCTATCTATATTTTTGGTTTGTCATGCGAATTTAAATGCAGGAAAAATTGGCTTTTATTTGCTTTTCTCTCACCAATGTCCATTCACTTGCACTCCATAAATGAGACCCAATGGCTTTATTACATTTTATAATCATATATAAAATGTATAATAATATATCACCAAAACAATTACAGGACCACAGGAAATATCCAGGACAAGCCTTGGGTGTATGTACATGTACACTCATACTGATCACTGGCAGTAATTACATTATGGCAATCATTTGATTGAAGCTTTTGCATGCTCAGAATTAGTGCAATTATAGCAATAACCCCAGTAGTTTGGTTTCTCTCTGTCAAACACAAGCTTCCATGCAGCTTTTCACCTTTGTGGACATGTTGGAACATTTTTTTATGACTGTAGTAGGCTTAGGCCGATCTTCGCCACCATATGCATGATTTTCTCAGTACCGAAAGGTAGCCCCCCTCCCCCCGTCTGTCCGTGGGACCACTGGGAGCGACGGATGACGCTCTTTCACTTGCGCGCACAAAGAGGATGTACTGTATGTGCAGCGAGGAAGCAGATGGAGGATTTGGACGTGGTGGCGTGGATGGTGATTAAGTCCCAGCTCGGACGGCGTCGACAATGCGCGCGCTATTGATGGGTTGCCCGCGATGGGTCTGCCAGAGCAGTGTGTTTTTTATTCTAGATTGAGGTTATTTTACTTTACGTCTACTTATGGAATGAAACCGTAGTTGTTTTATTAGGAGGAACGGGGCACGGCGATCGGGGCGCACAAAGAGCCGTTTTCGCGTCCTTGTCCAGACGATTCACACATAAAAATATATTTTTATTCCCCCAGTGATATGTTATCCCTGTGCATTTTGTAAGCGTCAATCTGTTTTTATCCTGTTATTGTTATGCACACTGACTGACTGACTGAACGGGAGATCCTTTCCTCACGCACGTTACGTGAACGCCCAGGCGCAACTTGCGATCCGTTCGCGGTGATCGGGCATCCAAGGTTCACAGTCTCTGTATTGGCCTTGCCCATTGACCTGTTACATTACATTATGTCATTTTGCAGACACTTTTGTCCCAAGTGACTTCAAATAAGTACATCTCCTGGACCCTATATTATTGGATGCATGTGTTTAAATTGAGATGGTGGGAAAGGGCGTTCATAGTGGTGGTGAAGTCGATACGGCTTAAATTACTTTAATTTGAATGAATTTTTACATGTGCACATTTAGAAATCTGTGTAATCCAATGAAGTGATTGGATGTCAAGATAAATCAAAAGATTGGGGGGAAAAAATCTCACTCAGGCTTTTTGCACTAAGCTCTTACAGTACCAGAGCAGTGGGCAGAGCTATGTTACTGTGGACAATGTGGTTAACTTTTTTAGGCATACTAGTTTTCAAACAATTGTTCTGTGTCAATGTGTTCAAGATTTGACGTTTGCAAGATGGGTTACTGGAAGACAATTTTGTTTTTGGGACAGAAAAGAGTTAAAGTTTGCTCATTATTTAGTCTGTGCTTACGGTGCATTTAATGTGTTGTGGGCATTACATGGCTGTAGAAGATTCAGAGCGATAACTACTCATGGATGTTTGAATGTGTGTCCTTAAAGTGGATATCACTTTTCAATTGGGTCATTCTAATAACAGCTGTAGTCCGTAACTAAATGAAGATGTGTTGGGAAAATGTCTTGTCCTGTGATGTTTCCGTATAAGTGTATACAGCACATCATTTGCTCAATAAACCCACAACCACAACTGTCTTTCACAAAATGTGCCTCTTAAAAATCCACATTTAATTTAATGCATTTTTTAAAATTAAGAATAGGGGAAAAAAGGAACAACAAAGGAAAAAAAAACAAAAATTTTTACTGTATGTCTGGCAAACTATTTAGGGTTTTGAAAACTTCAATTTAAATATAAATTCTTTAAGAATGCTGTTGGGGCAGTAATTGGTTTCGTTTGAACGTAAAGTCAAATAAATTTCAATGAACATTAGGTTTGACCACCTCATATGGTATCAACATGGATCTTTTGTGAGTGTTTATATGAGGGTTGCGGTTTTTTTTTGAATGTTTATAAACATATAATCATTCTTTAATGGCTTCTGATTTCCGTAGAGGGGTTTGCTTCCTGCTCTGTCCAAACTAGGAAATGCTCAGAACACGCTGCTTCACTAAAGATTGCACATTTCCAACATCATTCTTCAATTGCATCCTGGCCAGTACCCTCAGATTCTGTTTGATAGATTGCGTTGGTGATGTGCTCCCAAAATAGCCAAGATGAGACAACATAATGGTTCCATTCTAACATCAAGACCAGCATTTTTTCCTTTTTTCTTGAGTGGACAGTGAAAAAAGGTTTATTTTTCTGTTAAATGTGATTTCAATGCGCCAGTATTTTATGTGAACCCCCTTGAGACCGGCTAACTGCATACCAAATGTTTTATTGTGGAAATACAAAGTTAAGGATTTGTTCTACCTGGATTTTAAGATTGTTTTGATTCTCGGATTTCTAGCCTGGCTGACATGTTGAGCACTGTGAGAATTGGATGAACCGCAAGACTACATGTGTTTGCACTCGTACGTCCTACCAGCAGGCCAGCTCTGTTTCCCTCAGGAAGATACAGGAACGGTGAAGCACACTGTGTGTGTGTGTGTGTGTGTGTGTGTGTGTGTGTGTGTGTGTGTGTGTGTGTGTGTGTGTGTGTGTGTGTGTGTGTGTGTGTGTGTGTGTGTGTGTGTGTGTCCGCTCACGTACGTGCGCGCTGCATCAATATATTCTGCTGCTTGATACAAAAGGGAAACTCACGCAGTTCTCATTTTCCATGACTAATCTACAAGAGAATTCTATCTGATATAACAATTGACTCCCGATTTAAGGGTTCTTGGTTGGGTTGGTTAAAAATTTCCAAGAACCAGGAATTTGATAAGACATGTGCATTTCCATTCTGCTTATCAGTTCCTAACTTTGGCGTATTCTGGTCGCGCTCCCGACTCGCTCATCTTGTGTTGGTGTGGTAGCAGACGGCAAATGTTGTAATAATTTATACCATGAGCAATTTCCCGCAGCACCACGCTCTTCTATGTTTGTTTACATCGCTCCAATGTGCAGATAACATAAAGCACTGTGGCTGGACCATGGCTGACCGCAGCAACCGCCGAAAGTTTGGCATCGCTTCACAACATTTTTGTATATTTTTTTTGACTAATATCGTTCCTTTTTTTTGTTGAAATAGCTTGTTTGTTTGTTTTTGTTGACCATTCCTCATAAGAGAGTAATATTTTAAATTATATATATATTTTTTATGAATGAAGGTCATAAGAAATCTTCCTGTTACAGTTGACAGTTTGCTGATTATAGCCTAAATGTGCCAAGAATAAAAATATTGTTTTTATTTTCTGCAGATGAAATATTGCAATGTCAGTTTTTTTTCTCCAATATCATGCAGCCCTGGTATTTGTGTGTGGCCAGCTATGCAGCTGAGTGCTGAGTCTGCAATCTGTCACTTCATAAGATACTCAGTCACTGCAGGCTTAAGTTGGCTTATTCCTGTTCCATTCCATTCTATCAGTCCACTGTGTTGTATACTTTGAAATGATTGGGTAACCCTGAGGCATTGTCTTTGATTGTGATCCTCTGAAGGGGATAATTATGCTTGTGGAACCCTTGTGCAACTGAATAAGTAATGCAATAAGCTGTCATTTGGATCCATCATGCACTCGATTTCTCCTCCCGTAGTTGGCGGAAAGAAGCCTGTGTGTCTCCTAGATCATTAGGGAAGGGAAGGAGTCACAGCGTTGGTGGGGATGTTGGAGAGCACTGAAGAAGCTTCGGTTTTGTGGTGTTCTATGAACTGCTTAATCTTAGATTGCTTTTTCCTTTTCCACATGCTTGCGTGCCCTTTTTCCTTTCCACACATAATGAATCTGAGGGAATTAGCCTTCCTGACTGTAATTGTGAGAGCCGGTCATGAGATGCAATCAATAATGCATTGAATATTGACTAATTACTGTATTAATGCAAATATAATACAGGATGAAAAAGATGGGGTCGTCTTGTATCCTGGGTCCAGGCTTTCAAATATAAATTATACGGTAGAATAACAAAAAATAATACTTGTGCATTAGGATTGTTTCAATTTGTTTCAGCACACAGTAACACAGTAACAGTAGCTTA
Organism: Zeus faber; assembly: GCF_960531495.2. Lineage (NCBI taxonomy): Eukaryota > Metazoa > Chordata > Actinopteri > Zeiformes > Zeidae > Zeus > Zeus faber. Next base: position 17,811,943 of record NC_137204.1, read on the forward strand.
CAACTGTCGAACAAACGCTGACAGGCCGTCCTCGTCTGATCCACTACTCGCGCTCCATTGCTGTTGTACTTCACTGGGAACCTGAAGTTTTCCCACACGGCTGATTTAAAGGAAGCAGCATCTTCTAGCCACCTGTGTGTTTGCACTCGCCGTAGTGTGATGACTCAGTCAGACGCCCATCAGCTTGAGCCGAGCTGAGCATTTTTCTAACCTGCTCACGGCGTCCGGGTGCAACTCGAGCTTGTGCAATTTGGTTTTGCATTCATGCATTATGTTCATCAATCTTTGCAGATAGGCTACCGCATATTCTCCATACAACTGTATGCTAAAATTATTTTCTTTATCAAAAACAACCTTTGGTCTTCAAAAAGTGTTTTTGCAAAAATGAGTCTTGTAAAAGGTGCGGTCGTCTTATTATCGGGGTTGTCTTATATTCCGGTCAATACGGTATACTTAAGTAGGGCAGTTGCAGTTGTTTTGAATGGGACTTTGTATTAAGCTTAGGCTACCCTCAAATTGTATGTGTAGTTCAAATGTGACAACTATAATGAAAATAAGTATGAAATAAATCCTGTGAAGTCTTCAAAGCTGGGATTTCGCAGCTGTAGCCTGACGATGAACCTCGTGTGACCCACTGGGATTGAGAGTAGCAGCAGAACTGGTTTGCCCAATGAATGGTATCGCTGCTCTGCCTCTTTGTCCAGTTCTAGCCTGGGATTTCTCCTCAGTCAGCACCTTTTAAAATAAGGTAGTCGGCCATTTTTAAATAGCACAGTCACACTCTGCTTACTATCTGTTTTGCTCACCTCAAATGTTTTGGTAGTTTCTATTCTTAACAGCTTGCTTTGTCAATAAGATATTATAGCCTTATCTCGCAATTAGCAGCTGTAAGCAGTTTTTTATCTGTGGGACATCTGTTTGTGGCTCAGGTTCCACATGTGGGAAAAGGCAGGGTTGACAAATACTTTCCTGCAATACAGCAGCTGCCACCTGTGGTGTGAGTTTGATGAAGTATAATTTGGAAATTGTGTTAGAACGCGCAACAAAGCATGTCAAGAATTATAGAAATTGTTGCAATCAAAATGTAAATTCCTGAATTTCCCTGCAGGGATCGATGAAGTGTTATCTTAAATAGGGCGTCTGAGCCTAAATACCTCCCATAATCTGTCCAATATGATCGAAACTTAGTTTTTCAACAATAATGTCCGCTGCAGGGCTCGACATTAAGGCTTTGTCCGGGACGGGTGGATTTTTTGTAGGTCAAGTGGAAGAGAAATTGACTTGCCCCACCGGATAAGTTAAAAGTCATAAACCAAAAAAGAAAAAAAAAAAACGTGTGTCTTCACGTTGTGCTGGGTGATATAAAGATAAATATCACGATTTTTTTTTTCCCTCGACGTCTAAATAAATAGTATCCAGAATATCCAGAATCTAAAAGTGACCTTTAATCGGTAGCCAATGAGGTAGAGAGAGAGAGAGAGAGAGAGAGATTTGCGGGCACACCAGGTTTTTATTGGGGACAGTTCAACACAAAGCTCTCCAGTGCGTTGGTAATGATAAAGGTAAAAAATAAAGCAGGCACGTAAATGTAGGAGCCTTTTCCTGGTGACAGTTGTGGAACGCTTGCTTTTGGAGCGCACCCTCACGTCCCCAACCCGTGCGTCCCCGGACTGAAAGACCGACACATAAGAAACCTCCCAGCTGCCGTGACGGGCCAGCCGGCTCAACTAGACACAGCTGATACTGGAGCCGGGTGCGTCAGTCTACCACACTGGCTTCCCCTCGCCGCCTGGCACAGGCTTGACCACGCCCTCAAGTCTGGCACAGGCGTATTTTTGGATATTTACTTTTCAGCCCAAAGCAGACACTAAATATCCATTGTGTATAATATGCCGAAGAGACGTGCTGACCAGCAGGGCAACACCACAAACTTGATCATTTATTTCGATGTTGGACGACTTGCCATATTTATTTGTTTTTGATTTAATCAAAATTTTATATAAGTGTAATGTTAATTAAAGCAGCTGTACTTGTTTGTTATTGTTCACCTCTTATTTACCACTGCTGTGCAATTCATTATATAAAAATGTTGAGCATTTTATCTTCAGAGTTTTACCCCTATTTTTCTTTATTTATTTTGTTAAAAAAAAGAGGATGTCAAATGCTGTTTTGTTGGAACATTTATTTATTCAAATTTTACATTTTTTTTGAATAGTGTTTATTTTGGACAATTAAATTCCACCAAAATTTTTTTTTATTTTATTTATTTTTTTATGCATCATCGCATACAACTGTCCCTATAAAAAAAACATTTAACAGAAATTGTTTTCTTTTTTATATTTGTATTATTTTATATGTATCGTGAAAAGTATCCTATGGTATGCAATATTTTATCGTGATAACATTTGCCCAGTTATGTGCCACTCATTACTCAGCTATTTATAGTTGTGTTAAGTGTGTGATAAGTTAGTGCTAAAGATAAGGCAGCTCTTTAGAACTACATGGCTCAAACGAAAACTACAACAGCCATATGGCATTTAGAATACCGCTCCCTTTTGAGAAAAATAAAAAAGTATAAGCAAGGCCCCTAGGGGCTTATCTGAACATACGTTGGCATCACTCTCCATTGCCTTTTGTTATATACACAATGTAAATGAATAAGAAAATGATTTGTTGAGGTAAAAACGTTACTTATAGCCACTTTAATAAAATTCATAAATTGAATCATTTATATGTTGAGATTGTTTGGATGCTTCCAACTGTCTGTTCGTCTTAATTCTTTCTGCATTCGCAAACAAAATGGGGGGGGGGGGGGAGGCAATTATTGTCATTTTTGGTGAAATGTAAATTTACTTGTGTGTAGGACAAGTGCCTCAAAAAGTTAATGTTGGGCCCTGTATTTTGTACAAGGCTTGGGCAGATTTCCGATTAAATCATCAATCTGCGATCGACTCCAGCGGTCGCCACGGACATTGATGACTGACGATTTTTAAATAAATTTTGTTGTCTGCCAGGAAAAATCGGAGCATTTAAAACGGTGTAAGTGCAGTTTACCGTGTTCTGAAACTGGATAGAGGGGGAGAGGGGGTCGTAGGCTCTTGCTCTCTCCGCTCAGAGCTGGCAAGTAACCACTTGTGATCAGATCTCACTATATGCAAATCTTGTGACTATAATATAGCAATATACAATATATTCTCATAGAGAAAGATTTGGATTTATTTGATTTCCTGCACCGTGCGCCCCGGGCCGGTTCCTGACTTGCGTTCTTGGTTTTCCTGTGTTTTTTATTTTAGATCTATTTATTTTTGTTTGTTTCCTGCAATGTATGAAACACACATTTAGAACTCAACTGAGTTAAGGGACTGTTCTGTGTTCCGAAAAAACCTGTGCGGCACATCTCCGCGTTGCTTTCCGTTGCTATGGGACTTAATTTAGGAAAAACTGGATGTTTTTTGTATAAATACTTTTTGTTGCCCAAGCCTAGTGTGTACACATTGTGTTTGAAGAATTATACATGTCTGTGTTTTAAGGTTAAACTGGGTCTCATTAGTTTTAACTTTACTTCTGTTGCTCTGTTTTCTCCATATCTGCAGCGATCCCTACGTCAAACTTTCCCTCTATGTTGCGGATGAAAATCGAGAGCTTGCGTTAGTCCAAACGAAAACGATTAAAAAGGTGAGTTCAAAGGTTAAAGAAGAGCTTTTAGTCACTTGCGGCTGCCTCTTTCCTGTTTCCTGTCCAGAAAATGTTTTATAACCCCCGCCCGCCCTCCAACTTGTGCCATTAAGTCATTTTATGATGAGAGTTAATTATTCAGGACTACTGTATCATGTTCAAACTCACCTGCGGCTTTTCTTCAGGGACATTATGCTTTATTGCGTCTATATTTTATCCAAAGTGAATATTGTCCTTCCTCAATGATTATATTTGCTCAACAGCCATTTGTTATTTTGAAGTATGTGGCCTAAGAGGGTTTAAGGTATGTGCCTCAAATATGTCCCCCCCCCACCTTATTCATACTTAAAAAATAAAAATAAAAATGTTAATTAAGCAAGGTAGTCCTCGCATCTGTATCCGACAGAGCGTCTTAAATGACACTGTTGGCCCTAGCCCTCATTTTGGCGTGGTTCTCTCTCTTGACTGTAAGAGAGCGTGTGTAGCAGTGAGGTACGCTCAGTGTAGGAGGGCCATAGGTTGGTGGGGATAAAAATACCAACACATTGGGATATAATCGCTTTCCCTTTTCCTGTTGATGTGGTACACCATCGTCATTGGCCAGCGATCACTGCATTTGCGGCCGTATGTTTTTTTTATATGATGTTAGATCACCGATCAAATTAGAGGAATAGTTCAAATTTCCCAATACTTAGTAGGGGTGTCACAATTCCGAATAATATTGTCCGTCATGGTCACCATATTGGGGTGGTCAAGATCCGCCAGGTAAACAAATGCAGCGGGCGCGGGAGTCGACTGCGCCTCGCCCGGCTCCGAACCGGCTTTCATGAAATTTGGTTCAGAGTTTGGACTGCGGTGCGCATCCCTCAACGCACACTGTAGCCTGCCACCAGCGCATCTCGACCGCTCCAATATGGCGAACGCGCAGACGCATAAGGGGAGAGTTGACGACCGAGCACATCACATTTAAGAAACAGGTAGAAGACAAGACGCGGGTAGTCGTTTGCCTTTCACTACCAGCGTTCCCCACCGGCAAAAGTAGCATCCGTTTTTTTCTGCACTTATTTTGATGAGAAACTTAAAAGTAGTGTAATAAGTAACTTATTGTTTATTATTTTAAAGTCTAGTTTTGGTAAAGCTCTTAACTGTTTAGGTGTGTCGTTGAAATATTCTCATATTTTTGTTATTATTTATAAGTGTTATTATTCAAATAAAAGTTATTTATTGAGAAACAAATGTTTTTCTTTACAAATAAAATCTTGATAGTCTAAAAATTGAATGGTATACAGAAATTCCAAGGAATTGTTTATAATTACATAATTGGGGTTAAAGTGTAAATTCCAACTACAAAGACTGGACAGCCCCTGTCCCTCACTCAGTTTGCCTCACTCAGGATTGGGACAGTGTTGGTTCTGACGGCAGTTCATGTGAACAAGAGAAATTGAGTGTTAGTGCTGAGTCGATTTGGGACATAGGGATACAAATGCCCAACTGGGCTTTCCCAGTGGGGAGCACAGCATTCACAGCAGGGGGAGCTGTTTCTTGCCACTAAGAACAGGCTCCAGTCAAGCCACACTACGAAATGCACGACCGACATGATGCGTTACCTTTCTGTCGTACTGCATTGTTGACTACTGTATCTGATTCGATACGGACGTTGGTTCTACCCTATGTAGACATTGATCCGTCTCTGAGAGTAGATTATTATGTCTTCGCCAGTTTCCCCTTTCCCGGTGGTTCAGGTCGCTTGCTGCTGCCCAATTCTCTGCAGGAACAAGGCAATCCAGGCTTCCATACAGGCAGACATATGTTGCCAGTAGCCATGCTTGCCTTCTAGGATATAAATAGCTGACAATGCAGTGCTATGTAGAGCAGAAGATAAAGCATCACTGCTCGGCTCAACTACGGGCTCAGTTGATGTCTTTAAAGTGGGGCGACACAGACAGCTTCTTTACTATTTAAACTAAGGTTATGCCCGGTGGCACACTACTTCAGGGGAAAAAAAACATGAATTTCCATTGATCCTAGTAGCAGATCACTCCAATCCTTAAGTTCCAGACCTACTATAAACATAATAACATGTTTTTATTAAATTGATTTGGGTATAAATTGGTTCAAATTTTGTCACAGCTTTATCGACTAAATCCCTTTTTTTTTTTTTTTTGGTAGGTGCATTGAGTTCAATAGGAAGGGAAGCTATTTTAACTGAGATGTTATTTGTAGGTGTAAAGTATTATATGTTCATTAATAAGGGACACTTGTGAAATGAAGGTTCTGTTGACGTTGTGGTGTTTGCCTTATTTCAATAACCATCAGCATTTTAATGAGAAATGTCACATGGGTCTCAGACTAATAAAATATCATAATAACTAATAATATACTGTATGTATCAACTGGTTATGTGAGTGAGAGGCAGACATAGAGAAGCTGTTGGTGGATATTTGACACGATGCCTCCAGCAAGTAAGTGGAAAACCTCATGTCAGTCCTCTTGGTCATCTACTTGCGCCTAATTATTATCTTCCAATTGCAAATCCTGTTGCAACTTAAAACATTTTGTTGCAGCCATGTAGCTTTTAGCGAAAGTTCAGCGTAGATCAAAATAAAGTCTTTTTTAATTTATTTTTATTTTATTTTTTTTTTACTCATTTTCTATCCTTTACTGATCTCATGAACAAGGGTTTTGCTTAAGGTATTGATTGACTAAGATTAACCTTGTGTGTAAATCCGTGCCTTTTCTTTCAGACCCTCAATCCCAAATGGAACGAGGAGTTCTACTTTCGAGTGAGTTCTGTTTGAAAGTTATAATCCTGTTAATATTTTATTTTTGTAATCTGTCTCTCAGTTCCTTTTCGCCATGATATTTTGTCGTTGTGTATTACTACTTGTCCTTCAACAAGCTGGTGGTTACCCACTATGAAAAGTGCATAGAGATCCATATGTAAGTTGAAAATACAGATCTTGGTTGGCTGCTCTAACATTGGTGTTATTTGTTTGCCAACACAGGTGTGTCCTCAGAATCACAGGCTGCTCTTTGAGGTGTTTGATGAAAATAGATTGGTAAGATTTACACTTCATAACTCCATTACATTTCCTTGCTGTGTAAATTGCAAAAAAAATAACCCAAAAAATAAAAATTATTTGGATCTGCCACTCTCAAACTTAAATTTAATGGTTAACTGCCCAACTCTGAATCTAGCATGGATGTGGTTCTCATAATATTTTGTACCTCGAGGGAATTTAAATTTAATATGACTGTGTAAGACTAACTTTTTTATTGCTTTTTCACACAGAATATTTGGCTATATTTTTCATTAACTTTCAATTGAGGTTTTTATAGTATCACAGCATCTCTACCATTCCTCCTGTGTGTTCGCAGAATGCAATAATCTAGGATGTGGAAGCATGCAATAATCCCCTACAATAATCGAATCTCTCATGTTGCTTTAAAAATTGAAAGACTCGTAATTTCGGTGTCAAAAAATGTTGATCCCTCCAAAAAAGGTCCAACACAGGCCCACGTTAAGATACAATACAAGTACATTCACAGTATTTAATCATGTTGCGCTTACTATGTTTTACTGCTGTATCTCACACAGGGGATGAAGACTAGACAACAAGCTACAACTGCCCTGTTGGAAAACAAAACAAAACAAAAAAGCCCAGCAGTTAGTAAATCTGGTTTAAAACAATGTACATAACAAACTCCTGCATTAATGATGCCTTTATATAGGTTTCTGGGATAACATCTCTGAATAAGACACGTTTTATTTTCATTTTATTTATAGTAGGTCTTCTATGGCAATACTGTGCATGTAGCGCCATATCAAAACACAAACTGAAAATAGGCAGGGGTTCTCAATTGATGACGTTTTGTGTCTACCCATTGGGACGAAAGGTATGTTAATGACTAACAACGTATTTTTCAACAGAGGCCTATGAAAGAAAAATGGCAACCGACATTAAATGATATTTTCTTGGGGAAGCTGTGACAGTGTGGCGATTATTACCTTTTAATAACTCTTGGGGTCTGGATATTCGGTTTGATGCAACAAACAGCAGAGCGAACTCCAGAGAGACGTGGTGTTCTTGGCCGAGCGAGGCACATTCTGTTGGGGTCTCATAGGTTCCAGAATACTGCTGCTGTGGTTGGAGGAACAGCGCGCGAGGCTGGGAGATTCGCACTTTGAAAGCAACAGTTTGCCCAGTTACACGCAAACATTAAAAAAAAAATAAAATAAAAAATGTCCCACTTATTTATGAGATATGTTAAAATATGTCTTTAATGACAATCCCACATGTACACCCCGTTTCATAAAAGTTTGTCATGGACTAAACTAGGGAGACCTAGTTTTCAGCCCTTTTTAGAAGAGGGTTTGGTATAGTGTCCCTCAACACTATGCGGGCGCTCTCCTGGCCACAGTCGGTTGGACTATAGAAGATGAGCCTCGAGCGTCGAGCCCGGTCCTCTCCTTATATGTCTCAGGACGTGCGTGTTTAGGTGCATGCCAAGGCAGCTCCCCCACCATTGCTGGTCCTGCAGCAGCAATTTGTGGCCTATTTTTCGGGAGAGGTAGTTTAATGGTCCGAGCCACGTACTAAGTCACTTGCGGTAGTTGTCACTTGTTTGGCAGTTTGATAACCATGCTGATGCACAACATAAAGGGCTCACCAAAAAGTATTTAAACATGTGAAGAAAAGTTATGGTGTTACGTGGAACAGTTGATGGGGGGGTTGATTACAATGCCGTCCTCTCAGGAGGCATTTCATGCCATTTGTTTCTGAGTAAGAAGTGAAGTTATCTACCAGTGAAACACACGTTGGCATTTCATTTTCAACATTTCACCCTCACAAAAGTGACTTTTGCTCATACTGTACACTGCGTGTTCTGTGGCTGGTTCTGTTCTGGTGAGCTTCTCGACAGGCCGTTTTTCTGCCTTGTATCAATGCAGCCTGTCTTCAGCCTGCACTGTTCTCCACAATGCAGTTCATTATTTTTAATTATTCCCGCTCTGTTCTCTGATTCTTCTGTGTTATACAGTTAATGAATATGCTGTCGTTGCTGCAGCTTTGGCAGAGTGGTGGACACAAATGTACATTCAGTCCTACCCGCAGTGGAAGTCTGAACAAGGCAACCACTATTGGATTTGTATGTCTCCCAAAGGCCACATAGAAGCTTTGTCCATTCTGTCTAGTACTGCAGCCTCTGGTCAACAGAGCCATATACAGTATAGTGGCCTATTACACACATTCTACTGCTGGAATTATGGTTAAAATTCTATGTTAGATGTTCAAAGGAATTGATAAATAATTAAGTTATTTAACAATAAATTGCCTTAAAACGTCTTTTTTTTTTTTTTAAACCACCTTATGGGTGACGAGAAAACTCTTGGGAAGAGGAATCGTAAACGACTGTATATTAAAAAATTTAACTATCCTCTCTCTAAAATGATCTAAAAAAATCCAAATGTACATTTTCATTACAGGCTACATCCTGATACTTGCCAGACTAACCAGTATTAACGGATGATTGATTTACATAGCTTAAACAACTAAGTTCATATTTGCTCTTGAGTATTGCAGGTTGGCTCTTATGCAATCATTTCATTTATTATCCAATTATTACAATTTGCATTATTCAATTATTACAATTTGCAAGACTTATCAGCAGCATTATGATAACTAAACCATACACTAAGCAAGCCTTCATTTAACTGTTTCATTGCAGCCTGACGCCACATCTGCTTGTCATTGATAGAATCATGTATTCAAAATGGGGTTGAACATAACTTCAGGGTGGTTAAAAGGACCTCGTCCGGCTGTGTACCTCAGTAAATTCACGTCTGTTCTCTTTGAAGAGGACTCCCGGGGAGCACTACATCTTATAAGACAACCCTTTATAAGCCCCGGGGGGACATTCAGGACTATCATCAAAGCGATCAGCTCTTCACTCTGCCCCCGCCGTTTCATCATGACATCAGAACCTGTAGACTTGATTGAAATCGCTTTGTAATGATTCAGTAAGTGACAAGGAGCCTAGAAACTGGAACAAGGAATGCAGAAGCTGGTTTAGGCCAGCTATATTCAGACTCTGGTCCTGCCATTTCTCATTCCTCATTTTTCCTTCTGTGATCATATTTTTCCCCTATAAGTGGTTCCTGAAGTTGGTGGTGGCTTTGTGTCCTGGCAGACCAGCAGCACCTGTCTGGATGCTGCAGCTCTGTCCTTAATGGCTCTCATTCCAACATAGCAGTGGTGGTGGCAGGAGTGAGAAGCAGTTCACTGATTTTTTTTATTATTATTTTTTTTTTTATATACTTCTACAAAAAAATACTCTGGGATGGAATTACATCTCAGAAAACCCAGAATATTTGTTAACGGTAAAATTGTATGTTAGTGCTTAAGAATTGGAATAATGGGGTGAAAGTACTTCACTGAGTATTTAAATGGGGATACGAGGGATTCAAAGCAGATCTTGTGGACCGGGGGGATTGGGGTAGTAGGTAAATTGAATGCGGGGAACAGTTGGCACTTGAGGGCAGCATGGGGTTGTAACCAGAGGCAGTGTGGCCATGTGTAGTCACGTGGCTGACAAGCAGCCCACTGTCACCTCGGAAACCAGGAGCGCCGCGCACTCTTAACCAATCATGCCTGGAATGCTGGCTGTCACTCGGCTCAGGCTATTTCTGCTGTCTGTCGCCATTGCTCTGTAGTGCGAAGAGTTTGGCATACGAGGTTCTGTCTTATTTTTCTTCTCCCTCTCCTTTTCTATCACCCTCATGCTATATTTTGTTTTTTTTTAACTTCCTACTCTGTGAAGCCGCAGGTTGTCTGGTCCCTTGTGGTGTCTCTTCTTTGTGTGAGATTGTTGGTGTTCTTTACTCATACAGTTAACTGTCAGACGGTAAGTTGCTGAAAGGCTTTGAAAGGAGGGGAAAGAGAGAGCGAAATAGGGGAGGGAGGGAGGGAGGGAGGGAGGGAGAAAGTAGAGAGCAGAAAAAGGGGATCAGCGTGCTAGCGAGGCAAAGAAGACGTGAGCGCCGCACCGAGACGGAGTCAGAGCCCAGAGGAGAGAGCCAGACATCCAGAGAGCAAGCTCTCCGGCGTGAGGCAAAATGTCCCACCGCCTGCGCCTGTACTTTGGATCAGGCCGCAGTAACACGGCCCCAGAGCTGGAGGTATCGGAGGGGGATTCCGCGGAGCAGCCGGAGGACGGTGATTGCGCTGTGACTTTCTCCATGCGACCGGCCCTGGCGTCGAGGCTGTCTCAGGAACCGGCCCTCCAAAACCTCTCCAGCACACAGAGGTCCTCGACTCGGGGGACGGCGCCGTCCCTCAAACGCAGTTCCTCCATGTTCATACCCCAGCTCACCCCCTCAGCTGAGCCGCGAACTACAAAGAGCTCATCCATGCAGATTTCCCTACAGCGCATCAATGGACCAGGCAGTAACGATTTAAACGGATACGCCGATGATGGCCCACCACCCTGCTATACTCCTCCAGGGCCCGCTCCTGCCTACACAGAACCAGATGTCCAAAGTGACTATCCACATCTGCCACCACCCCCATACGACGGGCCGGACTCCTTAGGAAACTCGCAAAGCTGTCCTGCAGAACTAGATTTGTCCAAACGCAGGATTTTCAGTATCGGCTCTAATGGTTATGCCGTGTATAATCAAGGTAAAGCTGGGATCAGCGTTGGTGGGATCTGCATCCATAGAAACTCCCCTGATGGTTCTGATGTCCAGCAGTTTAGAATCCTCCCCTGTGTCGGTACCGGCGATCCTTTTGGCTGGTCCGTCCAGCAGCAAGGCATGGATCGGGGCACTGTTGTTAACGGTGGAGCACCGAGACTAGTGTTTCAGCTCCAACAGAATCAGAGCCAGGACCAGAGCCAGCGAGGGCAGCAGACCTCGACATCCCAGGAAGAATGCGCTAATGTGGGATTTGCAAACTCCAGGGATGGCCGCATTTTGCGTTACCCCAGAATTCTGTTAGAGAGAAGTTCATCGAAACGGAGGCTGTCTTTGGATAACCAGAACCAGAGTTCCGTTTCACCAAGCCAGGTCCAGGAAGACAACCTTACGGAGTCGGAGGCACAGAGGACGGAAGCAGAAGATCGATCTCAAGGTTGTACTTTGAAAATCAGAAGCGATACCCCGAGAAGGCAGCCTCATTTCAAGATATTTTTTACCCCGGGTGACGGTGGTGGTCAGGATATAACCTTTGACCGTGACTTGGCAACAAATAATCCAAAGGTAAATATTTATGGAAAGTGTGCTCCAAATTTCAAAAATGTGTGTGAGAAGGTGTTGCCTGGCGATGTTCATGAAAGCTGGATGAAAGTAGGGTAGTAAAGGCAATACAAAAGTATTTTATTTTTTATTTACCTCATTATTTGACAAATAACTCATTCACATAGAATATCATGAAACCATGGTAAAGTCTAAGGTTTTCAGTCTCGTAAAGGCTCATAAGTGAGGAGAGAAATTCCAATACCACAAGAACGAGCGCGGTGCACCGCTGTCTGCAACCTGACTCGGGGTGGCGGCGGGTATTAATATTTCATAAACAGAAGTTCTGAGCATTTCACCTTAGCGAAAACAACTCTTAACGAGAATCAACCCCACTATCTGATGCGGCAGGAAGAGGGGTGGTTACATTCTGGGAAGTGAGAAGCGCGGGCCGGGAGTAGCTGGGCTGAGCCGCGCACTCCAGCTTTCCTTTCACTTCTCCACCACAGGCATTTGAAGTTCTGCACACATCAGCCAGTTCACATTAATGCACTGAGCAGACACCCGTGGAAAAACGGGGTTACTTCTTTTGATGCACTTGTTGCCTCCTGATTTGAAGTGTGACCATGCCTTTTTGGTAATACAGCTTACTGGTCTGATGTTGCTATCTTGAGTCTTTTTGTTTTTCAAGTGTAGTTGTTGATTTTGAGAACAGGCGAGCGGCGTATCTTCTTTGACTCTGGGGTGGTATGGATCCCTATCCTCGCAGCTCCTCCTCCAGTGATTAAGAACTCAGATGTCATGACAGTTTAAATGATTGCGGCAAAGCCTCGGGTTTTAATTATATAGACGTGTGTGTTTTTAGACAATGTTCTTTTCTATCTCAGTCTCTCAGTTTTATATTAAGTTCACTGAAAAACATTCCACATTATTAATTTACTTTAGGTCTTTAGGTCAAGGAATACCATAGAGGTCTCCTCTGTGGTATCAACTCAGGGAAATCCTGAGATAGCCCGTAATGACACATCACCCCGCCCCGCCGGTGACCGGTGGTCGGAGTATCCCTTTCTAAATGTGTGTGTGTGTGTGTGTGTGTGTGTGTGTGTGTGTGTGTGTGTGTGTGTGTGTGTGTGTGTGTGTGTGTGTGTGTGTGTGTGTGTGTGTGTGTGTGTGTGTGTGTGTGTGTGTGTGTGTGTGTGTGTGATTGGCTGCAGACAGTTATGCAGCCATGCCATGCCCTCTCTTCAGCTCCCCCTCTCCCCCCACCTCCCCTTTGTTGTTCACAAAGACCTCTTGCAGGCCACTGGGCTGTCTATATTTACCGGAGATGGCGTTGGGAATCTGTAGTTGCCTTTAGCCCTTTTATGAGAGGGACTTAACATGCTATTGTTGTGTAGGGCTTTCTCTGTCTGCTCTGGAAACTCAAAGTTGTGGTATTTTAATTCAAGGCTGCCAACTCTTGAGACGTATGAGGAAGTAACCGTAACACACTGTTATGTGACAGTGACTTCAAGTAATAATAAAAATACAAACTAATTCCTTCATTTAACCGTTCCAACTTGTAGATTGCACCTCATAATCTGATCGAAACTCTTTGTCTTTCTCAACTAAACTTTTTTTTTTCCCCCAAATAAACACACCCTTCTCGTTTACCTATGTAACCTGGCCCTGTGAGGCAGCTGCAGGATCAGCTGTGACCTCGTGATGATGGCTCTGCAAATATCTCCACCACCCCTTTCTTAATATGCTCGTTATGATTGAGGACAGAATCTTCCAGAAAAACTTTAATGCAGTAAAATACCTAAAAGGTACAACTGTTGCTGTGGCTCCTACTCGTTGAGCTGAATATAGGTTATGTAACTATTGGCTATCGCTGCTGCCAATCTAAGCCCAATAACAAATTGAGAATTGGAGTTCAGGAGTGAAACCTATGATAGTGGCTCATCATGAGTAACGGAATATACCCGAAAGAATGAAATATAACTCAAGGGATAGTGTGTGATACATACTACTTTGTTAGTTGGCCATAATTCAGCTTGTATTTCCATTAACCGAGACTAAAGAAGTATTACATAATAACACTTTTTAGTGACTTGCCTTTAAAAAGAAATTTGAGATGCATCTGTCTGCATGCATGTGTATGTGATTATGTTATGCATTTCCATGTACCTGTGTATATCCAGTAATATTATATCTGTGTATTATTTGTGGCTTATGTGTAAGCTGTTACCATTTTATTTCATATAATGTAAATAAACTATTAAGTCCTCATGTGCCCTTAAAATATGCTTCAGGCCACTCTGCACTGCTTTTACTATTTTTATTTTTTATTTTTTTTACTTAAAATTCCTGAACTCATGGTTGCAAGAAGCCACCGATGCTGTCTGTTATTGGCTCACTGCTCATCTTTCCACTTAGGTTTTTGGGGAAAAAAAAAAACAGTCTATAAATTAACATTACCTTACTAGACTTTGATTGGAGTTCACATTACAGCCAATCTTCATAACCGCGGGCAGACTGAAGAAGACTCAGCCGATAATTCCCCCTTGCCCGCTATCCCTGTGTCCACAGACACTCACGACATTTAATGTATATTGTCTAAATCAATTGTATCCCACACGCAGGCTGTCTCCAAGAATGGCCTTTTCCTCCTCGGACAGGTAATCATTGCCTCAGTTGGAGGTTGTGTGGCCGAACCATCTGTCAGCTTCACCTTTTCCTTGCAATGTGTGTTGATGGGAGCAATAGAAATAAAGCACAAGCCCCTCTGATTTGACACACCCTCTTTCCGTGGCTTGCCCCTGTGGCCATCTCTCCCTCTGTCTGGCTGCGTGGCCCTGACTCTGATCTGGTGGTGGTTGATGTTATTTTTCCTCGCTGGGTTCATGGGTTTAAATCCTAATAAAGTGATATCGATGGGCCTCTCCGCAAACTCCAGTCCAAGCCAACTGCTTCAACGGTTAATTCATTGCATTAAGACTAAAATGATAGACGTGCCCATACACGGACATGACCTATTTTGATACTGGTTTTTCGGATTCATGCAGGCATTTAAGCGCAAGCCTAAAGACTACTTTCTGAATGCCAACATCAAATAATAAAAAAAAAAAATCTTCTCTCGGTCTCTCCCTCTCTTTGTGATACATACATAATATTAATGGATCTTTGGTTGGGCTTGGCAATTCATTTCAGTTATGTTGCCCCTCTTTTCCTCTTCATACCCTGTTAAGAGTCTAGCTCATGCCTTTGGTATTCTATTCCCCAGACAGATGGAATAGCAGTTTATTCTAAATTTGAGGTATTTAAAGATGATCTCCCTGTTTATCTTTTCCAGACCAGAGATGATTTCCTTGGACAAGTTGATGTGCCTCTTAGTCATTTGCCGGTAAGTGTGTGTGTGTGTGTGTGTGTGTGTGTGTGTGTGTGTGTGTGTGTGTGTGTGCGTGTGCGTGTGCGTGAGAGTGAGAGACTTGTCTGTCGGTGCGTTTTAACTGTTAACTGTCATCGGGTTTTAGAAAGTTCAGCTGTTTATCAGGAGTGTGGTTCTACCTGGCCAACCCCTGCAGAGGTCAGGCTAAACATGTGTTTATATGTGTGCTTTGTGTGAGAAGTCCCTCGCCAAACGGAGAACCTGCTGCTGTAATCAAGCAGCTCCGAAGGCCCCCCCCTGTTAAAAATGGAAAGAAGGCTGTCTGGAATGTAAACATAGGTGGCTGGATTGAGCGTTGGCTACTCTGAGGACTATGCTGATTAAATTGCCAGGCCAGCTCACTGCAGGCTATGTTGTATATCGCTTTACAAAAACAGTGCTCTATTCTTTCAGCGTTCTGCTCCCGCAGTTAGAGGTGATGTGCAGCGAAAACAAGTTTGTCACTTACACAAACAACCAATAAAAACAAAATAAGATGTTATTTCTGATGTCGCTGTTAGGTGTGACTTATGTTATGACCTTGATTAAATTTATTTTAAGGTGCTGTGTGTCGAATTTAGGGAACGGACTTGGCAGAAATGGAATATAATATAAGGATGTTTTAATTATAGTGTATAATCCCATGAAAATAAGAATCGTTGAGGTGGCGTTGTCTTGGAATGAGACTTTTTTTTATTTACAGAGTTAGCGGGTACGCTTCATGGAGGCCGCCATGTTTCTTCTACAGTAGCCCAGAATGGACAAAGCGAGTTTCGCAGCGACTGTCTCTTCCAAGGAGGCCGCCATGTTGTGCCGCCGGGGGGGGGGGGTGTTCAGTTGCTTGCGATCTGCAACCTCCCCGCTACATGCCACTAAATTCGACACACTGCACCTTTAAAACTGCACAAACAATATGGTGTTATAATGATTTTGTCATTAGAAAAATGAAAATATTAAGCAGTTGTCTGTAATGGTGCAAAAGCGTAGACTGGGACAAAGATGATCATGGGAGCACAATGCTCAATTGTGCAGAATGAATCCCGAGAATAGTTTTGTCATGAGCTCACTTGGGCGCTTTGGTGGAAACTTTTCTTCAACGCTGAGTAATAGACCAAGGGTTCACTTTCTGCCTCCCATGATTTCATAACACACCTGAGAAGTTGTACTGTGGTCATGCTCTCTGCTGCTCTTTCAAAGTTATAAAACTCTGAGGAATTTCATCACGTGATTGAGGTTAATTATTAATGTGGTGCTGGGTGCACCTGTGATTAGGGATTTAAAGAGGATTTAAAGCAGCAGTTGAAATGCTGCAGCTAAGTCACTTGGGTAAAGGCAGTGGACAGGGATAAGGGCAGTTTGGACCTGATGCAGCCATGCTAAAAATGTTCTAGAGCCTTTATTTTGTGCCCTTGACATAGCTGGGTATGAATGCATTTTTAAATTTTTTTTAATTTTTTTTTATCATTAGTCACCAAAAGTCGTGTGAAAATAAGACGGTGTGTCTTTTAATTTTGTGCCACTAACTGACAAGGAAAAGATAACGGTATCCTATTATTTGCGGGAGCTCATCTGTCAAACCTGCTAAAAATAGCACCTTCATTAATGATGGCGACCAAAAAAAAGGAAAGTGGAGGAAAGCGGGGTTTTCGAT
Source organism: Zeus faber (assembly GCF_960531495.2). Classification (NCBI taxonomy): domain Eukaryota; kingdom Metazoa; phylum Chordata; class Actinopteri; order Zeiformes; family Zeidae; genus Zeus; species Zeus faber. The sequence goes on from NC_137204.1 coordinate 17,828,911, forward strand.
AGTAATGGAAGGTTAGACTCTTTTGTCAGATACGTCACTCGTTATTCTGACTCCTCGTTGGTTTAATTCATTCGGTGTGATGCTTGGTGAGCGAGGGAGGACTTCCTAAACGATGAGCAAGAGTAAAGAGTTAGTCGTCTCTGAGTTGTGAATGGAATTCTCACGGGAATCATTTATTTTGTTGCATTGACTTGCTTTTGGTGGAATGTAATTTTTTATTCATCTGTAATCATTTTCAGTTTGTGAATCGACAGTTCTCTACGGCAGTGGGACTCCCGACTCCTCAGACATTTCACTATGAACAAATTGTTTGAGTCTTGCATCACTAGTATTTCACTGTCACTAGTATTTCACAGTCACTACTACATGGGATATATACTTTTACTATACAAACACTAAGGCCTTAAACTTTTAGTTTGCATATGATACATAGACATAATTATTGACATATAATCCATTTTCCTCATTTGACATCTTAACATGTTTATGGATATTCATTAAAAACACATGCTATACTGGTGTTAGGCCTCTATCCAATATTGGTATATGTGCCAGCATCCTTAATTCACTAGCTTGGGGTTGTGTCATGATTCTTAGTATGTTGATGGTCCACTATCAGTCTTTACATTGCTATCATGTTTTGTTTGTGTTATGTTAAATGTTATTGTTAACAAAGGCCACAATGTTCATTTGCAGACAGAAGACCCTGCAATGGAGCGTCCATACACGTTTAAAGACTTCCTTTTGCGACCCAGAAGGTCAGTGTTATTGTGTGTTATTATATTGACGAGAAAATCAGCAAATAATTTGGTGGCGTTGGGTAACTATTATATTAAGCTCAAAACCGCCAAAATAAGGGTGTAACGGTAGACCAAATCAGATGACTTGGTATATACCCCAGGCTGGGCTTACAGTACTATATATATGGTGCAACGGCGAAAAACAGTGTGTTTGGAAACAGATGCACGAAACGCAATAGTTTCGATTGTCTCGGCATTTTCAATGTCAAGCCATCAGCGTGCCTCATTACAGTGGAGCAATGTTGACATGCGGTGTCTCTCTCCACCACCCTGCCCATCGGTGATGTAGTTTACTCAAACTATAATGTTCCCAAACAGGAGACTTGAACAGCGGTTTGCTTTAAGCTGTAGAGTCTCATTTGCGTTCACCGTACCGACGAGACCCAATCCTGTGGTGAGCGCAGAACATCTGTCGTGCTGCTGCTTCTGGTAGAACCGCTGGCTCTAAATGTATGTTCAGTACGTACACAAAAAACAACCATCGTCGGTTTACAAGGTTATGCCGTAATTGCTCTGGCTCTCGGGTCTGCTAAACCAACAACCCTGTATCAGGAGAATTTGGTACAAATACATATACTGTATACCGCATATACACCCCGAGACTATAATCATGGTTAGTAAGACAAAATGAGAATAAAAATGAAGGTCCTTGCAAGCTAAATGTGTACGACTATCTGGTCCTGAGAGGCCTTTGGTGGACTCCCCCCACATTTGCTGTTGTCGTTGTGTGCTATATTGCTTCTGCTTTCTGCTCAGTCATAAGTCCAGGGTAAAGGGCTACCTGCGGTTGAAGATGGCGTACCTGCCTAAACAGGAAGGGCAGGAAGAGGAGGTTGGTGAAATGAGAGAGGAGGCTGAGGTAAGTTCCAGGCCACTATTGCAATCATTTTAGTTTTAAGTGCTGGTCCAGCTTCAACAAACTGGGCGCGGCCCAGATGGAAAAACAAAGAAAAAAAACAAATTTTGTGCTATCATCTATAGTTTTGAAAAACACATGGTTTAATTATACTCTCAATCACACACTCATGAAGATGGCATTACTTAGCTGTGGCGTGAAAGTGAGTGTTTGGCTGTGCAATTTCTGCCGTTTTGTTAAAAGTTCAGTTAGTGATATACTGCCAAATTCTGAGCAGTGCTTTCCAGGTAACCGCGTGGATGAATAATTTACAGTGCTTTGCCTTATTTCTACCAGCAGGAGCTTCTCTTGGGGTTCGCATGCTTGCGTTTGGGCACGTGTATGTTCACCGTGATTCTAGAGCGTTGGTTGTCATTACTTAAAAGTGACTTGATAGTTGAAATCACTCAAAGCCGATTCGTTGGCCGGCTGACAGTCTGCTTCTGTACCCTACTTACGTTCTCCCATGGAAGTATTCCTCTCTCTAAAACCCCGGCTCTTACTTTTAATCCCCCAACTGTTTCAGTCTCCCCGCCGTGTGTGTTTCCGTATTTCCCATAATTCTTCCCCTTTGATCCGTGCTTTGATTCCTTCCAGGGCTGGGAAGACACAACGGACGCCGGATCCCAGCGACCCCAGCAGCTTTTGCCGCCGTTGCCACCTGGCTGGGAGGAGAAGGTGGACAACCTGGGACGCACCTACTACGTCAACCACAACAACCGCAGCACGCAGTGGAAACGGCCCTCTAACATGTATGCCCGCTTTCCCTTGATCTCTGAGGGTCTTCAATGCAAGGGAAATCATAATATCCGACTCCAATGGATTTCTTGAAAGTGAATGATAATTAATAATTAATCATTTCTGTAATGGCCAGTTTTTATATGCATCAAGGCTCTGTTTTATTATTTGTACCTTTATTTATTTATTTCTCTCTCTCTCTCTCTCTCTCTCTCTCTCTCTCTCTCTCTCTCTCTCTCTCTCTCTCTCCGTTCCAGCGATGTGATTTCAGAGACTGAGAATGACAACCACCAAAGGCAAATCAACCAGGAGGCGCATCGTGTGTTCCGCTCGAGGCGCCACATCAGTGAAGACCTGGAGAACGAGCACCTGGAGCACAGGGACATGGACAATGTGAGAGAGGGAATAACCCATGCATACACACACAGACATTCATAAACTGTTCCAACGTTGCAAAACACACTTTCACTGTACATGACTGAATGAGTGGATGTCCTTCTCTCATTCTAGTCATGGGAGCTAATCACAGAGGAGGACTCTGATGACCATTTAGACCAGTCGATGTCAGGCCCCTCCTCTGCCATGGCGCCGCAGCAGCTCCAGACGCCAGCTCCCCAGGAGTTCTCTGACGATGTAAATCTCAGGCTGTCTCTCACCCCCGATACCAACGGGGAGGTGCCCGGGCCCAGCTCTGCTCTGGTGAGGCTCGACCGCTGGAATAGGCCGCTTCGCCATCTGATGCCTTAGGAGGCACCGATGCCACTCATAGATCAGTCCGATGGCAGCCTTAAATACGCTGTCAGTGTCGGACCTTTGAAACGTGCCAGATATTAAAGAATAGCACTCGTCAGAAATAGGTTGAGTTTTGCACTTCCAGGATGTTGGTGATCACCGTTATAGAACGCATCGACTGAGAGCTGGATATCTAGTCAGAGCCCTATTCTCGAGATCAATTATGAGCCAACAACAAATAACAACCCATAGTTGCCATCAGCAACTTGCACACTTCCATGCAAGAAATATGTGCGTTACCTTTTGCTCGTTCCTGTTGATAATAGCCTGGGTAAAGTGCAATTAACAACTGAAATGTTTGTGTCTCTCTCCCCGCTCTATTTCTCACTTCACGTTCTCACAGAGCCACCTGTCAAACAGACTTCGTTCCTGCAGTATGACGGATGGAGTCAGCGATCAGGCTCAGCCTCCCCCCTTGATGGTATGAGTCCCACCTCTTCTTGTTTACAACGTGTTAACCGTTCTTCTTTCACCCAAATTTTTTTTTCTCTTTGTTTATTTGTTCCCGGAGCTATAGCGACACCAGTCTACTTCCTTTCAATCCTCGTTCTGTTCTCCCAATTGTTGTTGCCCTGTTGTGCTATGCAGGAAATTGTCTTCCTCATCCCGCCTTGACTCTGCATCCATTGTCATTTTCAAAAAGCCTTTGTGCCCCTTCTCCTCGTCTCTTCACATATCTGTTGCTATGGGTGATCACACCTCTCCACCAAATATGTTTCCACCTTCCTTACTGTTTCTCCGCACTCCTTGTGATTCACACTGAACAATTTCTTCTGTATTCGAGAGACATCAGGGCTCCGTGGCAGCACAACCCTGGGATAGCAATGTAGTGCAAATCTGCCTCACTCGGATTTACCTCCGAAGTGGAAGCCGTTGACAAGGATGTGAGACCGGTGTGCCGACTCTACCGTTTCAGATCAAAGACCCAGTGAGATCTTGACCACAGCATGAATGGAACGATGAACTGTGGCGGGATCTGCCCCCTCGCGGAGCTGAGTCACGGTTGACTAGCTTGGCATTGTCAACCCAAAGCTCCAAGGGAGGGCAGGGCCGCTGATGTCAGCCATCCCCTTAGATGACTGTTCTCTCTGGATTAGACGACAGGAGGCTCTTTTAGAGGCAAGCCGAAGAAGCACAACCTTTATATGCTGAACGTTAGCATTCTTCCCAAAGGGCAATGGGAAGTGAGTAACCGGCGTTGCATTGGCTATATTGAGCGGTGAGACATTTTTAGCTTCAAGGTGATGTATCTTGAGAATGCATACTCTATGGATGATGGGATTTGGTATAACGTACTTAGAATGTGACCAAACGGTGATTAAAAGAAACAGAAACGGATCCATTGCTGAACATAGCAAACATCAGCGAGACGATAACCGCAATACCGCGGTCACGTGACGCCACTGCGGGGTGGAGCTCATTACCGTATCCGCAAATCATATCATCACTGCAATCCCTATGGGATACGTTGCTTTTTCACCGCAGTAAGAAAAAATTCATACTGTCACAGCCCAACCTTTCAGTGTTTGGTTCATTGTGATGGGTGGTTTGGAGAGATCAGTACATAAATTACCCCTTGACTGCTGACGACAAGCAGATGTTTCCTCCAGTTTCAGTGCCTCACTGCCAGGTTCACGGGGCTTACAGAAAATAGGTTAAAGAAAATAGGTACAAGAAGTTAGAAGATAAAGGAGGACTATATTAAGTACTTTTATTGTATTAGTACAGTTAGTCTTGGACAAAGGAGAATGTTTGGCTGAAACTAAAGACCCTTTCCCACCTGCACTGAAAGCCGTAAATCTACTGGCAATGTTCCGTATAGGTGTCCTGCGGGGAAGGGATCCGGTCTTGATGTTCCGTAAAAGTCGTTCCATGAATTTCCCCACTCTCAAACTAGTATATTTTCCGGTGAATTGCCGGAACGACTGTCGTGCTGTAAAGAAGGGGTGGCGCCGAATACAAATAAAGCACAAATAGTGGGTTTTTCCAAATATTTATCTCGTATAAATATTTTGAAAAATTATTTGTTTTTCGGAAGGGAAAAAAAAACAGTCAGCGGAGGGAAGAGTCCGCAGGGTTGGGAGACGGAGCGAAAAACTGGTTTAAAAAGGATTCTGTTGCCTAGTCTCGTGTGATACTAGACACCTCTCACACGCAGCATTACGTACTGTATCCGTAACAGTCATCTATGTGGAAAAACAGACTCCATACGGAACTTTTTTCGTAAAGGATGTGGGAATGACTACCTACTGCCTTTGCCGGATCTTTTTTATCCAGCAATTTTACGGATTCCATGTGGGAAAGGAGCTTAACTGTTGTACGAGTCCTCTCTGTGACTCTGTTTTATTATAAATATTTGAGTTTCTTCTCTTTAATACTTGAACACAGCTCTGAGAAAAATGGAGCAAGAGCCACAAGCCCTCGTTGCCTGGGACTATTTAAAATTTCAAGAAATATTTACCTTTTTTTTTTTTTTTTTTTTCTCTCGCGGAGAAAGTGTAGCCTGAACACTGCCACTGCATGGAATACTGACATTGTTTTTCATCCAAATTATAAAAATTATAATTTTCTTTGTCTGCTCCTTTGTTTGCCAATCAACGACTAATCTAGCACGTCTCTTTAAATATCCCTCCCCGGCACCTCCACCATCCATGACTCGATGGGATGCTTCACTTGCTATAAATCCTCACCTTTAAGCCTTCAACTCCTGAAATATTTCCCTTCACTACCAACTTCTACCCTGAGGTTCTCCATCTCCATCACAGAATCCTTCTATAAACCACCCCCCCCCCCCCCCCCGCACCATTTCTTTCACAACAAGGATTTCCCAACGTTTAACTAAAGAACCCCCTCTCATCTATTGTCTATCAGCCACAGAGTTCCCAGACCAGAAGAACAAGAGCTCAAACAGTTACAGGCGGTGAGGAGCCCATGGTAATGTCTAAGTTTACATACAGTACATACACCCTGTCAACCTGCTGCCCTCAGTCCCCCGTGCACCATGTTAGACGATCAGTATTTCCCGCTCTTTTTTCCTTTTTATTTTCCTTGACATCACCTCTCTACAGTTTATCACTTTTCTTCTGGATGACAGTCCCGAGCTGGACTTCCTCAGTCTGTTATCCCAGGATTTCCGATAGTCATATATCATTTTGAATAGCCAGTCCGCACAAAAATAAGTTGGCTGTAAACACCCCTGGTCGGCATGAGAGGAGTAAGGGGGGAAAAATGGCGCATTTCCATGCAAATAATACAGTACATGCATACAATAGCTGAAAAGGAGACAATTAAAAATGGGAAAAAATAAAATTCTGGCGTAAATTTCATGGGTGACTATTGCAACATAGACTCTATATTCCAAATGTTTAATAGCAAACTCAAAATGTTAAATCTCAATCCCGTTTCTTCCATGTGGTCATGTCATTGTTGTACTTGCGCCCTTGTGTTTGAAGTTCCACATGATGTTATCACCCCAGTTTTGAATCCCCTCCTGTACATTACATTGCATTTAGCAAACGCTTTTATCCAAAGCGACTTACAATTATTCAAACACCGACGGACGCAGCCATCAGGAGCAATTAGGGGTTAAGTGTCTTGCTCAAGGACACTACAGCATGCTAGCAGGAGGAGCCTGGGATCGAACAAGCAACCTTTCGATTATTAGACGACCAGCTCTACCTCCTGAGCTACCATCCCTGGAAATCATCTTTACTTGCTAACGATATTAAAAGCTACTGCGTTGCGCCACATATTTAAAAAGAGGATACTCACACAGATGAATGAAACACTTTCATACGAATGACACAAAAGTCTTTCATCCTGGAAAAGGTATAATCACCGGTGAAAGTCCTGACACTGTTCCATTGGCACTGGCGTCATTTTTCAGCATGCCCAGCTGTTTACAAGTGTTTTGTTTCCCCTTTTGCCCAGTCTCCCACCGCCGCGGCGTACACCCTGACCACGCCTGGCCTGCCTCCAGGTTGGGAGGAACGGAAGGACGGCAAGGGACGCAGCTATTATGTCAACCATAACAGCCGCTCCACGACCTGGACCAGACCTATCGTGCAGGTACGTCGCACAAAGCTGAGTTAAAAAAAAATATATATATATATTTATATATATATTATTATTATTTTTTTTACTAGCCACGCTCTTTTAGTGCATCGGAATCAGACTGCACCGCGGCGTTGTCACCGAGACGTAAACCCGTCTAGACCCGCGTTTCCTTTGTAGCCTTGAAGGATCACTTCTTCCTTTCTTCCGTCCTGTCATTCTCGTCTCGGTTTGGTTTCCAGACTTTTAGGAAATCTTTGCATGGGCCAAGTCTTCCAGCCCCGCCGCTCTCTCTCTCTCTCTCTCTCTCTCTCTCTCTCTCCCTCTCTCCCCCCCGCCTGCTGAGGAGTGAGGCAGCTCTTCGCAGCGCGCCGGGAAATACTTTGGCCGCTCGGCCTTGCACTGTATGTTAAATGCTCTTTTTTGTTCCCCCCCTCGAACGACGTGGTGCGCCTCGTTAAAAAACCTCTCTTAACCTCAAGAGTGTTATTCCCAACGACAGCTGACTGAAGATGGGGCCAGCACTTCGGCAGCTGCTTCAGGGGGGGCCTCGGCTCTGGCAGCGTCCCCCTCCCCCTCCGCCTCTTCCTCAGCCTCCAACAGCCACCTCCATGAGCCCCAGCTCCGGCGACCCCGTAGCCTCAGCTCCCCCACTGTCACCCTGTCCACACCCCTGGAGGTGAGAACCAGACCCTACCTACCTTCCCACTCCAGTTACTCCCAAAAACCCGCTGCGCTCTCTCTGTGTCCTCCTCCATGCGCTGTTCACGGAAAAAAACACCCCTCCTTTGTTGGTCTTCCTCCCTTTTTACGGACCGCCATGTTCTCACTTTTCTTTTAATGTCTTTAATGCTTTTCTTCATAATTTTTCCCTTCTCTCCACCCCTCTGTGACAGAATCAGGTTACCTGCTGACATGATTTTCCTTTCTTTCTCTTTTCTGTCTGGATGCTGCTGCTTTTACCACCTCTATTCATTACCATCTATAGAATGTCATTAAAACCACTATTTATCTGCTATTTAACTATTATTTGGTCTGCTTCCTCTCATCTCTCATTTTCATCTCTCCATTGCAAGGTGGATATTTTCTTACTGGACCCTGTGAACTGATGATGTTAACAATAGGATGACTGACTGATACATATTGCATTAAGAAATGGAAATGGAAATCGCCATGCTGCACTTTGGCTTTTTATTGGACCAATATTATTTTTTTGTGAACTGTGTATACAATCTTGTACATTTATCACAATAATCCAGCTAATCTTTTATCTTTTTTTAAACTGACCCAATTTTAAACAATGCAATTATTTAAGCAGACCACAATGATTTTGTAAAATCATCAGATTTTAGCCAGTGTAGGAATTGACCCAACAAATAAAATGGGAATTGGGTTCATTTCCATTCAGGCAAATTAAATACCAGTTTTTATTTTCAAATGTTAAATGTCAATAGATAGCGCTTCTGTTAAGAGAAGATATATATTATTACACTTTTAGCTTGTGCTATGATAGTGGCATAAACTGAACAAAAGATAATTTATTTTTATGACAATTAATCCCCACATAATATGTCATGACTGGACAGCCCTATCTAATATTGCCCTTTCTTAAATTGATGCCTTGTCATACAAACATACAGGTTGCTATCCAAATGATGCAATCATTTAATGGGTAAGGCACCCTATGGCACCAAGCTGTTATGGGTAAGTTTGATGTTGAAATCTTACTCATGAAGAAAAAAATAAATGTCTTGAATTGGAAATAGTGCAGGCTTATCCACTATCTGGATCATAAAGGTGAATGGTTTGCACCTAAATATTGGGCAGTCACTGACTGCTTTTCATGTACAGTGCCTAAAAGATGAAATCTTTCCAATGTTGCAGGAAGGAACAAGCAGACTACCAAAAGGTTTCATTTGAAGGGTGTGTGTGTGTGTGTGTGTGTGTGTGTGTGTGTGTGTGTGTGTGTGTGTGTGTGTGTGTGTGTGTGTGTGTGTGTGTGTGTGTGTGTGTGTGTGCGCTTTGCTGACAAGAGCGTTGGAAAATAAGCGGAGGTCTTAAATACAGTGTTATAATTAGGAAAGGGGCAGTGGGGTGGGGATGTTGTGCAGGTCTGTATTGTAATTAACTAGGTCCCTCTTGAAAAGGAGATTAGTCAAGAGACAGGGTGGTAATTAGCCCGAACCACACATCTGGAGTGCAGTGCTTATAAAAGCATTGTCATTCTTTTTCTTCCTGCTTTTCCTGGTTTTGGTTAGAGGTGTCATGCTGTTGCTTTGTTTCAGGTGAGGTAATAGTGAAAACATATCCACTTTCTTTGCTTGTAATTCTTTGCTCTCTTTTATTTTTGATCATGACCTCTCATTTAAATGACCAGAAGTGTTATTAAAGATATTTCCATGTTCGATCGCCAACATTTTTTATTTCCATTTTGGCTCCAGGGGGCCAACAATATCCAGGTGCGAAGGGCCGTGAAGGACACATTCTCCAACCCACAGTCTCCCCAGCCGTCGCCCTACAGCTCCCCCAAGTCGCAGCACAAGCCACAGCAGAGCTTCCTGCTCCCGGGCTGGGAGATGAGGATAGCCCCAAACGGAAGACCCTTCTTCATCGATCACAACAGCAGGGTCACGACCTGGGTGAGGGTTCACTCTGATCGCTCTACGCTCCATATTTAGCAATGTTTCCATATATAGACACTCCGCGTCCGAAATGGCATACTACATCCTACATGCTCCATCAGGTCTATTCAACGTGCAGCCCGCAGGCCAGATCCAGCTCTTTCGTAAAAAAAAGAAATGTTATGGCCCGCAAGAGGGTGCCTGCGCCCGCTAGTGCTCAGAGTTCCCATTGAAGGCAGCGTCAGATCGCTCACTGCAGATAGGCTGCAGCAGGACCCGCAGACATGCTTACGTTGCATGTTTTTTTTACAGGGGCAGCTGTCTGGAAATGATTATAAGGATACAATTAAAGTAAAGGAAAGGGATGCGCGTGGCTAGTTTATTCCATGTAGAAATGTATCTACGAAGATTGCTGTGACTACAGTTATTTGTAGCCATTCATGACAAAGTATACTGTCAATTAATCTACAGGTTTCGTACTATCCAGTGTACTTTAGTCTGAGTAAAAAGAAAGATACATCGTCATATGGCCGCTCCATTTCCTCTCAGCACGCTGTGGGTTGATGACGACACTTTGACTTTTACTGGCGTCTTGGCCTCACAATGCCAAGGTGTTTTTGGATACGATGATAGTTCACCGGAAGAAGTACTTTTTGCGTACTATTTGATGCATATCGTAGTTCAGACATACTGAACATGTTCACATGCTAATTTGCCCTACTTAAAAGTATGCTAGTAAGCCATTTCAGACTCAGCAACTTGTTTTCATAACATTTAGATGAAAGTTATAAGAATCAAAGAAGATTAAAGTTTGTTCATTCATGGCAATGTAAATTGACATTTTGAGGAGCCAAGGCAGCTTTTTAAACTGTCTGGTGTACTGATTAGTTGTGTTGCCATAACATGTGTACGGAAGCGTAATGCATTCACTTGAGAACAGCGTTAATTCGGAAAAACAGGGCAAATTGTTTTTCTGAAGTGAATCCATTACACTTCCATATAAGTGACAGCTAGGGGTGTGTTCAGGATACTCAAAACAATTCATCTCTCAACAACTTTTGTTATTGCAGTTTATTTGCAGCTTGTACAAGTTGCAACTCCTAGAACATCCTTTTTGTGATATTCTTCGACTTATTTATTTTATCGTACTGACGCTTCCTCATGGGTTGTGGCTTTTCTTTCTGTTGGCTCCTTTGGTGATTTTTTAAATATTTATTTATTTGTTTGTTTGTTTGTTCTTTAGGAGGATCCCAGGTTGAAGTATCCAGTCCACATGAGGAACAAGAACTCTATGGAGCCAGGTGACCTGGGACCTCTTCCTGTAAGTAAAGTCTTCGGTACACCATTAGGCCAAATGAGTCGATAAAACCCACTGCAACAAACTAATGCAGTGCTCCCAGTCGTTGACTTGTTCTTTACTAGATAGTAGTACTTCTACATAGTCAAATCTACTGTTCACTACTTGTGTATGTGAGAGAAAAATGATTTAGATAAAAGTTACCTCACCAGAACAATATGATTTTGTTAAAATTGCTGGAATCGTAGCCTGTGAAGTAAACCACCCTCTGTCTAGGAAGTCCTGCTCACGTCAACGTCCAAGTTGAATATACAATTAAATCATCCGAATACAGAACCTGGTCTTTACATATGTATTCAAGGTACCAAAATCTAAATTTAAATCTAATTATGGACCCTCATTTGAGAAATACACCCATCAGCCACAACATTAAAACCACTGACCGGTTAAGTGAATAACATTGATCATCTCGTCCCAATGGCACCTGTCAAGGGGTGGAATATATTAGGCAGCAAGTGAACAGTCAGTTACTAAAATTGATGTGTTGGAAGCAGGAAAAATGGTCAAGCCAAGGATCTGAGCGACTTTGACAAGGGCCAAATTGTGATGGCTGGACAACTGGGTCAGAGCATCTCCAAAACAGCAGGTTCCCGATGTGTAGTGCTTAGTACCTACCAAAAGTGGTCGAAGGAAGGATAGAAAGGACACACAGTGCATCACAGCTTGCTGTGTATGGGGCTGTGTAGCCGCAGACCGGTCGGAGTGCCCATACTGACCCCTGTCTACCGTTGAAAACTCCTAAAATGGGCACGTGAGCGTCAGAACTGGACCATGGAGCAATGGAAGAAGGTGGCCTGGTCTGATGAATCATGTTTTCTTTTACATCATGTGGATGGTTTGGGGTGTGCGTTGTTTACCTGTGGAAGAGATGGCAGCAGGATGCACTATGGAAAGAAAGCAAACCAGTAGAGGCAGTGTCTGGTCAATGTTCTGCTGGAAAAACCTTGGGTCCGGGCATTCATTTGGTATTCCCTGATTGCAGTGGTCTCTTTCAGCAGGATAATGCGCCCTGCTACACTGCAAAAATGTTGAGGAATGGTTTGAGGAACATGACAAGGAGTTCAAGGAGTTGACTTGGCCTCAATTCCCCAGATCTCAATCTGATGGAGCATCTGTGGGATGTGCTTGACCAACAAGCCTGATCCATGGAGGCCCCACCTCACAACTTCCAGGACTTAAAGGATCTGCTGCTAACGTCTTGGTGCAGATAGCACAGGACACCTTCAGAGGGCTTGTGGAGTCCATGCCTCCACGGGTCAGAGCTGTTTTGGTGGCACAAGGGGGAGCTACAAAATATTTGGCAGGTGGTTGTAATGCTGTGGATGATCGTTGTATACTGCAGTAAGAATTTTAATAGACATTGGTTGTCAGACACAAATTGCTTTTTCTTTAGCTGATGGCCTCAAAATTGAGTTGCCAAACTCTGACACGGAATGGAGATGCCAGGAAATGAGTCCTGTTTTCCCAAAGCCTTTTAGCTTTTTCCCGCAAATGCATGTTGCAATATTTTTGCTTTCGTCGTGATCATAGTTTGTTCAACATATTTGGAGATTTGTCTTTTTATTGAAGTGGGTTACATAGTTTTACAACTCGATTTGGAACACCCTACATTATGTTTTGACAACCTTGTTAATCCACTGCGTATTGAACAAGTGATCGATTTGGAACACACCCCTTCATCCGCAAAGCTATCTCCACCAACTAACTCATCATCTAGATAATCTCTGGGTTTATCTGTTTAACAAAATTAATTTTCAGTCAGGAACAGGAGTTATTGATTTTGCAGCAATGCCCGATCAATCATTCTTGTACAATTGAACATAATAGTGCTGCACACATCTGTGATTTGAAGTGTTTTGTTTCCTGTTTCAAGTAGCATGCCACTTTACCTTTGAAGTGTCCTCTCTGGAAGTTAAATATCCAAGATGAGTCGACAGTGCGTGGTCACTCTTTTTTTATTTTTTGCTTTTGTCCCCATAGCACACAGGGGGAGAGGATGAGAAAATAAATAACTGGGTATAATAAAAAAAATAGCTGTTGATTCACATGTAGAAATTAATTATGCAAGCTCATAAGATAAGATGGCACTGTATTGATTGAAATTCAGGGATTGCGGCACCTCAATAAGGGAACGTAATACAGGCATACAGTGAATAAGAATATTAAAGTTTACATGCTGTAAAACAGATTGACATAAATACAAAATAAAAGTAAGCAATGATAAAATAGACAAGTTAAAAAAATTTGCAATTGAATTAAAACATAACACTGTCATATCACAAACCTTGGCTACGTATGTAAAGTTTTGAAAGAACAGAGCTTCTTTGCTTTGCAGTTCTCACAGGCTTGTGTGGTGTGTGCATACTGTGTGTGTGTTCTTTCTCTCTCTTCTTTCTACACTCTGGGGGATCTTATGTACGCTACTTCTTCTCCACCCGGCCATATCTCTTTGGCAGAACCTACCAGAGGAGGTTGGTTAGCTCCACCCTTCGGCTCTCTGCCTGCCCTCCTACCTGTCTGGTCCAATGCCTGCAGTCTCTCTCTCTCTCTCTCTTGCTCTCTCTCTTGCTCTCGCTCGCTCTCTCTTGACCAGCATGAATGGACTGTACCTCTCCATACCCCCTCATCTTTATCCTCCTCTTCACCAGCCTCTTCTCTCTGTGGCCCTTTATTCTGACATCGCCCCTCCCGCTATCTCTCAGAGCCCTCCCGCCGGCCAACCCTGCCGGCCTCCCCAAAACCACAGTGTCTGTGTATCGGTGTTCAGTGGACAGATTAGCCCAATCTCGTGAAGAGGTGTCCAATGCGCACACACACACACCATGTGCATTCTTCTAAACATTGGAGACAATAGACGGGGAAAGAAGTGAGAAGGAAAAGAGGGCGGGGGGTGGAGGGGGGGTAGAAGAGGAAAAAAAGAAAACATGCTGTGTGCTGCATGTGGGTGGACTCCGGCTGTCTCGCTCTCGCTGTGGTCTCCACCAGTGCATCACACAGCATACGGTTAAAAGGCACACGTATACACACACACACACACCCACACACACACACACACACACACACACACACACACACACACACACACACACACACACACACACACGTACACCTTATCAACAGGACAGCCTGCCTCCGCTCCCAACCCCTTGGATTAATTTATCCGACTTCTCTAATTGCCTGACGGTGCCGTTTGAGTGTGTATGGCCTGTGACGCTGTGTTGGTGCTGCTGTCCTCAATTGGACTGGTATCGGTGCTGTACGTCATGATCTTCACTGTGCCATGTTCAAAAAAGACAGAAAGTCTCGTCTTCTCTGTTTCTTGAGCAGGTTTCGCTGGCCTTTCCCTCCAGATATTGGTGTAAAAAAAAAAAAAAAAAAAAAAAAACACGACATGTTTTTAAGAACTATCTGAGCATGGCCTGACAGCTGGAGCCGGTGCTCATGTGACTTCTTCTCTTGTCCTTCGTCTCTCTGTAGCCTGGATGGGAAGAGAGGGTTCACACGGACGGGCGTACCTTCTACATTGATCATAGTAAGACTACATTTTTCTGTTTTTCCTCTGCTCTATCTCGTTGTGCATAGGCGTACTTGAAATTTTGACTCAAAACAGCTAAACATCTCTGGTTCTCACGGGGTTCGCACCATTTTTTATTTTTACATTTTTTTTCAATTGTTTATTCAGATACAAAGAACACCCAGTGGGAGGACCCCCGTCTACAGAGCCCGGCCATCACAGGCCCTGTAAGTACTGTATCTGAGCTGCTGGAGTGGAGAACAAACAGCGTACTACATGGAAACAACTGTTCTCTCTGTAAACACCACGCTGCTATTCATCACGCAGCACTGTCGGCCCCGCCGCACCACACCGCTGTGTCCACTCAACAGAGATATGTGGATTTGTCACTATGGTTGGCACTTAACATGCCGACAGCTTAGTCCTGATCCCTGTGTCAATAAAGGAATACTGTTTTATCTCCTTACGGTGTACAAAACTCCGATACCCGTTTCTGGTTCAGTAATGAACATTCGAGCAAACTTGATTTGGATTTGGATATTATGAGAATTAATAATCTATATTTATTGACCGTAACAATAAAAACGGACCGCTTGGTTCTTGACCTTGTCAATCGTTGTCTCTCGTTGATGTGTTTTTTTCTTTTTGTTTTTGTTTTGTTTTTTCTGTCCGCGCAGGCCGTTCCCTACTCCAGAGAGTTCAAACAGAAATACGACTACTTTAGGAAGAAGTTGAAGAAACCGGTGAGTAATGTTTTTATGCGTCATTCTTTGACATTTTTATTGGAAACTCAGCCCAGCAGTGGTGAGCTGAGCAGTTCTTAAATATTTATAATCTAAATGCATAAACACACGTTACTGGCACTTTCATTTATGATCTTAATTTTTTTTAATTTTAACTGTAAATGCATCTTTACTAATTAATGCAGTGTGGGAGCGTTGCATGACTTATGCTTTTAATTTAGGGCTGGAATCATGATATAATACTCTGATGGTACAGGGCCCCTGAGACAATAGTATTGCTTATTTATTTGCAAAATATTGGCATAAAGTAAACAGAGCCTGCCCCTAAAATTGCACAATAGATCATCACAATAATTCCTACTGTTCCTTCAGTCTTGCTCAGTACTACAGGTGATGGTTTGCAAGCGCCACCAGCAGGATTTGTCAAGTAATAGCGTTTGAGGTTTACCCGAGTCATAACAGCAAAAACATATTAACTTTTATGTTTATATTTCCTCCCACCCTTATTTTTAATTGCCCCTCTGTGTTTGTGTTAAAAATGAGTGTACACATAATATTTGGACTTGCATATAGATAACATTCAGCATGAAAACAATAAGTCAGGATGAAATGTTCCGAAGGACTTTGACTCAAACTGATTTTTTGTGCTTATTCTTCCATTCCAAATGACTCCTCACTTTACTTAGAAACATGCCTTTAAATAATAATAATAATAATTTAAAAATATATATATTTTCTAACAAGGATTACAAAGTGAATTATATGAAGCATACACAAAAATTATAGCATACATTATCTTACCGATTCTTATCTTAATACAGCTATAAAATGGTGAAATGACCCAGCTTTGTCACATATGCATGACGATCACCCATCCATCACATCACTGTTTGGCTTTTGAAACATCTGAACTATTTCATGTCTGATCCTGAAACTTGTTTATTTCTTCACACAACAGTTTTAAATGTGTCCTTGAACTTTTCCAGGCCGACATCCCCAACCGCTTTGAGATGAAGCTGCACAGGAACAACATCTTTGAGGAGTCGTACAGGCGAATCATGTCCCTGAAAAGGCCGGATATTCTGAAGGCTCGGCTGTGGATCGAGTTTGAGTCAGAGAAGGGCTTGGATTACGGCGGCGTAGCCAGGGAATGGTTCTTCCTCTTGTCAAAGGAGATGTTTAATCCTTACTATGGCCTCTTTGAGTACTCTGCCACGTAAGTTTTTGTTTTTTTTGTGTGGCTCTCTCGCTAATGTATAGATTAAGGCCTGTTGCTCTTAAAATTCTATCGAGACTTTGGGTTGTAGTTGTCATATCAAATATGAACACAGTTCTGGGGTGTTTTCTGGTTTGACTGTGAAAATACTCTTAAAGTTTTATGTAAAACTCTTCTAAATACATCTGTTTGATACTGTATGTTTATATAACCCCTTTCCCACTTAAGACTAAAAGCAGTAAATGTACAGGAAATGTTCCACAAATCTATTGGAAATGTTCCGTAAATCTACTGGCAATGTTCTGCATTGGCGTCATGTGGTAAAAGGATCCACTCTCGACCTAGTATCATTTCCGGGAAAATGCCGGTAGGGCATTTTCCCGGAAGTGTGTGGGAATGGAAGCTGTTGCAGATTCATTGTGGGAAAGGGGCTTATGACACTTCTCAACAATAGACTACAGAAGGAAAACAAAGGGCTGGTTGGAATTGCGGCTTCATAAGTGACAGAACTCACATTACCAGACCGGTGCAAGTGGTTTCAATTCAATTCAAAGCTGCTTGTGTAATGTCTGTACTATTTTTATTCGATTAAGTGCGATTGCATTTTTTTTTCGTCTATATGGAAGTTATACTTTACCATATCCATTTATATATCTTACTTTTACACCCCTCGCCTTGCAACCACTCACAGCAGTGCAATTTTAATTCTGATATTCTTTATATTTAGCATTGCAGTTATAATAATAATACGCACCCAAACACAATGCAAAATATACCCAGAAGTTCCACTTGATAGAAAATGATGTCATGGAGCTCAGTTAGTATTTTTAGGACATACAAAACAAAGTCAACATACAAATGTACTGTAAAAATGCCCAAACCTTACTTTCTCCAGAGACAACTATACTCTGCAGATCAATCCCAACTCTGGCCTGTGCAACGAGGACCACCTCTCCTACTTCAAGTTCATTGGGCGTGTCGCAGGAATGGCCGTGTTCCACGGGAAACTTCTAGATGGTAAGACGCTGGCGGCAGGTCTATGCTGTGTTCTGCATCATGTGTATACTGTATTTTATAAGTATTAGAACAGTAAGTCATTTCTTGTTGGTATTTTACTCGACAGAATCTTAGACAATAAATGAGTGTATGTGATGTAATCTACTGTCCTGCCACCGTCCAGGCTTTTTCATTCGGCCATTTTACAAGATGATGTTGAGGAAACAGATCTCTCTCAAAGACATGGAGTCTGTGGTGAGTTCCCCTTCGAGCTGCGGTGTTTGTTGAAACATCCTGAATGGTGCTACATTAAAGCTAATATCTGTAAATATGGAATTAAGTTTCTGACGTGCGTTCCCCCGGGCTCCGCCCCCGCAGGACAGTGAGTATTACAACTCTCTGAAGTGGATCCTGGAGAACGACCCGACCGAGCTGGACCTGCGGTTCTGTATCGATGAGGATAACTTTGGGCAGGTGATGCCATCCCCATCCACCTGTCGTCCTCAGTAGATCTCTGATGGAGGGATACAGGCGGAAAGGAGTAACCTTCCCTCATGCGTTCATTGTTGTTCTTCCACAGACGTACCAGGTGGACCTGAAGCCCAGCGGCTCGGACATGGTTGTAACCAATGACAACAAGAAGGAATACATCGAGTGGGTATCATTTCTACCTCCTATGTAACTTGTAGAAGTTTGTATTTTTAATTAAAAGGCATAATAAGCCAGCCTAAATTTAGCATTTCTAATTTGATTCAAGAGGTTTATTCAACACATACATATACATACGTTCATACATATATGCAGTGAAATGTCTCTGCAACGCACCCGGAGATTATGCAAAATAGTTTCCATACTGAACATAATAGCTAAACCTAATTACTACCTAGCAACTAACTGAAACGAACTGATTCCGAAAACGTAATGCAGTGAGTGAATAGAATAATATAAATAAAATAAAAATAAAATGAGACTCAAAACGATAATACAAAGCGGGGGTACAAAATAGAAGGGAATAGAGTTATGTATATGGGATAGGCTATTTGTATGTACAGATATTTGTGTTAACACTGTACATTGTAATTCATTGTTGTAAATATTCATTGTGTGTTCAAATTTCTTTAACACTGATATGACAGTGTTAGTGAATTAATTGTTTTTGGGATTGGGTGTATTTGGCGAAAAAAAGAGGTGTAAACCCAAAAGAAGACCCGTATGACTCTACATGCGTCATGTTGAGAGATAAGCCTGAAACGACCGAACATGTTGCCACTTCCTGTTGTACCGCGGACTAAAAGCCAAGCGCACTGCTCCCTCCGGCTCCTTCTTTGCAGGGGTGGCATCGCAGCCTGATCCGTCAACGTGCCTTTCTATGAACACGCCCCCCCCCTAATGTTCTGTGGTTCCATTTAATTTCTATATCTCTTCTCCCTGATAGCCTGGTCATCCAGTGGAGGTTTGTCAACAGGGTCCAGAAGCAAATGAACGCTTTTCTCGAGGTATTATTATTATGATTATTATTATTATGAAGTGTATGCAGTCATATTACTTGTCACTTGGGGGCAATATGACAACATGCTTAAATGGAGCAAGCACACTGCCGCCTTTTTGAAGTATTCTCTCTTCAATTTTAAGGTTATATTTGAACTTCCATCAATTCTTAGCAAATGCAACTTGTTTATTTATATAGTCATTTAGATTTAATGTCGTCAATTATTCAGATCTGTGAATAATGGTTTTTTTTTCCCACTCGTGTTCTGACCCACAGGGCTTCACCGAGCTCATTCTCATTGATCTCATCAAGATTTTTGATGAGAACGAGCTGGAGGTATGGAATCCTGAAATCCACCTCTTTTTTTAAGTCATGACTTATGTACACGAAGGCGTGCGCAGGCCGTGGTGTAAAGACGGGATATTTCTGAATACTGACCCTGTCTGCCACACTCACCTGTGCCCGTTGTCTGGAAATGCAGCTGCTGATGTGCGGTCTGGGGGATGTGGATGTAAACGACTGGAGGCAGCACACGGTGTATAAGAACGGATACTGCCCCAACCACCCTGTCATACAGTGGTTCTGGAAGGTACGTCTCTTAAAGTCCCACACACGTAATATTATATATATATATATATATATATATATATATATATATATATATATATATATATATATATATATATATATATAATTTTTTATTTTTTATTTTTCTCTTTCCCATATTATGGAAGTAAAGTGGCACCCACAGTATCCCATGAATACATAATAATGCTGCTGTTTATCACACGGTTACCAAAAGATTACCATGCATGTTAATCTAATATGTTGAGCCAAATATAGGCATTATTGGACACACATGCAAAAATATGTTAGCCGTATAAAGTGTAGGATTTTTCATATATTTTTTTGGAAGTAGCTGATTTGACGGCGGCCGGCATCGACCGCTTCATCAGGCCTGTGACAGGTTTGATGTCCCAGCTTTTGAAGATCAAAGTCTGTTTGGAAGATCGAGTGTGTTTGCTCTGATGAAAGAGCCCAGAGTAGTACTTACCCTGCTTATCGCCTGTCTTGGGCTCAGCGGCATGTACACACACACACACACACACACACACACGGGCACACACATACACACGCACGCACACACACACACACACACACACACGCGCGCACACACATACACACGCACGCACACACACACACACGAGCACATGAACAGAAACAATCTGTCGCAATGTAGCTGAATGTTATTCTCCCTTGTAAGTCGCTTTGGATAAAAGCGTCTGCCAAATGACTAAATGTAAATGTAAATGCACTCACGGTCGTGTGTGTCGATTGAGTGCACTGGCTTAAAACAGCTTCACTTTGGTCATGCATTACAGTTTTCTGGGACTCTAATACTGACTGTAATTGGTCGTTTTTGAATTTATTTTATCTTGTGTTTTTATTTCATTTTTTGATGTTTTGGATAGTGGTCGTTCGTTGACGACAACAGCATGAGCTTGGTGTTTGTTTTGGCCTCAGGTTGTGCTGCTGATGGACGCTGAGAAGAGGATCCGTCTCCTCCAGTTTGTAACGGGAACGTCCAGGGTGCCCATGAACGGTTTTGCCGAGCTCTATGGTGTGTACAATCATCGAGGCTGTGTTTGCCGCCCCCCCCTCTTCCTTCTTTTGTGTTTCGTAATTGGATAAATAAGCATAACAGGCTGAAAAGTCCGATGTTGCCGCCGCGGCCTTTCTTCTGCCGTAGGTTCCAATGGACCTCAACTGTTCACCATCGAGCAGTGGGGAACGCCGGACAAGTTGCCGAGAGCGCACACGTGGTACGAGCTGATATTCCTACAAACACGCAATTCATAAACACACGTTAGAAACATTTACAAACAAAGAGGGAGTAATACAAGTTGTTGTTTTTTTTTAATGACCGAATGTACATTTGCATCCCCCCCAGTTTCAATCGCCTGGACCTCCCGACCTACGACACGTTCGAGGACTTGAGGGAGAAGCTCCTGATGGCGGTGGAGAACGCCCAAGGCTTCGAGGGCGTCGACTAAAAAAAATAAAAATAAAAGCAGAACGGCCACGGCAAAGGAAAAAAAAAAAACCGAAAAGCAAACGTCAACAAGCTGCCATTTTTATTTTTATTTTTATTTTTATTTTTATTTTTTGGAAAAAGTGGCCGTGCCGCCTGCCTGCCTGTAAGCCACTGCCGCAGCATGGGGGCCTGTGCGGCGACTCGTAGAGACAATTATGCCTGTCTTTTATCTATTCTCTTATGTTGAGGTGATTTCTGTAAAGGTGCTCGGGCCGGGGGAGGACCGGCAGGAGTTTGCACCTTCAAATGTCGGATTTCTATCGAGACGCAGGCATGGAGCGTTGGCGATAAGACCCCCCCCCCGCCCCACCCACTCCCTCCCTCGCTCCCGTCGAGCCCCTTCCCCTTCGCCCTGTGGAAATCTATAGTGCTGGAAAACATTAATGCATTTCAATAGCTCCTCTCCGAACACTATAAGCGTAGTATTCCTGAACCTTCTCATCTAGGGGTCTCTAGCATGGCCTTAAACCGGCTTACACGTGCACTATCTCTCTCTCTCTCTCTTGTCAAACTGTAAAGGCGCTATGATCACAGTTTCTCTCAGATCCTTATACCGACACCAGATTACCTTAGGAATGCTAGCCAATCACAGATCCGGAGGTCACCCGCGTCCGCGTCCTCTGTCGCGTGGTCGGTTGACCTGAGATCGCCGCCGGAGCCCGCGGCACAAATGGTTTTTATCCGCTGATCCGGAGTAGCGAGGAGAAGAGGCAATCACCCCCCCCCCCCCTCCCCCACCCCACGTAATGGTTTTATAGTCTTCTTTTCCCAGTCGGTTAAAGGAGCGCGACGCGATTTTGTTTTTAAAGATTTTTATCCGTGTCTTCATTCTTACCAGAAAATGCTCTCAATGTATTTGTACTGATGAGTAATGTTTACTTCTTTGAAAATTCTATATGAAATTGTGTGTGAAGTGCAAAATCTGGCCATTTTTGGGTAACTAATCCATATAATTTGTTTATGGTGATAGGAAATAAGTTGAATAAAATGTTTATTTTTTTTGTTTGTTTTTCTTTTCTTTTTTTCTTTTATTGCTATGAAAGCAGCATGAAAACGTATCGTGTATTTGCTTTGACAACATAGTAATTGGAAGTGTAATATCCCTCGAGGTCTGGGGACGGTTTGCTCGGGGAAGTTTGGTTCAGAATTGTCATGTTGATGATGTTATGCTTCTCCCTGTTCATAATGCTGTACATTCTTGGAAAAAACACATTTTTATTTTAAATATATGTATACATATATGTGTATATGTATGTATATGTGTGTGTGTGTGTGTGTGTACACATATATGTGTATATATATATATATATGTGTGTGTGTATACATATATGTATATATATATATATATATATGTGTGTGTATACATATATGTTTATATGTGTGTGTATATATATATGTATATATATGTGTGTGTATATATATATGTGTATATATGTGTGTGTATATATGTATATGTATATATATATATATATATATGTGTGTACATATGTATATGTGTATATATATGTGTGTATATATGTATATGTATATATATGTGTATATACATATATACATGTGTATATATGTGTGTGTGTGTGTATATATACATATATAGATATATGTATATATATATGTATATATAATTTAACATAAGTATTAATGATCAACACTAAAATGAAGCAGATGAAACCGTGTGTGTGTGTGTGTGTGTGTGTGTGTGTGTGTGTGTGTGTGTGTGTGTGTGTGTGTGTGTGTGTGTGTGTGTGTGTGTGTGTGTGTGTGTGTGTGTGTGTGTGTGTACGATGAGAAAAGCTGTGATTGCCACTGAATTGAAAGCAGCACATTTCTTACATTTCTTTCTCTCCTTTTTCTAACACCATTAAACCTAAAGGGCACTTTATAGATCAATCTGAGGTCATTTTCGCCTGTTGTATGTCTTCATCATAAACTTGAATGTGATTCTTTTTCAGTAAGAGCACTTACCTGGTGCAATATAAATAGTCTGTAAATCTGGCCTGCTGCTAATATAGAGTATGTTGACAGGTGAAAGTTTCACACCCTTTAGTATTCTTTATTCTCTTTGTTTTTCTTTTCTTTCAACATATTCGTTCCCTTCTGTGAACTTTATCCGAACTGGCTCAGTATGCATTGTCTTTTTTGTAGGGGGTGCTGTTTTTTTTTATTAATGATGGGGAAATATCACTTTTGTTAATGATTCTGCCACTCTCTGCAAGGTTGTGGTTCATATAACTTTGAGTCAAATAAAATGGAATCTCCCAGTCTGTGTTTGATTTTCTTGAGACACGGATTTGTTTTAAGAAAAGTGCACAGGTTGAGTTACCAGAGCCATAAAAAAAAAAACTAAGATGCTTTGCAGCCGATTAAGCGTGTTTAAAGAAATCAGTGAAGAATTGTATTGAATTTTAGAATTCTAAGTTCCGTGGTGAAACGACTCATGGACCAAGTTCCCGAATCGCTAGTTGATTTTTTTTGAGCTTTTAAAAGGAAAATGAAATTTATGTCATTAACATTTCAAAAGTTCATTGAGATGTTCATAATAAGCCAACATATTTGGATTTTAGTTGTGTTCTGTAGTTAATTTGAATGAAGAAATGCCTCTAGCCTTGTAGAATATTTTGATAAATCAGCAATAAAAGCATGGCTGCAAAACCACATGCCTTTCATGCACAATCCTTATTTTCTTTATGACAATTATTATAAAAAAAATAATAATTCAGAAAATCCCTTTATTGTTTATGTAAACTCTTGGGTGGTTACGCGGGAAGTTCTGTCGTTCTCTCTGGATTTCTCTCCTTTGGGCCTTGCGTGCAGGTGGTGTGGTGAAGGGACCCCAGTTCATTCACACAGGCAATCTAGCAGATATCGGCTCCAAGGACGAGCAAATAAAAGCCGCCCTGCCACGCTGGGGACATTTTATCAAACCCCCTCACCCACCATCGGGTCACAAACAAAACCAGGAGCCAACTCTCCTCCTGTTCCACCGGCTACAACCGCAAAGTACATATGAGCGTAGGTCTGTGCGCAGTAGACTTGATCCCATTTTATCGCATTCAAAAACAAATATTACAGGCACACACGGGTGCAACATCGCTTCCCCGCATGGAAGACAATAAAGTTGTATTGACGTGAGGCAGACGTTAATGTTATTCGGGACCGTTTAGAGTCTGGATTTCCACGGTGTTCTTAGAGCGTTGACTTGACGGGAAGTTAGTGCCCGGCCAGACTGACGGGAAACGATAGGAAAGGCTTTCACTCCCCTCAATTATGGCTCTTGCACAAAAACCTTTCGTCGCCACATCAACGGCGTGATTGCGTGACTGAATCCGGTCGACCATTACACCTCACCCCAAAGGTCAAGATGCAGCAGCATTTCATATAAATGCTGCCCGTGTGTTTTACTGAGATGGTGAAAATGGCTGCAGAGAGAACAGCCTTAAAGGATGAGGTAATACCTTGAAATGTTGTCGGCAGGGGAGGAAACGCCGGATGAGTCAGAATCTCTCTGCATACATCCCCGTCTTCACGCCGAGAACTTGCCGCGCTGTCGGTCTGACACGTCGGATCTTTGACGCGCGATGCACTGCTGCGAAAAACCCACCATAAACGAGAGCAAGGTTTGAATTCGGTGCTTCAGAACTGGTGGACGTGGTTAACTATAGCGCTAGAAAGTGTTACTGATTGTGTCTTTACCAGTTAAACGGGACCTATTATGCTCTTTTTTTTTTACACAAATTAACATAGGTCTCTGAGGTCCCCAAAACATGTTTTTGAAGGTTTTTGCTGAAAACACCACTTAGATTATGCATTCTCACCATTGTGACATGCTTCTAAACCATGGTGTTCTTAAAAAAAAATAAATAAAAAGGGCTGTTTCAGTTGTTGTAGCTTTAACTGTGAATGAGCAGCCATGCCCCTAGTTCTGAGCCAGTGGGGTTTGAGCACAAGTTCCGGGTTCTGTGAGCAAGCAGGGTTTGAGCTTTACTCCGGGCTATGTTTTATTTACTCGGTAAACGTTCACTGATTTCACCTTATCAGTCGACTAAAATCTGTTACTGAACACATTTGCAGTTGCTGAATCTTCACTTCGTATTACATCTACGAGGCCTCATTTAAAAGTTCGTTCAGACTTTCGTCGCCGTGCTCCAGGCTTGTGGGGGACACGGGGATTTGTTGTCCTATGTAAACGTCGGAAAATAAGATAAAATCAAAAAAACAAATACATCTCCAATAAAAACAGTGTGTTTTTATTGGTTCTGTTTGGAGAAAGACACAGCGGGTGGGATGGAGCAGATGACCATATAAAGAAATTTTTAAAAAAAACCTTTGAAAACCTCATTATCTGACACCTTGGCCACGTCCAATATGAACATCCGACCTTGTAACATCATACATACTGTATATATACAGAAAATAAGGAAAAACATAATAGGTCCCCTTTAATAACTTTTTAACTGGCCCTCTTCTCCCAAAATCCAGACAACCTCAGCAGTATCCCCCTTAATCATTGTTATCGCATCTGGTATTTTCCAATGATTTGCCTGTTACAATGACCCGGGCGGTAGAGCATGTTCAAATGAATCTCAAAATGTCTGAAATGTCTGAAATCCAGGTGTTGTGACCATGCCGTTGCCACACTAGGGTCATTTTTTCGGCGGCCTCCCCCTCCTCCCCCTCCCTCTCCCTCTCCCTCCCCCTCTCCCTCTACCCGTTGTCAGGGTCGATCGATACTTCCCCTGTAGCTTATCACCGTCGGGGACCGAGCTGTTTGCCCAAACCCCCCGGTGTCTACATAAAGGTCCCGGGCGGGACGCTGCTCTGGCCAATTCCCCCCGCGGACCGCCTCGCTGCCAGACCCCCAAGAGCTGCTCCCCCGGACCTCCCAGGACCCGAATTGGACTTAAACTGGAGACACGGGTGTTTCTGGAGGACGGCGACGAGGAGGACGGAGAAGAACGGGGGGAAAGAACGGAGAATAAGTTGCGGCGACGGAGAGTGGAGCGAAGGGGGTCGAGAACCCTTGTGTTCCCATGGTAAGTTTGTTCCCGGAGTCCCGAAGGGGAGACCAATTGTAAGAGCCATTCACTTCAGAGAAGTTGAATCGGTCTCACAATGTTGCACTATATTGTACACCTTATGTGGTCGTCAATACGGACCGCGCTGAGGTTTTCCAGCTAAGCCTGCATCACACATAACTAAAAAAGGAGTCGGCGTGCTCAGTACATTGCGGCCAAACGCACTTTTTTTTTCCCCCTCTTCCTTTCTCCCTCCCTCTTTGCGTCTCTCTCTCGCTCTGCATCACGTGCTCGCTCTAAACACACAGCTGCACTTATCCTCACCGTTACGACAAACCTGCCTGCTGTAATTGCTAACCAGCCTGGCCGCGCTTCTAATGCCTAACCTGCGTGATGCACCCGCCTCAAATAGGGTTCCAGACGTCAACAGACCTGCGGCAGGGGAACGTGCGTCGTGCATCGTCCCTTTTTGCTCTTTGTTTTCTTCCATTTGCTTTAAAAAGTTTTTATATTTTGTTTCAGTTTATCCATCCATCCATCCATTCATCCGCCCATCCGTCCGTCCGTCCACCTCTCTATCACCCCTGTCTCCTAGAGCTGTGGAGTGTGACAATGGTGTTTGTGTTCTGTGATTTCAAACGCCATTATCACACTAAATAGCTACGCTGAGAAGAGAACCTCCACGCCGGCGACCGGAGATTTGACATCATCTCGTATGAGATCATTTTTAAGACTTTTAAGATAATTCCTAAGCACTTGTTTCGATGTATGTGATTGATTCATTTTGTTTTTGCTGGGCGCGGCACGCTTCATTTATGGTATTGTTTCCAAGGTAATCGTTTTTGGGTGTTATAAAATTAGGGAATTAATTACGTACATAACATAGAAAGTATTATTATCATTATTGTTATTGTTATTATTATTATTATTATTATTATTATTCACCTATGTTGTTTTTTTACTAATTAAATAAGCAGGAAATTAACAAAAATGTATCTTTAAAACTTATCTTTCTATAAGTATCTATCTATATATATATATATATATATATATATATATATATATTTCTTTTTTTTTTTTAACTGTGGGTATATATATATTTATAATATATATACTGTGTGTATATATATAAGGATATGCAGGGAAGGTCATTGATGGAAATAGACGGTTGTAGACATATTATGGGATCTGTGCTAGGCCCCGAGAGGAAGAGCTGCTTCAGGTATTATTAAAGAAGAACAACAATCTTTATTTGTCACACAGCACACCACACTACAACACATGCACGCACACGCTCTGGATGGTGGCCGGTGAAATGAGGCCTCTGCATTTAACCCATCCTGGCTTGTCCTTCCTCCGGGGGGGGGGGGGGGGGGGCAGCCAGGCGCAGCGGGCAGCACTCGTGGACGCACCCGGGGACCTGGTGACGAGTGTCCATCGCTGGTCAGACGATGATGTGTGCATGTTTTTTTTTTTGGGGGTGGTGTCCTTAATGACGTTAGGTGGAGGAAACCCCATGTGAGCACGGGGAGATAACTCCACACAGAAAGACTCCTATTTGGGAGATAACCCGCCTGGAGCACGGTGCCAACAGCGCCCCGGGCGGGAATCGAACCCAGGACCTTCTTGCTGTGAGGCAACAATGCAATGCAGAACAATTACAATTGTTGTACAATAATTACAGAACAATCCAAAAATAAATCATGCAATGCTCTCATTAGGTGTTACACATGTTATACATTAAACTGAATTTTACCTCATGAACTTCTACATTTATTTTACGTTTATATTTAGGTTATCTTTAAGATTTCCCATGAATAACACACGCATGCACGCACGCACACACACACACACACACACACACACACACACACAGTGCATGCAGACACCACTCTCTTCCGGATAGAGTTTCCGTTCCTATTTGTAATTGTTTCAAGAAGAGTGATTGCAGATCTGGCAGTTCCAACAGAATCGCTTCATAACAATAAAAATATACTGGAAGTGCTATAAAGCCCTATCATATCACATCTGTCACAGATTGGTTGAGAGATTTAGGAGGCAATAATGTGTTTAACTCCTGTGTACACTGACACACACACACACACACACACACACACACACACACACACACACACACACACACACACACACACACACACATCTACATTTAAAGAAAAATAAACAACTTAAAATATGGGTTCATTCAAAACCGAGGCTTTACTATGTGACCAAAAGAAGTCAACAGGATATTAATACAATCCATTTTAAATACAAGTTCACTGACATCCAATAAATCACACACGTAACAGTGTATTCTCAAAACACTCAAAAAATAAAATGATCCTGTGTGTTTTATCATACAAGCTCAACATTTCATCTATCATATCAAATACATTTTCCTATCAAAGTACGTGAGAACATCTTGAAAAGATTTACAAGTACAAAAGCAAGGGAAGAAAAAACATTTCACCTCATTCTTTATTCATTCTAAGACATCAAGTTTATCTGTCTATCTGTCTATCTGTCTATCTATCTGTCTATCTATCTATCTATCTATCTATCTATCTATCTATCTATCTATCTATCTATCTATCTATCTATCTATCTATCTATCTATCTATCTATCTATCTGTCTATCTATCTGTCTATCTATCTATCTATCTATCTATCTATCTATCTATCTATCTATCTATCTATCTATCTGTCTATCTGTCTGTCTATCTATCTATCTATCTATCTGTCTGTCTATCTGTTTGTCTATCTGTGTGTCTGTCTGTCTGTCTGTCTAGCTGCCTTGCGTCCTATCTGTCTGTCTGTCTGTCTGTCTGTCTGTCTGTCTGTCTGTCTGTCTATCAGTCCATCTATCTTCACTACTGTTTTTCAGTAACAGATTGCACATTTTAAAAATCCAATAAAACAACCTATAATAACATTTCACTGTTTAATGGTGTGTTTATTATTTCTAAATAAAGCAAATCTAAAGCTATTAGATCTTGTTTAATCGCCAGTTGTTCCGTGAGGATAAACAGCCTCAGAATCGAAGAAAAACAGAGAATCTTATCTTTTATGTCTCCTAATCTCCATCTCCTCCAGATCCTCTTCAACAGGAAGTCCAATAAAGCAACGGGGAGGGAGAAACAGAGTCATCTACCAGTTACATGAATAATAATAATAATAATAATAATAATAATAATAAATAATGTCCTATTTCCAGACATCTTGTTTTATCAGGACTTTCCCTTCACGGTGGGGCCGAAAGTCTTTCTCGGTGTGGACGGCTGCGGCTTTCCTTTGGGGCCAGAAACTGTCTTTTTGGGTTTGGGCTGGAGAGACTTGAGTCCCAGAATCTCACAGTACTTGTTGCACTGATGCAACACTTTGAACTGGTCGATAAACGACGTGGCGCAATTTCCCTTGAAACCCTTGTGTCTGCAAAAAAATAAAAATAAAAAAAAAGACAAAGAGGTAGGCAATATGTACGCTGCACTCTTCAGGAAGCAAACTCAAAATCAAAAAATATCTCCTTTTTCTTTTTTCAAAGTACGCTCACCCTTTTTTGCAGGTTGCTATTCCGACGTCAGTGAGTCTCATGCCCACTCCTGCAAAAAGAAAAAAACGAATCAAAATCCGATTCCAATTTGCTAAATGAACGGATGAATTTGGTGTCATTACATGTGTGAAAGCAGCCCTCCGGCCCCCTCCGCCGCCCCTCCCTGACCTTGCATGTCGGTCACCAGCAGGTTTCCCTCCGTCCTGTGGTAGACCCAGTGCTGGAAGGCGCAGCACTTCTGCCCCGCCTCCGACTCGCGTCTCATCACGTTGATCTCTTTGCCGTCCCTCACCGAGTACTTGACGAAGTCTCCGAACAGCTCCTCCTCCAGGGTGGCGTAGGGGATGTCGTTGGACGGACGGTGAACCAGGTAGATCGGAATGATCCTGTACGGGGGGGGGGGGGGGGGATCGGATTGATGAACGTCGCATTGGAAAACGCCACGTGCTGCCGGCGAGCGAGAGCGTGAGGTGAGGTTCGCGCACGCGACTCACTCTGGGACGTCTCCGAAGGCTTCAGCGGATTGGGCCACGGCGGTGTAGGCCTTGATGTACTCCCTGGCTGTGTTCTGCACATGGCATTCCTACAGGAGGAGGAGGACCAAGTGTACAACCCATTACTTTGAATGAGAAGCACCCTGGTAGACTAGACAACCACCATACAGTATATATATATATATAGAACAGGGAAGATGTTGATGTAACAGCAAATAGAAATACCTTTCCACTATATTTGCACTATATCACACACGCACACACACACACACACACACACACACACACACACACAGACACACACACACACACACGATATACACATAATTCATACAGTATATAACATAATGAAACATTACATCGTGTTACACAGCATACCATAACAGCACTAACGTAGTGTAACTTCACAGTGTATTTTAACAGAATATAACAGTGGTATTCAAACGAGCCCCCCTCCCGAGGATTTCAAGGACTTGAGGGCCCCCTGCCCCAAAAAGTACAAATAAAAAATGTGTCATCCTCTATGCAAACGAACACAGTTTGTGTTAAACCGGGTCGAGCAGTCACATCCATCTGTGGCTTTAATTGCCTGTTCACACAGGCGACCAAGTAATAATCAAATAAATTATGAAAATACATTTAAATATGAACAAATTTTATTATTTTAAACATAAAATATTATTCTCTAATCATATTCAATTTTAAATAAACATATTTCATGAAATGTAATTACTCATGTCAAATTTGTGCTCATTAAAGGCCTACTTTCTTTTTTTTATCTTTCATTTTCTCACGCCTCCACGTACCACTAGGGGGCCCCACAGTTTTAATACCACTGCAATATAACGTTGCATTACATAATCAAAATACATCGGGAGCATGTAAAACATTTCAATGCACGGGCGATGAGGTGAAAGTGCGGCTCGGATAACGCCTCGTACCTCCACAGCCAAGCTGAAGTTCCTCTGCACCAGCTCCTCATTGTTCTTGGTCCCGTGGCTGATGGCGTTGTGCACTTTGAGCACGCAGTGGTGTCCGGGCGATAACTGGGGGACCAGACCGGCCTGCAGCTTGGTGCGGAACGCTCGCCGATGCATCCCCTCTCCGAAGTGGACCTTCTCTGTGATGATGCTCGCAGGCTGGTTCTCTCCAAAGAACTGTTCCGTGAGAAAGTCGTCTCTGAATAACAGGCTTGAGCAGTGGACGTCCTCCTCGTTGCCCACTATTTCCACTGGGGCGGCCGCTGAAATTGCAGGAAAACAGTGCAACTTTGACTTTTAATTGAATATATTAAATAAAAAAGTCAGTGTTAATCTTAAGGTTAAGACTATGACATTTACACTACGTGGCAGCTCCTCAAGCTGATTTACACTGACATTCACATTGAACAGGTTTTAATGGGTCGCGTGACGTGTAAATGTGTGATTGTGACTCACATGGGATGTTCTTTGGCGAGGCAGGGATGACGATTTCGCTCAGCACTACAGGGCGAGAGAGTTGCGTACAAAAACATTCAGATGGTTCAGAATTCAGATCTTTTCCGCCCTTTGGGTGTTTCCATGTTTTCTCCCGAGGCAAATTCATCCCCCCTGATTGCCTCACCCTCGTATGTGAGAAGGTAATCCAGAGTCACCGCTCCATGTGGCGTGTTGAGGCGGCACTGGTATTTGCCCAGGTCCTTGTGAGAAGCCCGAGAAATGTTCAGAGAGACTCTGCTCTCGTCCCCTGCACTGGGAACACAGGACCACAGTCAACAAAAATGCACCGTTTGATGTAACTTTTATGAATCGTTCATTCATGCTTTTGCAACACAAACAGTTTGCAACATTTACCAAGAAGCAGCCTTCTTAGATGCATGCCGATTTTTACAGATCGAGTTAGATAAAGTTATACAATAGCAACAGTTGGCCGTGGTCACACCTCAAACATTATTTAACAGCCAATTCATTAATTTAAGTCCAGCCAATTCAAGTTATCCCACAACACCCGCTTTCTTGCTTAGTCATCCCCACCGTGACGGTACCGAGCGGCGATGCCGCCGGAATAGATCATGACGCCGCGACCGGGCTTGGGCGAGAGACAGGATTATTTAATACCTTCTCTTGAGCTCCGCCAGAGCGGTGCCGTCCCTGCTCCAGGTGGCGGTGTGGTCGACGAAGACGGTGCTGAACTGACACCACAGACACAGGCTCTGTGGGTCGCCGCTGACCGCCGCGGCCTGGACCGCCTGCATCACCTTGGGGTCTTAAAAGCGAGAGTCAATGCGTTTTACTATCGCTTGTAAAGACAGCGTACATTGATATTCAACCCTTTGGGTTTAAATGAAAACCTGCATGCAATGACACGAAGAGGACTTTTTCAGCCCCTTGGTAACATTCACTATAGGTTTCGTCTGATACCTTCTTGGGGTTTGCAGGTTTTCTGCTTGACCACTTCGCTGTACGCCTTCTTGCGGGTGGTCGCCACGGCTGCGCTGGGTTCGTCTCTCTTTGCCTCGGCGGGACCTTCCGTCTGGGTCAGTTTCTTTTCCAATGCGCCCAGTATTTTTCCAAACTTATTTTTGGAAAGGCGCCTCCTTTTGATGACATCGTCATTTAACTGGCTGATTGAGTCGGCGGGCTGGAGCTCTTTATGGATTCTACCACATGAAGCCGCTGCTCTTGGGCAAGCTTTGCCGTCGGGGTGCTGGGACTTTTTGGGGACGCTCTCCGCTTGAATGCTATCGTTCTTGGTGGAAACACCCATGATTTTCTCTTTACTACTCCCAGCCTTGGTGCCAAGCTTGTCCTCAAAGAAATCAGTCTTTCCTTTAATTGCCTTCTGTTTTGCCCCACTTTCTTCTTTAATCAATGGCTCTACCTCCTTGTTTAACACTGTTGCATTCTGGGAGTGTTTCTTTTTCTTTTTGCCGTGTGACTTGGCCATAACTTTCTCCGACACAACAACAGGATTGATCATGGCTGACGGTCCATCCTCCTTGCCTTCAGGTCCAGTCAGGGAATCCCGTTTAGTATTAATTCCTCCCAGATGGGGATGGCTCTCGTGTTTTTTGGCGGCCTGTGTAACCGGGACAAGGCGCGGCAGACTCTCCTGCCTCACGGGCGTCTGTGACGCAGGATGAAATGCAGCTGGCTTCTCCTTTTTGGGCCGTGTTTTTAAGTCCGAGCCGCTCTTGTGAGTTTTGTGAGGCATTTTTAATCCTGTGTGTTCAGGAGGTGGTGTGGGAAAGGCTTTAGTAGCTTCCTGGAAGAGAGGGTCGTCCAGGTCCAATGTGAAGACTGCTACGCGGTCCTTGGGCGAGATGAGGAAACGATCACCTGGGCCGGAAACCAAGTTGGACAGCTCTCTGCCGAGGTCACAGATTCCTTGTGAAGTTATACTTGCGAAGTTGTCACCGCGACTCCATAAGTCGTTCGTCGCGCTGTTGTCGTTAATCGATTGTTTCTCCTTGTGGCCCTCCAAGGGTAAATGCCCGGTAATCCCCTCAAGTGTTGGCAAAGGTACGTGAGCCTGTGTGCGGGGACAACTGTGGCCATGGTTGTCATTGAAAAACTTTTTGGCTTTGGAGTCTTGATCCCCTTCCAAAGCGATGTTTGCCCGACGGAAAAGCGGAGGGCCAATAACGAGCGGGGCTAAGGGCATAATAAAACGAGGACGCCCCCTCGCTGGCTCGCTGTTGTGTACCTCGCTGAGCAAAGTGCCTTTTGACACGTGTTGGTCCGAATTGGGACATAGGCCAGACGTTGCGTCCACAGCTGGCACGTGTGCGCTGGTCGGTGTTTCTGCGTCGGAGAAGGACAGATCCCCTGACGGTGCGGATCCCGCCCCGCGCGCCCTCCCCACTGCGGGTGTCTCCGATAGACATGAATCCCTCAAGGCCAACTCATGTCTCCCCAAGGCTCGCTTCTCTTCCGTCACTTTATACACGCCATCTCTACAAGGCTGACAAGGAGAATGTATAAAGGAAAATGAGGAGAAACTGTTAATTATAAGATGCAATATTCGCCCGGCTCATTGATCTTGATCCGAAAGCACTCAAATAAAGGAACTTCATTCCGCAGTTAGACTTTCAGTACAGAAATATCAACTTTCCAACTACAGTCCTAATTGTTATACAAGGCAGTCAACATTATTTTGTATTCAGTTACACAAACTACAATACATAAATTTGTTGTCTTTACCACATACCTTTTTATTGAGCAATGCAGTGGAAGTTCAAACAACAACACACTTCTAGTTCCCAGCCCGCCGTCCATGTGGCCCACATGCAACTGAAATCCACACTACCGCTGTTATAGACACCAGCTCCAACTACGCCTTGGGAACCTAAGCCAATCCACAGAGGTCTCTCCCGCCCAAGAACCAGTCCGTTTTTTAAAGGGGATGCATAGGGTCGGGTGTGTAGAGGAATATTTGTTTTAAAGAGAGAGAGAGAGAGAGAGAGAGAGAGCGAGCGAGAGAGAGAGACTCATGTTTCAGACCTCAGCTGTGCTCTCCTTTCACCCCTAGCCCCTCCACCCTGACACGCCAGGGATGCATGCTATTATCATCGAACACCCAGCTATTATTAGATGCCATTTCTGTCCATCTGAAGCTTTCTCGCTTTCTTCCAGCACACAGCTGTCGGTGTTTGAGATCTGAGCCATGGGACTTATTTAATAACACACGCTCTTGCGGCCTGATTCCTGGGGCACTGGACTAATGACTTCCAATCTCAGGCTGGGTGTCAACTCTCATGGCTCTTGTAGACTTGTAGCCTGTGTGTGCACTTCAGTCTGTGGCGTACTCTACCAGACTAGCAGCGATGTTCATTGGGAAATTGATGTCAGGACCTTTGAGGGGAATGTTTATGAGTGTTCAGATGTTTAAGCTGCATCTCTATGTGGAACTGATCTATTTGCTGACCTACAGTCCCATGTGAATGTTAAAGGTGAGTGTTGGTCTCTCTAACACATTATGGGGAAGGTTTATGTGAATGTGTGTGTGTGTGTGTGTGTGTGTGTGTGTGTGTGTGTTTATGCACTGTATACATTTCCATATCCATGTATGTCTGCATGCACTTGTGCATGTGTGTGTGTGTGTCTGTGTGTGTGTGTGTGTGTGTGTGTGTTTGTGTGTGTGCGTGTGCGTGTGTTTTAGTGGATGCATGTCCATATGGATAAAATACTGAATTCTGAATTGTTTGAATGCTCTAAACAAAATGCATTTTTTTCTGATATGTAATGCTCACTAGGCCATGCAGAACACAAACCTCTGACAGACTTCTGTCATGCTCAACCACACTACTGCATTTCTTTTCATTCATTCAAATCCTACCTCTTCTCCTTCCAAATCCCCATCTACCTCCTCTGTAATATGCAGGAAAATAGATTCTTCTTTTTTGCTGAGATAACTGTCTGTGTCCATTCCATCGGCGTATCCAGCAAACTGAGTAAGATCTGTGGCCATGTCGTCCGAGGCAGCGGGCGAAGAGGCTCTGGGGACGTCTCCGGGAGAGTTCAACATGTCACGGGATGGGGTCAAAGATGACTGTGTGGCTAGGGGACGGAGGGAGCACTCACCTTGAGTGCTCTTAGTCTGTTCAGCATCCTTATTTTCTTGTCCTGCAGTTGCTATTAAAAATGAAACTTCAGGCTTGGTGGCCTCTCTGTCCTCAAGCTCAGTCAGGGCGGAGACTTTTGTCGGTTCGGTGAGGGACCAGGAGAGGCAGCTTTTTCTGCCCTGAATGGAGGTCTCTTGCCTGTTTTGGGGCTCCAACTCCTGGTCCTGGATGGCCATGGGTGGCCGGGTCTGTGACTGTAGCCGTGATTCTTCCTGACCCTCTGTCTGTTTGGCTGTTTGTCCGGATGTCTCCGTTTCTGAATCAGCAAGTGCCTGTGTCAAGGCGTCTATTTCGGCTCCTATCTCCGTGAAGGCAGCTGTGATTTCCACCGGGGGTGCCGTGATGATCGCAGCCCAGTCTGAGAGTGCACTTGCCCAACTGTCCACCGACGACCACCTCTCAACAGGTTGCCCCCAACCTCTCGTGTCACCGCCGGACCAGCCAATCCCGTCTCCCTCTTCAGGGAGGTAACCTGACGCCTTTGTGTCCCAAAGTGGACACGAACTGTCACGGGATGCTGATTCCTCTGCCATTAATACTGAATTCCCCCACTTGTCAAAAATAGTCGGGAGCACATCATTTCCATTTCCGTTATCCTCACTGGTCAGATACTGGCATGCGTCCAGCCACAGCTCATTGGGACTGTCGCTTAGCCTGGCGTGGGATGATAAATCCCTAACCTCTGCTTCTCCTTGACTGACATCAAACACTGATGTGTAATTCCCAGCATGGCCCTCCCTAGTTGACTCTCCTGTCCTGATATTTTGGCACAGTTGTGAATGTGAGTCCACCCCATCTGAATCACTTGTCATGCTAAGCTGGTTTTGAGATTGTGTCAACACCTCCTCTGAACTGGGATGACTGAGGGTGTGTGTGTTTCTGTCCCCTTGCTGTGACACCGATGGGTGGTCAGCAGAACATGTCTGGATACCCGAGCTGTGATTCTGGGGAGTGAAGAGAGAGTCCTGCGTTTCACTCTCAAAGATGTATAGTTCTGACAGGGGCTCCATGACAGTATCACTCAGTGTCAAACCACTGGAAAGACCTGACAGAGGCCTTAAATGCCCACTGTTGTCGGGTGTCTGGCCGACTTCCTTGGAGAGAGATTGTTCCGTCAAACTGTTTGAAATAACCAATGTTTTCTTATGACTTTCACTCGTCCCATTTTCCTGTGTAGGATAACTGAGCACAGAAGTTGAAGATAGGCCATCTGCGATGTGAGGTGGTTTGTCTACAAGACTTGACTTAGGCCCCCTTGAGCCAATATGGTTATGAACACTAGAACCACTCACTGTTTGGGGACAGTCCCATGCACCCAGTATGGGCTCTGTGTTCATCTCATCCTCAACGCAAAGACGCCCTTTCAAGCTTGGGGGCACGGTGCTCAAACTGCCAAATTCACTGACGTCCTCCTGTGGGTGGTTTTCGGAAATGCCAGATAAGGACGCCGCGGTTTTGCCAGTGTGGGACATGGGGTGGTTGACTCGACCCGGAGGATCTGTCGCAGTCTCTGTTTGTCTCTTGTAAGTAGGTGATGAAACATCTGCAGGAGCGAGGGAGAGAGATGATGCCGAAGCCCTAGCTTCACCGTCAGGGAGAATGTCGACCAAGTCCGTCTGATTGTCTGCTAGATTAGCTAAAGAATCCATGGAGACGTCCAGGACCGTTGCGGTGGCAGATGGCGGCAGTGGGACATTAGCCCTGGGACGGCAACTTCTGGCTTAGCTTGGGAATGGGCGGCATGGGACTCTGTGGACAACGGCTGGTCAGCGAACCAAATGTTATCCACTGTCATTTCTTATTCTTCAGACTGTAATAATCCTCTTTTCATTCGCTTTCTGCAAATAAAAAAAAATAAGTAAATAAAAATAGGAAATCGTCAAGCAGAATATAAATATAACTGATCCTAATTATGTGAAGACAGGTATTGCTTTGTCTGTGATATTTCACTTGTTTTCCTCTTGTCTCTTCAGTGTTCCTGCTCCTCAGGACAGATTTAGCAAAGACCACTATCACCCTCTAGCTGTCATCTCGGGTGATTATATTTATCTTTCTCAGAGAAGGTTCCCGGTGTGTATCTATTTTAAAGAGCTCTAAAAAAAAAAAAAAATCCTGACATACCTTATCAACAGGGAACCATCCTGTTTGCACCCACTGCATGGAAAGGTTTCACATAAAGCCTGAGTGTCCTGGTGCTGTTGTCAGACAACAAGCCAGGCTTTGCTGCAACAACAGACTAAACTCTTGGCTGTGTGAGTAAACCCTGTGCAGCTTAGAGGTACATTTAAAATAGAGGTTTATTTCAAAAGAATATAATTAGAAGTGTAGGCAGTGCGTGACATGAATCCTTGGTGTCTTTATGCTCCCTGCTATGCAACTTCAACCAATCGAATTTCTCCATACATTATACCGTATTGAATCCGATTGTATAATATGGCATATGTTGTGGTGTTTTTTGTTTTGTATACTATTGTGTCATTTCACTATCACAGGTAGATGAATAGGAAAGTGTGATCCTGATCTTGTGAATGGGATTTGACTTGAACATGTCTGCCCTGCTGGAATGGATCTGGTGGTGGAGACATTGGAAAAATACCAGTACATCTTCACCCGTGACCTGCATTGGTCACATTCCTGCCGCGGTAAAGGGCACCGCAGCTCGCCCCTCAGGCCAAAAACGATTTACCAAAACATCCACGACCCATCCAAGTGCATGTTTATTAAGCAGCGTAGTCTGTTGGTTGAATGTGATATTGTATTTTTCCGACACTTATGTTTGCCACAATATACAGCTCTCTGCATGCTAGAATGCAGATGTAGCTCAAGTCCAGCCTCAGTTCCCCAAAAACTGTATCAGCGAAGTGCAATTCTATCCAAATGAGTACTTGGGGAACATTCACTTTGGCTTATGTAACTGTCCCAAATGTAATGCTTAATCATTTGTTCGACAGTTCAAAACATCTCGTCTCGAGTACCCCAAGTACTCCAAGCCTGGCAAAGGAATTCCAAGATATATCCCCAGAGACCTCAGAATAAGCCACTCATTTCAGCACTAAGCCGTTTACTCGGTCGAAGATCAGGGAGGTGCAATGAAAAATGATTCCATATTTAGATGACACCATGGATATCCTTTATATGCTTTGTTGTGGTGTTTTGGTTTCATATCAAATTATGGCAAGGTATAATTAATTCAAACGTCACAAAGGGATGACCCATGACGATTATAATAAATTGTTGCTAAGAGCGGTGGGATCAAAGGGATCAAGTGTAAAAATTTGCTTCAAGTGCCGATCTGAAAGATTTCCATTTAAATAAATGTCAGGGTTAGGCTTAGTCACTATCTATTGCTGGATGCGGTAACACAAAGGTGATTGAGCTCTTGGCTGATACATTTGCAGTATTCTGAGTATTCAGGTGTCTGTGGCGACTTTCCCGCCGTGCATGCAAATCACAAGCGGCACAGTTAGGGGCGCGTTCTCCGTCGCCCAGCAGTGGTTTGTCCGGGTCCTAACTACCGACTGACTGACGTCACACAGGCCGCACTGTTTGGCCCCTGGCGAGCGAGGTCCAAAGACACACCTGCAATTATTGCTTTTTCGCCGTAGGTGCAGCCAAAAACAACGGAACGGAAATCTTCGAGGTTGCCACTTTGAAAGAAAATTTGATGAACACGGATGTGCTATGTTATACAAAGTAGAGTGGTTATAACAAAATATACTGTCTGGAATATAATGTTTCATTTCAATATACATGACTGTATGAGCAAATTGATAGTATAAATCAAATACAGCATATTCTTAGTCAGTTAACTTTTCAATGTACTTATATAAAAACATCTGGTTTTAATTAAGTATCGCATGCAACACAGCAGACTGAACACTAATCCACCTTTAGTGTTGTAACATACATATAGCGTCTTATTTAGATATAGAGTCTTATAGAGTCATATCGAGTCTTAAAACCAATGAAAATCTGACAGTGAATTACCTTTTCACGTGAGCCCTAAGTCATAAATCAGTCCCGCGGGTTTGATGATCACTCA
This sequence comes from Zeus faber, assembly GCF_960531495.2. NCBI lineage: Eukaryota > Metazoa > Chordata > Actinopteri > Zeiformes > Zeidae > Zeus > Zeus faber. The sequence continues at coordinate 17,868,920 of NC_137204.1, forward strand.
AGGCATTAAAAGAGTTGAGTAGCTGAATGGGGATTTCCAGTCATGCATGTACGTACCCTTTTCATAGCCGTGTGCTCGACTTTATGGACCTGTGATGCAGGACCTGGGAATGAGCTCAGGCGAAGCAGAGGGTCTCAGGGCGGGGGTCTATTTTTAAACCGCCGCCCCCCCACCACTGTACAGAGTCAGTTACCTGATAGCGTGGACGTATGCCGGTCTTAAACTCTTAACACTCCGCATCTATATTTACAGGCTGTTTTAAGATCAACTTTGATTTACAAAAACTCCCGATTGCAGTCCCGCGGTCCAACGTGACTGACCCTCCGCGGTTCAGGCCTCAGGGCGGGCAACAGGGCGGTTTTTCGACAAACGAGTGATGCCTGCAAGAAGGCTTCAGAGTGCTCACAGCGAGTGTATATGTATAGGTTCAAGATTGAATACTTTTAAAATACTTCAGTGGCTGGACCGTCCGTCGATTTATTGTTGCTTTATTCTTTATTCGATGGGAGCTCAACTCAAGAAGCCCGACTCTCAACCCAGCGTTAAAGCATAGAAGCGCACGCAACCCAGCGACACATAACACGTAAGGGTTTTGCGGCCGACGAATCCGATTTTTTTGTGCCTGATCTCTTCTATTCTTCCCTCTTCCTCCTTTCTTTCCTTGACCCCTTCCTCTGCGTCATCCCAACGCTCTCGTTTCCTTATCGCCACAGCGCCTCAAGGTCAAGTCCAAGACTCACCCCCTTCCCTTCGGCTCAGCCCTGCGCCCCCCGCGGGACGGCCTGGTCCACCGGCCGACCGGCTCTGCCGAGCTAAAAGCAACTTTGTCGGACTCGCACTGTTCAACTGGAAGGAACTTTCCAATACGACTTCCATAAAAACAATAGTTACGCCACATGTCTCTGCATAACGACGCCGGAGAGTGGTTTTGTGGTCCCGGATGATTTATAACCGTTGCATCATTGTTCCCTGGCCATCGCCGTGATGGAGACAGCTGTGGAGGTGAAGCATTTACTGCCTTAAAATCATCACACTATAATTATCTATTTAAGGAGCTCAGGACGGGTGCTTTTGTCTGCGCACGTGTGTTAACGTGTCCTACGTGCGTTAACTCGTGTGTTTTCTTTGTTGAAAAGCTGGATTTGCACAAATTAGGTGTGAGGCTCTTTGCTTTCTGGGCTTAAAGTCTGTGATGAGTTGTTGTTGGGATGTTTTGAAAGCACTGCAGTGCAGCAAGCCCCGGGCCTTCAGAGCAGTGGTCAACTTTTTAGCTACCCCCCTCCCCAAAAAAGGCTAAACGAAAGGTGGACACTGAGAACAGCCAGGTGGGAGGCAGAGTACATGTTCACGGAGGTAAAAGGCAAACCTGTGTGTCTTCTGTGTGGAGAAAGTGTGGCTGTAATGAAAGAATATAATCTAACAAGGCACTATGAAACGTCCCAGAAACACACAAACAAAGACAAGAATATGGACACGGAACAAAGGCTACAGAAGGTAGAAGAATTAAAACGAGGTCTTAAGTCCCGGCAGGCTCTGTTCACAAAAGCCAAATCACAAAGTGAGGCTGCTGTCAAGGCTAGTTTTATTGTGGCAGAAGAACACAATAAAACAATTTTTTTTCAGTTGAATGGACTCAGGAAAATTGCAGATAAGAGCCATAAGAAAGAATACAACTGATTTGATTTTTTTTCTCATTTTACTATTTGAAAGCAGTGATTGGTTAGGATCATAGAGCAGCACAATAATGCATTTTCAGTTTATAATGCATGCAATTTCATTTCTGCATTTATCTTGATATTAAGGAACATACTTTGTTTTTGAAGGAAATTTACTTTTCTGCTGTTTGTCTGTTGAAACATGTTTTCACTTGAAATTACTGGCAGAGCCATAAGAAAATATTGCTTTATTAATTAAATTTAATAATATACACTGTGTTAGGTCTTGGTTCAATAGGCTATGTGCAATCATTTCAATATGTTTTAATAAACCTTGAACCAGTCCGACTTGTAGCAAATTTGTTTTTTTGGCCCTCTGCGGTATTTGACTTTGACACCCCTGTATTAAAGCATATTCCTACTGCAGACACATTATTTATTTATTTTTCAATTAAAGGAGAACTACACAACGTTTTTCATATTACTTATCATTATGAATTGAATGTTGATTGCACATTGCAATGGCTTAAGAATCATGACACCACCGCGTTGAGACTGGTTCCCTCTATGTCATTTTGGATTCGGGATGCCACCGGGTACGTCCTCCCGGGAAAATTATGGATTTACAGCAGTGCATCACAGGAAGTGGGTCAGCCAATGCACAACCATTAGCCAAAATTCCGGAGGGTGGAGCAATCTACACCAGGTAGATCATAAACCCTTGAACATAAAAACGACTCATTGGCCAGTCCTGCTGTATTGCAGCAACGAGCCGAAGCAGTCAGTGTGGCGTCTATGTGTATACTGTGTGTCTATGATTGCGCCACCAAAAAAAGTACAATTGAATGAAAATTGTGGAAATTTAAATTGACCTCTTCGGTGAACATGCTTCTTTCTTCTCGTCTGGTCTGAGCGGCACCACAGATGATGGAGCTGGGTCCAATATGGATTGGATTTCTGTCCAAAGGTGACACAATGTTAAACTGTGCTCAATTAGGCCACTGTTGTGCCATGTCAGTGGCTTCCTGGAGACAGAGCCGCTGAGGTGAAGTAAACGCAGAGTATTGGGTTACGACAAAATTTGCAAAGAAATTGAATTTAAAGTCTTACCTTTTTTTGTGGCTTGAATATTTATTTTCTCATTTTTAAGTGAACAAACCTTTGGAATGCAATTTGAAATGCATGCATCTCAAATTCCATTCAAATGCATGTCAACCAACTTATGTGTTATCATTATTTAATTATTACGCTAATAGTGATACAAAAAAATACATAAACAAACAACCCTGATAGTAATTACCCAAAATGACATTTAGGCCTGTTGTTATTAAACAGTTTAATGTGATTACACATGTTGGCCTTGTTGTTGTCAGTGAGTTTTTGTTTGGACGCGGTCCTGTGGAGTCATGTGTGTGAGTAGGCATGTCGCGGCCAGTGTCGTCTTACCAAAGCATGGTGTATTTATAAATACTGTGTTGTTGCTCCATCCATCTCAGCCTGGCGTCTGCCCCCTAACTCTTGCTGCCCCCGCTGATGCAAGGGGGGTTTTCAGGGTTCCAGCAGTCGCCATAGCTGCCAAAGAAAGGACTGGAAATCAAATCTTTTCTCAACAATCCAAAGAAGTAGATAAGAAATTGGAAAAATTGGAAAATATGATATATATATATATATACAGCTGTAGCTGTTTTGGTGGAACAAGGGCGACCAACACAACCTGCCTCATATTGTGTAGCTCCCCCTCGTCCAAAACAGCTCTGACCCGTGGAGGCATGGACTCCACAAGAACTCTGAAGGTGTCCTGTGCTATCTGCACCAAGACGTTCGCAGCAGATCCTTTAAGTCCTGGAAGTTGTGAGGTGGGGCCTCCATGGATCAGGCTTGTTGTTCAAGACAATCCCACAGATGCTCGATTGAATTGAGATCTGGGGAGTTGTCGACACCTTGAACCCTTTGTCATGTCCCTCAAATCATTCCTGAACAATTTTGGCATTGTGGCAGGGCGCATTATCCAGCTGAAAGGGACCCCTGCCAGCAGTTTGTATGACCATGAATGTATACTTAACCTTGTATGTATGTATTGGGAGTATCACGATTCTCAAAAGTCCACGATTCGTTTGACTTTCGATTTTAAGTTCTTTTTTTTTTTTTTTTTTCCCCCTTTTTACAAGTTCATATTTAAACAACACACCCTAACAGTTAAGGGCTTTTAGCAAAATCAGACTTTAGAATAATAAACAATATGTTACTCATTACACTACTTTTAAGTTACTCACCAAAACAACCACAGAAAAACGGATGCTATTTTTGCAGAGCGGAGCGGAACGCTGGTAGTTAAAGGCAAATTACTACCTGCGGCTGCGCAACTCTGATCAGAGCAATCTTCTCCAAACAAAGCAAATAAAAACTCTAGATTTATTTAAGTTACTCCGTTTTCCTGCTGCTGCCCCACTGTGGAGCAGATCGCAGATCGCTCCTGAAAAAAAAATCCCGCAGCAATTCTCACAGCCCCGTGGCAATGGTCCTGCGGCCTGGCATGGTTCGCTAGCCGGTGGTTGGGAACCTGCACTGGTCGGGAATCTGCATTAGTCGACATTCCCTCGGTGATGGTCGGGTTTATTCCTCACTTTCATCGCCACGTCTGGTCAAAGGCGCACTCTATCTTTTACACACAGTGAAACGCCGGAGGAGAGGGAAACGTGCCTCCGCCGACGCAGGCTTTGCCCACCGCGACTGGGAATATTTCTCTCTAATGTGCGTTCACTTTGCAACAAACTGGATGAACTTATGTCAAACTTTATTTTATTTTTTTTGTAATATTCAAATTTTGTTTCCTGCAGCCCAAGTGCCAGGGGGGCGGGTGCAACGTGCGCTGAGGGATGTGACACGGCAGACCCTCCGCGGGGCCGACCACAGCTCTCCCATCTCTGAACCAAATTTCATGAAGGTCGGTTTGGGGCCGGGTGAGCCGCAATCGACTTCCCCCAGCATACACTGCATTTGTTTACCGGCGGATCTTGACCGCCCCAATGTGGCGTGCCATGTCGGACAATATTACCCAAAGAAATACGGGGAGAATCACAAATTTTGATGATTTTGAAGTTAGAAATCAAACGCTCAATTCGATCGATTTTAAATCAGAATCCTGACACCCCTAGTATGTATGTATGTACTGTATGTACTGTATCTATGAATGTTTGATCTTAAATGTATGTGTGATGTTGAATGTATGTTTGACCTTGCATGTATTTCGTTTCTTGAATGTATGTATTTATGTATGGCATTTCATTTATTAATGACCTTGAATGTATGTTTGACCCTGAATATGTTTGAAAATGTATGTACAGTATGTATGTATGTATGTATGTATGTATGTATGTATGTATGTATATACAGTATGTTTGTATGTATGTATGTATGTATGTATGTATGTATGTATGTATGTATATATAGTATGTGTGTATGTATGTATGTATGTATGTATGTATGTATGTATGTATGTATGTATATACAGTATGTATGTATGTATGTATGTATGTATATACAGTATGTATGTATGTATGTATGTATGTATCTATGTATGTATGTAGCGTCGTGTCTACGTTTAGATTTAATAATTAATAATTATCTAATAAGTGTTTAGATAAAAACAAATGTGTTTACTTTGAGTAAATCAAACTTTGAAGCAAATTAATCAATATCATATCTAAAGTTTGCAAGTAATAAATGAAGAGAAAGAGAATAAATGAAGCATTTATTTATTGCTTAAATACTTTCATTTTACATTACATTTAGCAGAATTACTTGCCACTAAAAGGTAAAATAAAGAAGTGGAAAATAAGAGATGAAATAACATGAAATCAATAAAAAACAAACAAGTAAACAATTAACTGGAAAATAAACTAGTCACTGATTTGGCAGCGGTGGGAAGTGTGTCTTTATGAGGTAAGCAAACAACGACGGAAGCCTAAATATAATTCCTCCGTTCTAACCTAAAGAGGTAAACTAATCTCCAACACCAACTCAGCAGAGGATTTACTTGTCACTGTGTTTCCTTCGGGTTTAGCTCCGCTGATGAAGGGGGGGGCTCCGGCGGGGTTGCGTGGAATCCTTCCATGATGCACTTTAGCCGGGGTCGACTGAGGCGCAGGGGTCAACTGAGGCGCAGCGTCGCCGGTGTGGAGAGACGCGAACCGCCTTGTTTTCCAGGATGTCCCTTCGTCCCACGCAGCAACAGGTCGGCTTTCAAGGCAGGTGTTGAAACAGCGTCTAAGTCACGATGCGTCTGACACGCAGGAGTCGTCTGGATCCGCTGGAGTGGGTCGGAGAGTGATCCGGCTGACTGTTTCTTGCACGTAAACATTGGTGGCCTTCTGACGATAAGTACAAAGCTATTATTAGAAAGGTTAGAGTAGATAAAAACTGCAATTCGTAAAATACAAAATAAAACGACGAGTAGACCCAAGAAAAACGTGGAAAAGTTTAGAAGTCGGTACAGGGTGGAAAAAGGTATTTTCTTCAGAGGTGTCAGCACTTTTAATCATATAAGTGACAGGGTGTGTCGCTCAGATCAGATACCTGATCTGGCTTGCAGTGGTTAATTCTTATTTTATACAATTATCTAATTTGATAGTTTGCACGGAATACTCACACCTGCCATCACCATCAATTCATTGACTTAAAACATTGTATACAAACTTTTAACAGTGTTTTCAAGAAAAATATAATATGATAATTAAACAAACATCCCGACATGCTTACACACTGAAGTGATCCACACAAACATTGATTATTGAGTACATGATTTAACAAATTCATACTTATATCAATAATAACAGAAAGCATATCGAGACACAACACTTAATTTGGGTACAACAAACTAACACATGATATCAATAAACTTGGGTGGTGGAAGGGGCCTCTTATCCCCGCCCCTTGATGGCGGTAAAGGTCCACAGTAAAAATAAATTCAAACTACAACTACATAACAACTCCATCTAATATGGTAGAGCCTTTGGACTTTCATCAGTTCGAATAAAAATAATTGCCTATTACAGTTACATTGATTACTGGGTGGTATAATTTATAACTCATGTGGGTCCAGTTGTGTTCTAAAACACAATGCAATGTGGAAACTTTCTAATGGAATGTGAGATTATAACATCCAAGATTTATGAATTCGCTCTGTGAGACTTTACATAAGAGGGACAGCAAGAAAAAGGGGTGGGACAGAGAGAGAGAGAGAGAGAGAGAGAGAGAGAGAAGCTTTGTTCTGAATGTGTTTTATGTATGTTCTTGAGCAAAGTAAAGGAGGAAAGTCTGCACAGAGGATAGTGAGAAATTGCCCTTGCCTTAATTAAACATGACCCATCTTTGGGAAATGGTGTGTATTGGATGTCCATGCACAGATTCAGAGCATTGTCCTTTATCCTGCCCTGCTGGTTAACCTCATATGACAAGAAAACGGTTTGGAGTTTTATACAATCCCACTGACCCCTTACCGGTCACTGAAAGGTTTCCTATCTTGTGAGGATCGGCCAGGATGTGGGAGAGTGTCTTTTTGACAGTTTAATGTTGTAGGCTTGAACAAAAATGTTGATGGTGTATTTTTAGCACAAATGCCTGGTGTTGTGGGCCCCATGGTCATAAACATTTTTCCGTCTGGTGCCCCCAGTTCAGTTCAAAGTGCAGCGTCCTGGACCATCTGACCAGGCCCGGGAAATGGAATCTAGTTTAAGGAGACTGTATGCAAAAATATACGTATGTATGTATGACCCTACCTGTGCATTTGATATTGAATGTATGTTTGACCTTTTATGTATGTTTGACATTGAAATTTATGTTTGACATGTATTTTGAACTTGGAATGTATGTATGTATGTATGACCAAAGTGTATACTTGACCATGTATGTATGTATGTATGCATGGATGTATAACTGCTTTCACACATGCACTGCAACCCTAATTATCTGGACATTACCCGGAGGAGCTGTATGTGTGAACGCAAATGACCAAATCATTTACCCCGGACATTACTTGGACTTTACCCAGCCAGCACCCTAATACAAAGTCTGCGTAATGTCCGATTAAGTGGTATGTGTGAACAGAGCAGGTAATTGTCCAGGTCAGTCACAGCGAGCAAGTGGGCGTGTCACATGTGGATTACGTCTCTATCATGTGCCAGTTATTTACCTTGGTGCGGATCTTCGTGTACGGAGCGTTGCTGCTGCTACTCCGTCCTGCGTTCTTTATTATTCCTTTGCACTCTGTTGTTTATATTGCGGATACGTCAAAATACATGTATCAACGCAAAAAAAGGCCTAACTACTGTTAAGTCTGTAGCCTCATCTGCCATCTTGGGTGTGCTTTAAAACTGCAGTGTCATTGCGTCACGCAATGCCTCCTGCACGCTCTACCCAGGCTCCGCCCCTCATCTTAACCAAACACATTATTTCCAGGTAGTGTAAACGCATTTGACATGGACAGTCTCCAGTTGTCTGCTATAAGTGTGAAAGAATAATTCAGAGTGCATTTGTGAGCAGCTTATGTATGTATGTATGATCTTGAATTAATGTTTGACTTTGAATGTATTTATGATCTTTAATGTATATTTGACCTTGAATACATATTTGACCTTAAATGTATGTGTGGCAGTTGTGCTTACCACATGCCACTCAAATGGGCCCTCCAGCACAGAGACACAGGCGACAGGGTTGTTATCACCAGTTTATTGTACAGAGTGGGCCAGTTGGAATAAGCCCAGGAGCAGACAGACACATATCATGCCAAGGGCTCCCCTCCTGAGTGTGTGTGGCGATGGGGGTTTTACCTGTTGCTTGTTAGACCAACCAACGAGCAACAGGTATGCAGCCACTCTGATAGTAAGGGAGAGTATCATATATTTTTGCATGTTGTTTTTTATACTCTACACATACTTTACACACACTGAACCCACCCATAATGACGGGTAGTCTATTGGGGGAGTTGTTTGGGGGCGAACAGCTATTGTTCCCGCCCATTACTTGCCTCTTTAGTATGAAAAACTTCAGGATTCATGGGCATTTTCAGGGCATTTTCTCTGCTAGAGCAGTTTATGTTTACCAACATTCAAATGAGCATATCTTCTTCACATATTTTTGGATCTCAACATATGACGCATCATTTGAAAGCTTACATCTTGCACTTTCATAATCTGTAAAATTACCAAAATGCCAGTTGCTGTTACATATGTATGTATGTTTGACCTGAATGTATGTATGTCCATGAATGTATACTTGACCATGTATGTATGTATATATGAAAATGTATGTACTGTATGTATGTATGAGGATGTATGTATATATGTATGTATAAGGACCACAAACAGGGACAACCCGGACACAAATCTATTCGTTGCCGACCAACAATTGACAGTGAAAGAACAGAGGTATGTGTAGCGCTACCAACAACACATGGCCATTTTAAAGATCTGTGCACACATTTATTTTGAGTAAAAGTCCAATGCATTGGTTCCAACTTGTATTTATAAGAGCTGTGGGTTGATCTATCTGTGAAAGGCATTTATTGTTATAGTTTGGATTGGTGATGGATTCTGATATAATGGTACAGAATCAAGGTTCTATTGTAAACGAGCCCGCCACGGTTGTAATGCAGACCAATGTGGGCGCGAGCAATGGTGAAGTAGTAACTTCATCTGTCAAACCTTCCATTAATCTGACACAAAAAGCATTAAGTGTTAAACTGGGCAAGCTACAAAAAGCCAGGAAGTCCAAACTAAAGGACAGGACAACTCAAGAGCTATTGCAGGACAGAAGAATGAGATGAAACAGGGAGCCGTCATACAAGTCATACAACCATATGCATTTCTAGATCCAGGTAGTACAGCAACATTTTGTGCAGAAAATCTGATGAGGAAGCTAAATATAACTCAAATAAATAACTCAAATCAGTTTACGAAACATGGGCTCAAAGGCATTAGTTTCCAGCTACATGTTGACAGGTTTGGATATTTCAAGTCTTACCAGGAAACAGTTTTATGATCTACCAAAGGATGCCTTTGAGCATCAATAACATCATCAAATAAGAGGATTTGGCTAAGTGGCCATACCTGGATGGTGTTTGTGTTCCTCACATTCAAGCTGACGTGGAGTTGTTGATAAGTACCAACCTTGGGAGGTAATCAACAGTTATGGAAAATTACCCTATGCCATAAGGACCTATTGGGGTGGGTTATTAATGGTCCCCTTCAAGGATGCAGTGACGAGCAGTGTGAGAGTGACTACCCCACTACTTCTGTTAACAGGATCTCCATAGGAAATTTGGATGAGCTGCTGAAGAATCAGTACAACCATGATTTTAATTAAAAGACATCAGAATACCAAGAGGAGATGTCAACAGATGACGTGAAGTTCATGGAAATCATGAACGATTTGGTCAAGCTTTAAGATGAACACTATAGCTAGAAACTTCCCTTTAATAAAGAAGTGGTCGCTCTACCAAACAATCAATGTGTTGCCTAGCAGCGCATTCTTGGATTGAAGAGGAGGTTTGAGAGAAATGAGAAGTTCCACCAGGATTACATTTAGTCATTTAGCAGACGCTTTTATCCAAAGCGACTTAGAATTGTTCAAACACCGACGAACGCAGCCATCAGGAGCAATTAGGGGTTAAGTGTCTTGCTCAAGGACACTACAGCATGCTAGCAGGAGGAGCCGGGGATCGAACCAGCAACGTTTGGATCACGAGACCACCAGCTCTACCTCCTGAGCTACCCCCCCCTGATTACACAAACTTTCTCATGATGTCATCAGTAAGGGGTATGCTGAACGTGTGCCGCAACATCAGGCGGAACGGTCTTAAGGAAAGGTATGGTATGTTCCAAACAATGAGTGTACCATCCCAAGAAAGGAACTCTTCGTGTTGTATTTGACTGTGGAGCTGAGTCCAAAGGAAAATCTCTCAACAGTCAACTTCTACAAGGCCCTTACCTCGCCCGTTTTTGTTCGGAGTCCCTCACACGATTTAGACAGGAACCTATGGCATTGATGGCTGATGTTCAAGCCATGTTCCGTCAAGTCAAGTTGGCAGAGACAGATATGGATTTTCTTCAGTTGTTGTACACATGACTGTGCATGGATGTGACAGGATGACTGTGCATCTGTTCGGGGCAGTGTCTTCACCTAGTTGTGCTTGTTACGCACTCAGGAAGACTGCAGAAGATAACCACAACAGTTTCCCTGCCGAGGTAATTGACACAGTCAATAGAAACTTGGACATGGACGACTGTCTTAAGAGCTTGCTGTCTGAGGAGGAGACTGTGCAAATGGTCAGGAATTTGACAGCTGTTTCTCATAAGGGAGGCTTTCATTTGACTAAATGGATTAGCGACAACCATGGAGTATTTCTATCCATTCCGGAAGAGAATCTGCATGCGCTGGATATGGACAGAGACCAACTGCCTGTTGAGAGAGCCCTTGGCCTTCACTGGTGTGTCGAGACAGACATTTTCATATTCAAAATGGCACTCAAGGAACAGCCCTATATCAGATTCCACCAACTGTCCAACAATGGTTGAGAGACCTGGAAAGAGTGAGAGCATTTAAGTTTCATAGATGCCTCAAGTCAACTGATTTTGGACAACCCATACGTGGCCAGAACAGATCACTTTTCAGATGCCAGTAAAAGTGGATATGACATATCTAAGAATGCAGAACAACAGCAAATATAGTCATGTCTCTTTCATGCTAGGCAAAGCCAAAGTGGCACCACTAAAGCAAGTGACAATTCCTGGGTTAGAACTCACTGCGGCCGTTCTTGCTGTTCGTGTGGATACGATGCTTAGATCTGAGTCACAGCTTCAACTTGAGAGTTCATGTTTCTGGACTGATCGTACTTCAGTTTTGAAGTACATCAGGAATGAGGACAAGAGATTTCACACCTTTGTGGCAAACAGGATATCTACCATCTGAGGCGCGACCAACATCTCACAGTGGAGGTACGTTCATACCAGCCAAAATCCTGCACGTGTAGCCTCAAGAGGATTGAAGGTGAATCACTTGTCATACCAAAAGAAGATGGATTGATGGCCCAGAGTTTCTGTGGAAAGCTGAAGAAGAGTGGCCAGCTAACAGCTTGGATTCCGACATTGGTGCTGACGACCCGGAGGTCAAAAGGGAGCTCACAACCAATATAGGGATCGTTAAGGATGCACCAAGTGCCACTCGTCAACTTATAACATCCTTTTCTGACTGGAAAAGGTTGAAAAGGTCCGTGCAATGGATCCTGAAAATAAGGAAGACGCTACTGGAGATGAATCAAAAAAGAAAACAAATGAGTCATGATGACATCAATGGCAGCAAAGAGGAACAGCAAATGCAAAGGATTAAGGCTGCATTAGGAGGACAGAGTTTGACTCCAGATGATCTTTCAGAAGCAGAAACATACATTATTCGCTTCACTCAGCAGGTAAGGTTCCACAATGGTTTTGCTTCATTGCCATCCAGAAAATCTGAAGTGAAAAAAGGATCTACAAATTGAACACTGTTCTGGAAGATAGATTGCTTAGAGTCGGAGGGAGATTGAATAAGACAGCCATGCCTGAGGAGACAAAACTTCCAGTCATCCTATCCAAAGACCAACATGTATCCACTCTAAATACTAAAGCCCATTCATGAACAGGTGGACTATGGTGGAAGAAACCACATTCTCTCCAGATTGCAGAGGAAATATTGAAAAACCAGCGCTAATGCAGCAACAAGAAAGATTTCACAACTGTGGCTTCTGCAGGCGCCATAAAGGGATGTTGGGTGAGTAAAAATTGGCTGACTTGCCTAAAGAAAGAATCGTTCCTGGGAATGAAGCAAACCGTTTTTGACCATGTCACCTTGGGTCAGCATGGTTATGAGAAAGCTGAATGGAAAAATGCAATTTGGATATGGGCAATTCTGCTATCTTCCTATGCTATAGGGAACAGCCAATGTTTACACCAAACTGTGAATAAATGGATCGCCAAATCCAAAGATATACAGCGTATTGGCTTATTTTTAGGCCAGAACACGCATCCAAATCAAGTTCACCACTCAGTGGCTTATTTATGTCTTAGTTTTGTGGAAAGCCACTACAGTATGTATGACTTTGAATGTATGTTTGGTCCATGTATGACTCTGAATGTATACTTGACTATGTACAATATGTGTGTATGTACATATATGGCCTTTATGTATGTTTGACCTTGAACATACTGTATGTTTTACGTCGAATGTACGTTTGACCTTGAATGTATTTTGGACCTTGACTGTATGTACTGTATGTATGTATGAGAGTTTGAAAGGCCGCACCCCGAAGGTGTATGTAAGAGATACACCGGCTGAGAACGTGAACATGAATGTGGTGATGTGCTCGCACACCCAGAACGTGTCCGTGGATGTCAGGTGGGTGGGCGGTTCAACTCCCGTCCACCCCTCTAGCTGGGCAACCACATATGACCGTGAATGTATGTTTGACCATGTACAGTATGTATGTATGAAATGTTGAAATGTTGATTGGACCTTGTATGTATGTATGTATGTATGTATGTATGTATGACCTTTAATTTATTTATGACCATGTATGTATGTATGAATGATGATTGAGACGAGACGCTGTTGTAGATGGAGAGTGTTTTGTCTGAAAGCTATGGGGACCATAAAGCTGAAATACCATCCTAAAGCTCATGGGAAGATATAGACATGCAGTGATACTCCATCTGTAATTCTACAACAAGAGCAAGTTCTGAGGTGTTTAATACTTCTGGCCGAACACCCCCATGGGGCGTCATCTGCAGTTGTTGTTCCGATGACTTACCTCTTGACACCACTGAGTCTAATAAAGCTAGGTCGAGTCCAATCATTTCACTCAAGGAACAGGATCTGGATGGAAAATCAGCACTTGAACCTGTGATTGCCTTTGCACAGTTGAGTACGCTCACTGGGGAGATGTTTACCTTTCCTAACCTGGAATTGTACACTGCTGTTTTTTTTTAATCTGATATAGAAAACTTAACTGAGGTACATGATGGAATTGCAGGGGATCAGCAGAAAATGATAACCCTCATTTAGTTTTTTATGTTATCAGTAGATTTCTCAGATTAAACATGAACACATGAACACATTTTGTTTTTGTTACTTCATTTATTTATTTGTTTGTTTGTTTGTTTGTTTGTTTGTTTGTTTATGTGAGTGTTTAGGTGTGTGGAGGGGTCCTCAGCCAAGGCCCAGTACCTCTAAATAAAGTGTTTCAGAACCCCTGGTTTACATTAAATACAATTCACCTCTAGTGGGCGCCATCTTAGAAGGCTTTTGTGCCCTCTCAGTTACTCAGAGCAAAGAATGATTCACTGAACCACTATTATGAGAGTAACAATAACATCGTAATCATGCTTAGGGGTTGGATTTAAAACTCAGCCTAATGAAGGAACATTTCTCTGCGTGATTTACTGACATTTGATTAGTGGAGGGGGCTAATTAAACTATCGAAAAATACATACAACCTGATTCAGTGAAATATTTAATGATGCAGCTAGAATTGTTGCAAGGATCATTGATTGAAGCAATGTAAAGACATTTTTATTACATCTGATTTAAAAACAAACAAATAAATAAATACATTGACTGCAGAAGCAACACGGGAACATAATCTGGAGAAAAGGACTTTCACACAGAGTAGTATTTTTTATTGTACTTACTATAAAATATATGATGCATACATACAGTATATTTGAATTATGTCATTCATTTACCACTTCATTTGCGACTTATGGGGTTTAGGTGCAGAGTAAAATTACTTTTCTTCCATTTTTTTAACAATTCTGGACAAGCAATACTTCGCAATAATTAGTCAATAATCAATTTAGTTCTGAAGTTGTCCTGTGAATCTATTTTATATATACTGTATATATAAAAAATGAGTTGCTTGTTTTTTAATGTCGATTTTTAAATTGTGTTTTGTCTGGGGTACAGGACAAGAGGAACTAGAGTTTGTCGGATCCTGAACTCATCTCTATCCACTGTTTCCGGTTAGGAAGAGGTAGGGTTTCTCCACCAGCACTGTAAGGACGTAGCCCGCCACCAGCGTGAGAAGCAGGTGCCCCATGAACAGGTACATCTGCACGAGAACAGAGGACGGGGATAAGTCACATTGGAAAAGGGCTTTTTTTCAATAACACTGTCTGAAGAAAAAGGTCGATTCTGGTTGTATGAAATGCTCACAAAGTTAAAGTTGGTGAAGTGGATGGGCGTCTCCTGCTTGCCGTTGTAGAGGATGATGAGGACGGGGTGGATCAGGTAGCAGGCGAAACTAATGTTGGAAACGGGAATCCAGGGACGTAGGGACAACAGGCTTTTGATAAAACCTTAACAGAGCGCGGGAAAAACATTAGAAGCACGTGAGATCAGCGTAAGTACTTCGACCCAACGCGAGTTTCCTGTTTACCTCCGTAGCCCTCCTCGCACGCTAGTATGATCCAGGCCACGCCCAGCGCCCACAGGGGTCTGTGCAGTCCCTGGTAGATGGCGTGGGGGACGGACGGATGAGGTGGGACCTTTCGTAAGGTGTACGCCAGTCCTACCAGCACGGCCATTCCTGACAGACAGGTGACCCAGCCCAGAACAGCCTGGCACTGGGAGAGGCAGGGGGGGAGCAGGATGTCCGGATATTACATTTGTTTGGCCTTTCAAAGAGTGTGAAAGTGTTTTACCATACCAGGAACGTTCTGGTGTTGTTTCATATACATTCTTACCGTACCTGGTGCTTTAGAAGCTGATTCCTCTTTGTGGACATGTATATTCCCGCCAGGATCCCTATCAAGTAAGGTCCATATCTGGTGTATGGTTTATTATAGTAATACTGGAAATAGCTCTCATAGGCTCTGGAAGAAGAATAGATAACAATTTAAAAAGAAAAAAGAAAAAGAAAAAAAAACAAACAAGTTAGCAAGCAAACTTTTGGATCCACACTATACATAATGGAAGAGTGGTTCTGTGATGTTTTCTGTGAGGGTTCACTGCATCACGGTGGAGTAGCAGCAGTCTTACAGTGTAGTGGGCTGATGGACTGGAAGCTGCAGCAGTGCAGTTATAACAGCGCTGGCCAGACCCGAAAACAGCAGCAGAAGGATGGACACCGCCACCAGCAGACGTCTGTTCCTATAATGATGTGTATTTATTATGTATATCTTCATATGTATAATAGAACAGAATTGAATGAGCATTTTTATTGATTTGCTTTTTCCAATATTGTGGGTTTTATTGTATAGATAATGAGAGAACAGAATAGAATCGAATAACTTTGTCGTACAGTCTGTAAAGGTATATCATCACAGGAGTGGTTGCATAAAACTGGAAGTCCAGAGACAGGTACCACGTCCACGGAGCACACTGGGGAGAAACAGGCGAACGCGTATGGATCACACATTTCACGGCTGAGCAAAACCCGAGGAGAGTTGCAGAACGAGCGGCTGTACTCACAATGTCAGTGATGGTGAAGAGGTTGTTGACCAACAGCAGGTTGGACCACCAATACTTCTTGCAGTTTGTGACCTCATCCTCAGCTATGAACCAGAAGGCTCCCTGCTGGACGACCGAAAAGAAGCCGATGGCGAGACACACGATGAACAGATGCAGGGGCTGGATCCTAGAGGGAAGAGGAGGTAGAGGTGAGCATTTATTATATACATTATAGAGAAATACATAATGCATAATACAAACATACATAAGGATACCAATGAGTATAATATTGCACCTTTTAAACCTCTTGAAGAGGAAGTTGGCCACCAGTCCCGGGCTCATTTTATCTTCAGCCTTGATTATGGAGGTCAGCAAGGACCTGGCGCTGAGCAGACCCCTGCAACGTACAGGTGAGAACTTACTGAATATTTTGACTGTATATCAAATAAACAAAAAAGTATAAAACTTTCATTCGTTATCCTCCTCACCCCAGGAGAAGGAAGGTGTCCACAGCCAGGTACACCGGCCCGCTGAAGGCAAACACGTAAAGGGGGTTGCTCTCAACAGTCCTCTTCCACACTTTGTCATTGTCTAAAGAAATGGCGACAACATGCTGCTGTCAGTGTGAGCGTCAGTAAGTCGTCGCCAATATGCCGGAACCGAAACATTTGAATGTCGGGCGCCATCTCCCAGCATGGCTACTTCACCCAGGTTGTTCCAGGCGCTGAGCTGCGTGGTGTGGCCGCAGACGATCCAGAGGAGGCTCAGGATGCGGATGCCGTTCACCGAGGAGTAGACTCCTCCCGGCCTGGACGGGGTGCTGCTCAGGACGCCGTGGGTGGTGTTCTGCAGGGAGAAGGCCTGGAGGCACCAGTACACACAGCCTAGAAGAACACACACACACACACACACACACACACACACACACACACACACACACACCGCCGTATAAACACATTTCCCACAAAGTCAAGATTACACTCATAGGTGAACCACCACCAGAAAGTCAGTAATGGGGACCAAATAAAGCAAAAAATACAGGATTGAAGGGTTTATTGCTAGCTCATCCTTAAAATAACAGGTGTAACTGGATGTGTCTACACTATCACATGCATGACCACACACTCGTACCGGTCTCCTCCTCCGAGCTGCTGGGCCTCACTTCGCTCGGCTGTTGGACGGTGTGAACGTTGTTGTTATCGCCTCCGCTGCGGGCGCCATTGGGCATCACGGCCCCATACGCGTTGGCGTTGGCGTTGGCGTTGGCGTTGAGGGCAGAGGACTCCACGCCCGGGTTGACCTCCCTGTGGTGCTGCCACCGTATTATGGCCGTGAACAAGGTGGCCGCCAGCGGCACGGCGACCATCGCGCAGCACACAAACCTGACGGGGGGGAGAAAGGGGATATCGAGGGCGGCTGAAATCGTTTTATCCGTTTTAAAGGAGGTGAGTCTCGGCCGTACTCACAGGCAGGTCACGGCCGACAGGTCCGGGGTGGCGGTGTCGGACACGCACTGGGTCATGAAGATGCCTTGGCTGGACTGAGAGACCAGGATGGACGGTAGGGGAGGAATGAGGGAGGTCTGGCCCATCTGGAACGCCTCTGTCAAAAAAAAACGGCAGAAGTCCGGGTTTGAAGGACGGTTGCTCCGGTCAGGGCCGGGTTCGAGCGGATTGGACGGGAGGAAGAAGAGAAGAAAACAAAAGAAAAAACCACCGACCGTAGACCACGAGCGCCTGTACCTCCTCTTCCTCGCAGGAGTCGGGGACACAAATTCCAACGAAATACTGGATATCATCCTGTGGAAACCGTGGTGATTATTAAAGAAAACTCCCACTGTGTTTATCTGAACAGGCGTTTGTCGGGGATAGGTGACTAAATGAGTTCAACCGATTCAAGATTCAAGAGGTTTATTTGTCACATACATTTACGTACGTTCATACGTTCATACATATGATTATGCACAATTGTTACTAAATCGAACATAACAGCTTACCTAATTCCTACCTAGCAACTAACTGAAACTGATTCCTAAAACGTAATGCAGTTAGTGGATAAAATAATATAAACAAAAAATAAAAAATAAAAATTAAATAAGACTCAAAAAGATAATACAAAGTGGGGGTACAAAATAGAAGGGAATGGAGTCATGTATATGGGATAGGTCATTTGTATGTACAGATATGTGCAATAAAGTGGCATGTGATTTAAGTGAGGTGGTGTGTGTGTGGAGATATACAGTACAGTATACAACATAGCCGAGGCAAGTATATATTTTATTATATTTGAAAAAGATTCTCTACAATGCAACCATAGCATGATAAATTCGTTATACGGGAAAACCTACTTGGCCGAATAAACAGATTCTGTTTCAGATTCTTATTCTGCCGTAGAACATGAATCATCCTTGTGGCTGCTCACCTGCTTGAGGAACACCTGGCAGTACCGTCCGGAGAAGGAGGGGCCACGCACGGAGAGACACTCCTGCAGCGACCCCGGCCGGTTGACGTTTCCTCCCTCCACGTCGCTGCCTATCTTCCCGAAGGCATCGTACACTGCACACACACACACACACACACACACGCGCACACACACTTCAGTAATGGGGTGCTACCCACCACTTTAAGTGGGGGGGGCTCAGGAGGTATAGTGCGTCGTCTAATAAGCGGAAGGTTGCCGGTTCAATACCCGGCTCCTCCTGGTAGCGTGCTGATGTGTCCTTGAGCAAGAGGCTTAAACCCCCTAACTGCTCCCCAGGAGCCTCTATATGGCAGCCCACTGCTCCTAGATGCGACAGCTACTAGGATGGGTAAATGCAGAGAAATTGCAAATTTCCCCGTTCAGGGACTGATCAGGGAATATATAAAATAAGAAAGTGCAAAATATGAAACAAAATGTTGTTGTACTGCTTCCAAGACAATGTTAAAGGATATGACTTTCAAAGCCCAAACAACAGACCCTTGAATATGATTTACGAGACAGAAAGGGAAATCAACCCCAATTTGGAAATATATGATACAATATACAATCTGATCATTTGCATCGGGTAAAATCCCCCTCGACCGTACTTACTCAGAGCGGCGTATTGTTTGGGGCTGTCCTGGCTAATGTCCTGCAGGAAGAGCCTGGTGTCGTGCGAACACCTCTCGGAAACGTTCAAGGCCTGGGTCGTTCCCGGAGCCGCGCTGCCGCCCGCGAGCAGCGCCACGGCCACCCACAGCAGAGCCATCGCGCAAGGAACCGCACCTGTTTTACCGGCCCAGGATCTTTTAAAGAACGGGCCGGGGGACACGTCATGTTCGGCGAAGCTGGGGTGAAATTCCCGTTTCACGGTCTGCGTCGGGAAAAAAAAAAGAAAAAAAAAAAAAAGAAGAAGAAAAACCTTTCACCAATTTGGGATTCACGCACACCTGTCCTTCTACGTCAGGTGAGAGAGGGATTCAGTTTCAATTTGGGCTCTGCTCTGATTTCGCTAACGGCCACCCCTCGGTTTTGCCAATCGTCTGTTTTGTCTTCGCTGTACCACGCTATATTCCCCATGCATTTCCTATTATAAGCGTCAGTTTTGCTAATGCATAACTATGCTGTAGAACGTTTGTAAATAAGGCCTTTTTTTTTTTTTTTTAAAGAAGGCAAATAAACATGTAGTTGAGATCAGACTGATTTTCCGCCATACTGCAGCATTGCGTCGCTGGGAAAAAACCAAAGCCAGGCAAGTGTATTTATTTCCAAGCGGACGTGGTCTCCCGCCCCCCCAGGCGTTTTTGTAATTTATTGACATCGAGAACATCCATGTACACAAGAGTCAGACCTGTCTAGGACACAGCAGCGGCAAGACACATCCTAATGAACAGAGAACGTTTCACACACTGCTCCTCACATGCAGCTCTAGAGTGCCAGACAATTATAGCTCTATGGTCGGAGTAGAAAACATGATGTCCAAAAAACAGCACGTCGTTTTATGCAAGGCATGGGAAAAAATAAAAAATGAAAGCATGTCTCTGCAAATTTGTCTGATCCTTAATCTTCTTCGGTTGCACAGTGGTGATAAACGTACTCTTCCGTTATCTGATGAGGTCACCGTGAATCGAAATGATAAAGCCGCAGTTTGCGGAAAATGCGAGAAAGGCATTAACGTATGACGCCCCCCATTAGCGATGACGCACGGGGAGAGTAAAACATTGTGTCAAGCTTTGCCTTGAGACGATGTTGTCGAATTTATCTCAGGCCACAGTTCTTGTGTCAAAAAATAAAAATAAAAAAATAAAAAAAGTGACTATTCTGGGAAGAAAGATAATGCACTCATACCGATCATACACATCCAGATAGATTGGGACACACTTCTTCATAAAATAATATAAAACAGCTGCCATAGCAATAAAAAAAAAACGAAAAAAAACTACAGGACTGAAATTGTGGAACATACTCAAAGAATAAAGGAAACCCTCTAGCGGGTGAAAAGTGTTTTAAAAGGGAAATTAGAATTTGGTCCGTTAAGTTTATAAAAAGAAAATATCCACTATTCCACTTATTGGTCCGTGGGCTCTTTCAGCATCTTTGAGAGTGTGATGTTGTTCAGAGTGGGTTTTGAATGATTGTCCCAAATAGGATTTAACAGATTTATCCTGTCATGGAAAATATCTTCTTTTTTTGTGAATTCAGTTCTGGTTTCAAAACACAGAAACCAATAAAAACAAAAAACAAATAAAATTAAGAGATCGTGTGATATGAAACAATGATTGGAATATCGAAAAACGTTTTTGGGGAAAACCCGAACAAACCAAAGGTTATTTATGCCCGATGTCAATCATACAACTCCCGTCACACAAGGTTCCCAGGGAAAGAACAACATTCGCGCTTAATTTTCGTCACTGGGGCTCCCAGTGTTTTGTAGACATTCGTCGGACATTAGCAGCATGATCGATACCTAACACTGACATTACAGCAAAAATTTCCATCCAGCATCATGTGCCGTCCATCTCGGTGGGAGAGAGGACCACCGTGGAAATGGAATAAAAAGCTCTTTCTATAAAAAGGATCTATCCAAAGACTAGAAACAACTATTCCATGCCAAGTACTGTATACAAAAACGTTTCTCCCGTCGGCGAATTCAACTGAATACATGTAAAGTGACTCTGAAATATATTATTTCATTTCAAACACGTCGCATGTTCCTCCGCTCTCTGTACACCATTATAATATCTGTACTGTATATAATTAACGTTATACTGTGTGTTTGTTGCTGTTATTTCTCCGCCGCGCTCAGTCTCTTGGACTTGATGAACGCCATCCCGTGCGTCCGCATGTGCGTGTTCAGGTGTCCCTCCGTCTCAAACACCTTCCCGCACACTTTGCACCGGGTGCTCGGCTTCCCCTCGTCGTTTTCGTCGGCCACGTCCAGCTGGTTCTCCCTCTGGCTCTGGTCGTCGCCGTCGCCGCGGCCCACGCCGCCGCCGCGTCGGACCAGGCCCTGCGGGTCCTTCAGCCGGTGGACGATGAAGAGGTGCCGGGCCAGGGAGTGGTGGGAGGTGTAGCAGAGGCCGCACTCCTGACACTGGTAGGACGAGCCGTCGCTCTTGTGCTGGGGGATGTGGCCGTGGAAGGAGGCCAGGTCTTCGCTGGTGAAGCCGCACACCGCGCACCGGTGGACCTTGAGGACGTTCACCTTGAGCTTCTTCAGCGGCTGCGGGTCCGAGTCCCTGCAGTGAGGGCCCAGAGACCCCTCGGCCTCCTCCTGCTTCCTCTTGGGGTTGACGGTCTGTGGGGAGGTCAGAGGGCGCATTCACAATGAGGAAGCTGATTTGGACAAATATATATCCCCACGAGTTACTACTCATGAATTGCATCATGCATATGAAAGCTTCTTCATGGTCAGAACATGCAGGTATTTTGGACAAAACCTTGTATTGGTTGGAAAAGTGACTGAATAACTGATACAGAACAACAACATATCATTAATGTTTTAGCAAAAAACATGCTCCTGGTATTGGGACGCATGAGTGTGTACCTTGTCGGGTATTGCTTCCATTCTATCGGCATCCATACTCTTCAACTCTGGGTCTCTGATGCCGTGCATCAGCTCAACATGCTGCTCCAGCAGCACTCTCTTGGTGAAGGGTTGGCTCAGGGCGGGGCAGTGCCTGCAAGAGGACGGGAACATTCCAGTCAGGGTTTCACTTCCGGCAAACTGAAATATTGTCATCACATTTTCAGTTGGGTTAAAACAGTATATAAGAAAAAAATATATTTTTTTTATTATTATTATTATTATTAATAATAATAATATTAGTAGTAGTAGAATTATTATTATTATTATTATTATTATTATTATTATTATTATTAGTATCATTATTCTTTTTGTTGTTTTTGATAAATTGTTATTTAAAAAGTTGAAAGAAAATGAAATAAAAAAAAAAATCCTATAAATTAAATAATAAATGATGATGGTCCTTTGACCAAAACCTCCAATTATTCTCCTGCACCCCCGCCTCTCCACGTAGGTGTGCAAAAGAAATCTTGGTTTGTCAAAACTATAACGCTGAAAAAGAACACAAAAGGTTTATAGTCATAGTGTGTACTCACGGGCAGGTGTAGACTTTGCGCAGCCCCTTGTGTTTGAGTCGGTTGTGTCGACACAGACTGTGGGGGGAGCTGAAGGACTTGTCACACTGACGACAAGGATGCTTCTTCAGTGTCTGCGAAAGGCAAAGCTGTTAGCTGTAAAAAAAAAAAAATCAAAACTATTTTTCACAAAAAAATTTGCCGGTAACAAATCAGGGTCAAATCTTCCTTTCTACCTTGCCGTGATCGCGCTTCATGTGGGTCACGAAGACCTCCCTGGAAGTGAAGAGGAGGTCGCACCCTCCGCACGTGTAGCCGGGGCCAGGGTGGTTCTTCAGATCCCCGGAGACGTTACTGTTGGTGGTCTTCAGGGGCCTCGGCGGGGGCTTCTTGTCCCCCCAGTCCTGGCCGTTGACGTTACCGCCCCCGTCTTTGTTGCTGTTGGGGCTGTTGGTGTTGGAGTTGGAGTGAGTGGGCTTGGTGCTGAGGGGCAGGTTAATGCCCAGGTTTGGAGGACCCTCGATGGTCTTCAGGGTCCCGTGTGTGGTCTAGAAAGGGTTGACAAGGACAGAGTTGTTGTTCTGAAAATTTCCCCCGATCAACAATAACCTCTGGAGGGTACTGGCAGGATAAGTCATTTATTTTTATTTTTATTCTGAGTGTGTAGCTCAGCGGTGTTTCAGGCTCACCTTAATGTGGTCCAACATGAGCTGCTTCTGGGCATAATGCACCGAGCAGTCAGGACATTTGAAGACGGACACTTTGTGATTCCCTATGTGCTGGTCAAAGTGTGTGTGGAGCAAGGACTGCAGGGTGAACACCGTGTCACACATGGAGCACTTGTAGATCAGCCTGAGAGACGGGAAAACGGGGCTTGTTGAAGAGGGCTCTTCACACACACTTGTTGTTTCCCAGTGTCACAATTACTTCTGTCGATACCTCTTCTTTTCATAAGGTTCAAAAGTTAAGAGATCATTTGGCATAAAATCATAAGCACCACACCCACGGACAAAACGATGAGGACATCTGCCTGTGAAAGAGCTGAATTCATTAGTGACTCAATAACGGACAGGATGGAATTCACTCCCATGTGGAAAAACAAAGCCAGGAAAAGCTCCCTTGTCTAATCATACTAAAACCATGTGTTGATGAGTCTGCCATGTTGTGTCTTGTAACCAAAATGAATTGGACAAGGGTATTGGGTTACTTTTATCTGTGTAAAAAGTACATTCATTTAAGGTTTGTGTGTGTGTGTGTGTGTGTGTGTGTGTGTGCAGGCTAGTGTGTGTCTTGGAATTGCCATATAAAGCCATTAGAAATACATATAAAGTGCAAAATATTCAAAAATGAAAGAAAGTGCAACAAAAGATATGCACTCATAGGTCATCAATTCAGTTAAAGAAAGAAACAGATACACATAAAATCCTTCTGTGTAACATAGGATGGACTAGCATGAAGGAGGCAGTCAATATTTATATTATTAAAAATATACATAAATAAATAAATAAACAAGCAAACAAATAAACAAACAAACAAACATATAAATAATAATTCAATAATAATAATAATAATAATAATAATAATAGCAAAAATAACAATAATAATAATGCAGACACATATTGTGGACATACTTGGGCTCTGCTATCTTGACTCCCGGGTGCTGTGTGTTTGCGTGGGAGTGGGTTCCCGGCGCAGACTTGAAGGCCATGGGACAGACGGGGCATTTGTAAAAGACCTCACAGTGGGTGTTCTGGATGTGGGACTTCAGGGCTGCAATCTCATCGAAGATCACGCTGCAGTGGACACAGCTGCAGAGAGACAGGGGAGGAGCGGGGGGGGGGGGGGGGGGGAGAAGTGGTGAGAGGGAGCTCCTTTCTCTCCTGATAATGCACTCGGACTCCTTTGGAATCATAGACGGCGCCGTTGTTACGATACGGTTTTTGTTTGCAGTCCGGTTCAGACAAAAAGGCGTGAAAGTTAAATAAAACCCAACAATATTCGATTATATCCTTTTCCAATGTCTTATATAAGCAGCACTGACCGATAGCCCACCCTGCGTGTGTAGTGCAGGCAGCTCCTGGTGACATGGGACTGGAAGTGGACGGAGCGGCAGCTGGCACCGCACTCGGGGCAGATATAAGGAGACTTGTGCTGGTGTATTCGCTGGTGTGACACAAAACTGCACTGATTGGGAAGCAGCATTTGGCAGATGCTGCACGTCTTCTATAATGATAAAATGAAAATAAAAAAACAGCATATAAAAATCACATTATGACAACTAAATGGAGATGGTTCATTTTCATTGACAGAATCTTACATATTCACAGTTAAGGATTCTCTACAAATTGCCGCTTGTGGTTGTTATATAATGTGTTACAAAAGGTGGAAACCAGAGCGTTCATCATATAGCATATTGAAAACAGCTACAGAATATGATGGATTACCCCATTGGTTATTAATCTGGTCAAAGATCTGGTTAATTATATATTCCTTACATAGATTTAAACAAGACACACATACACACACATTTATACCTGCCCATTGGACTCTGATGCCTGTTGATAGTGCATTGCCAGAGAGTTTGCATCTTGAAACATTTGGTTGCACTCCAAACACTTGAGGCTGTGTCTGGAGAGTTTTGTTACATCGTCTTCCAAGGGCATGGCTGCCATTAGAGGAGCACTGCCTGGGGCTGAGATCACTGCGGTGTACGTCCCACTGCCAGCGGTTTTCGAGCTCTGGGTTTGGGCATTGACGACCGTCAAAGTAACATTGGAGCCGGCCGGGGGTGATGTGGTTATCATCTGTTCGGCAGGGATCGGTTTCAAAATGAGGTGTGAGCATTGCATGACCATCCCTTTGTCCTTGTGTCCCCTGGCGTGAGACAACAGGCTGCACTTGTTATAGAAGACAAGGTTCTTGGCACAGTGGTTGCAGGTGACCTCTATGCGCACACTGCGGCGCTCGTAGTGCTGTGTCAAGCTCTTCTCCAGAGCAAAAGAGTCCCCACATTCCAGGCACTTGTAGCCACGAGAGGGTATTGAGATGCACGCTGAGGTCGGGGGAGAGAGGTTTGGTACATATACAGGTACAGGGTTCACACTACTTAGGACTTTGTTGAAGGCATCCACCACAGAACTTTGGGCGCTTCCAAACACTTGGACCCTCGACAGTTTCTTTGGGACCTGACAAACTTGCAGCTTCATCTGCTGTTGCGGTTTCTGATTCTGTAGCTGCTTACAGGAGGACAGGGCCTGGTGGAGATCGGAGGGAGTGCTGGCCTGTGGAAGAAGGTTAAGGTTGGTGAAATGGACAGTCTTTGGCACAAGTTTCGCTTTAGCCAGACTAGAGGCGGGGACCATAACAGTCTGTTGTTGGAGGGCATTAGCAGCTTTAAGGATGGCACTGCTGGCACTTTGTACTGATGCAGCAGGAATAACTGTTGCTTTGACCGTGGTATTGTTGGCCAATTTGAGATTGATGACTTGTGAACCCGCCGTCTTTACTGCAGAGACTGGTAGAAAGGCTGTCGCTACAGGTTTGATAGTCATCTGCTTAGTTACTTCCAAGGTCGGACCTCCAGAGGTGGCTACAACTGTAGTGGAAAGGGAAGTTTGTGTTGGAGAGGAAATATTTGTGTTGGAGGTGGAGGATGTAAGCACGGGGGAAATCCTGACGCATGAATCGCTGGAATGGTCCTTTCGCTTCGGGCCTTCGACATCAAACTCTGGGAGGACTCTTGTGACAGTACGTTTGATATGGCCAGATGAGGTCTTGATGGTTTTAATTCTCACTTTTGGGATGACGGGTGTGGTGCCAGTGGGGGAGGCAGGGGATCCTTTACCACTGCCCTCACTAGTGACACTGCCAGGGCTGTCTGGCTGTCTTGACAGGAGCCTTTTGGCAACTTCAAGGGCTAACTCTCGTTCCTGTGGCGTCTCTGGTGCACTTGAACTCTCCTTGGCTTCCTTGGTAGACTCCCCGTGGGGGCTGATGGGTATTGATTTGATCTTAGTGGTAGGACACTCTGACAGTCCTGAATCCACAGCACTGGACTTTTTCGCACTAAGGGCTGCTATAGCCGCTATACATGACGACAGTTTGGCAGAGGACTTTATTTTGGCCTGGGCAAGACCTAAAACAGAAACAGAGCTTAGCTGTGGGAGTTCTTCAACCTCATTTCCAACATGTCCATGTGGTTTGGGGACAGCTTCTTTGGCTTCATCTTCATGCTTTCTCAATTTCGTAGTGTAATCTGGTTTGGCACAACTCAAAGTGTTGTTGTTAATCTCCGGTTTGGTTTGACCTGAATCGCTCTTTGCTGTAGGCTTAGAAACATTCTCCAAAGATATTGGTTCTTTTGGATTCTGGTCCTCCCTCTTATGATAGGAAAGGTTTACAGTGAAGTTGTTGGGAGTGGGCTTCGTAAATGACTGACTGCAGTGCTTGTCCATAGGGTCATCTACCTCAATCTTATCGTCATCATCAAACTCTTCGGCACTGGATATAGGGCTGAACTGATTTAAAGTGGAGGTTGATGTATTAACTGGCAAACCTTCCTCTCTGGTAGCTCTCCACCCATTCTTGGTATAACGATTGTTAGGTAATATGGTTGACAATAAGCCATTATGAAGTCCATTGCCTACAGAAAAATGGGTATTGGCGTTTGTATGGAGCTGTCCAACCTTCTTTTGTAGGGTTCCACCATGTTCACCATTGTCCATGTTTCTGGTGTTCTTGACAATCACACTAACACCAACATCTTGTCCCGATGAAGAGACCTCCTCATTGATAGCCGCCCCACTATTGGCTTGTTTGAGCTGGTTTTCATGGTCATCGCTGGGACCAGACTCAATTGCGGCCTTGGGATCCACCATGTCAGGGATGTCAAAGGCTGCGAGCAGGTCATCAAAGTCTGGTGTCTTCATATCTCCCATGGTCCTGCTCCCTGTCTGATAAAATGACCTGACAACACAGAAAAAAGTAACACCTATTATATAAAAGTAGTATAGCAGTATAAAGCGTTATATAAAGCAATGTATTTAAGCCATTCATGGATGTATATGAACAAAGTAAATATGATCTTTATTACAACAGAAAAACAAAATATATAGCTAATGTTTATGATTAAATGTCAATTCATTTGGAAGGCAGGGAGCTTTTGTAACACATAATAAACCGGGATTGAACACCTAATTCAGGCTGACGACATGAAACAGCTATAGGCTATGGTTAATCTCAGGATATATAATATATATATAATATATAACAGTTTGCTGAACAGAAATTAAAATGGCTTAATGTTCTAACAAACCAGGACAGCTCATTGGCACTCATTTCCTGTTGTTCGAAAGTGTTATTACCTTAAAAAGTCATTTTTGCCCGCACACAGCCAAACCAATTGAATTTGTATGATAGACCATACTACATAATTAGTTCATGATGACAATCTTTAGGTACATGAAATGCCTCAAATGTCAAACAGATTGCCCGCCATTCCCTCTATAATACACAGCTTGGTTTATATACACATTTGAGAATATATATTAATGTCATCTGATTTAAAAAAAAAGATTACAGAGAACAAGAACAACGTGCAGTAATTATTTAATAATTACAAATTATAGCATAACAGGGATTTACCTCAATCCACCTTGTTTCTACATTGCACTCTAGCTGAGCAACAAAAAGTGCAATAGAATTTGTAAATAACATTAATCACAATCCAACCCAAAAAGATATATTTTAATTGTCAGTGGAAAGACTGGAGATGCTGTTGGCGTTTGTTTGCCTGAGGGTGAATATAATCTCAAAATGTAATACAATGTATTTTGAGAACAGGTAATAATAATAGCAATAATAGTAATAATAAAAGTGATAATAATAATAATAGTAAAAATAATAATAGTATTAATAGTATTGATAGTAGTAGTAGTAATAATAATAATAATAATAATAATAATAATAATAAAAGTCATAATAATAATAATAATAATAATAATAATGATTGATAAAAATGCTGTCATTCAGGTACACACATTGTTTGTGCATTACAATTAATACTGCATAATGAATGCTGTACTGATAGTATTCTTTATTATGAACAGTGGAAAATAGCCAGTGTTCTTTTCATTCAAGTCATTCTAAAAGTTTAAATGAAATCTGATGGGAAGGAAAAATGTGATGGGATTATGTGATGGGCGTGGGGAGGAAAACAAACAGCCAGGGAGCTGCTCTGCGTACGTGCAGTGTGACCAGTGCTGCTGTTTCATCTGAATGCAAGTTAACTATTTGTGCACTCACGCCCCGGTCCCTCTCTGGTGCAATGGGCTTTTGCTTCTGCAAAATGTAACCTCTATGTCTACGGCAAAGCGAGACACTGGGGACGGTGCTTTTATGAGACAAGCTGTTGAACACATTAGGAGAAGGAGAAACAGAGAGAGAGAGCGCAGGACAGGGAGGAGAGCAAGGAGAGGAGAAAAAAAAAAGATGGCTGCTGTGCTGTGAGAAGCTGCAGCAGAACGGGGCCTGGTGGAAAAAGAAAAACAGCTACTGACAGCCATGACAGCAAGACTATGCTGACACGGGAAATGAATAAATGCTTTAATACAGACAAATATGAAGAATACACAACACCAACCTCCTCTCCTCAACAGCCGTTTAATGAACATGCAACATTTACACCTGAAATGAACACGCTACACAACACAGTGCACCGGGGATGTGAAGGCAGAATCACAATGGTGGAAACATGCAATTGAATCGGCCACTCCTCACCCTCTCGCCTCCGTCCCTCCAGCCACTAGTAAAACCTTCTTCACTTCCTTCCATCCATCCTGAAACAAACACAGTCACAACAGCACTGAGCCACGAAAAGCCATCCACCCCACCCTGCACAGAAAATAAATCCTCTTTCTCTCCGAGCAGGCGAAGGCCCAGGACTCAGGGTCAGGTTACATCCAGGGCTCTGGTGCGCAGAGCCGGTTGAGAATCCTCCTCGGTCATTCTCTGCGGCGCTAGCGCCATGCAGACTGACAGACAGAGACAGATAATGGTCCTGCGAGGCAAGGCTCCAGGCTGCAGATTTCACAGACGCCTCGCCAGCCACGTCGCCCCCCCTCCCCCCTTGCCCCGGTCCCTACCCCAAAATCTCTCCCCCCGCCGCCCCTGCAGAGAGCCGTGCTGCAGAGAGCCGTGCTGCAGAGAGCCATGCTGCAGAGCTCCCGCGGACCCCGACCCGGCCGTGCGCGGCGGGGTCCGTGGCCGGGCCGCGGAGTGCGGCCGGCGGCCGGGACGCGGAGGTGCCATGGCGCAGCCACGACTATCTCTGCTCCTCAGCAATGCACAGAGGCGGCATTGTTCCTGCGAGCCCCTCCGTCTGCCTCAAACCGGTTTCAGCCGGTTCCGGTCATCCAACATAAAGCTCTGCTCTGCAAAGAAAAAAAACGGCCTCGGAAACACAGGGAGACGAAACATGTTTGCGTGGTTCCTTGCGGGGTAACCGCGACCTTTGTCGGCGACGGGCTATTTTTAGGATTGAAATATATATTTGAACAAAGCCCGGCATCCAAGGTCGTTGACCCCCGTGATGCATTTTTTTTGGGGCCTCGGGGAGGAAAACAATAGCAGCCCTGAACACGGAAAGAAAACGGTGAGGAAACAACAGGGGGGGGAAAGAAATCGAGTAAACAATGTGAATGAAACAAGAGAGGTCACGAATGACACACACACACACACACACGCACACACACACACACGCACACACACGCACACACACACACACACACACACACACACACACACACACACACACACACAAATGACACGAATCAAAACAAGCGGAGGAGAGGAGAACGCAAGTGACGGTGAAAGGAGAAAGCCATAAGTACCTGGGCCCCTTCCCCTCCTGCGAAGCCTCCTGTGCTATTGCCCCACTTTCTGAGCAGCGCCTCCCCCCGAGCTAGTTTTTCGATCCTACCGCTCTTTTGTCATTTCAAACCTGTCTTCAAATAATCCACGTAGCCCTGGGTGTCACCGCTTTCCAGCTCTGTGGTGGCGAGGAGACAAGAGGAGAGGAGGGAAAAAAAAGCCCATTAAACACACACACACACACACAGACACACACACACACTTACACACTTTGCCATGGCCGGGCACTAGGTATTACATGCATGCAAACACCCGCTCCACCCGAAACCCGTGTGCCCACACCCGACGCACGAAACCCCCATGCACATACAGAGGCCAGTAGGAAACGGTGGCATACCCTTCATCAGAATTTCTGCCTCTCTAAAAGATTCAGATTCGGGAGTCTTCCTGCCGAGGCCTCAGCCAGCGCCTGCCCTTTTTTTTTTTTTTTTTTTTTTTTCAGCTCCCAAGCATTTCAGCCCCCCACAGCTTCCTCCTCCTCCCTTCTCCTCCCCGTCCTCCCCCTCCCCCCTCCTCCTCCTCCTCCTCCGCCACCCCTCCTCCTACTCCATCTGTGGTTCAGACCCAGATTTCATTCCAGTCAAGGCCTCTTCCCACCAGCAGCCCTGCGTGGAGGAGCGCCGAGAGAAGGGGGCAGTGTTCAGCTGTCGAATCAGGCCTTTTGTCTGAGTGCGTGCAGGGAGGGGGGCGAGGGGACTCTCCACCCTGGCTCCGGAGAAGCAGCAGCTGGTGCAGAGAGAGGACGGAGAGAGAGAGAGAGAGAGAGAGAGAGAGAGAGAGAGAGAGAGAGAGAGAGAGAGAAAAAGCGAGAGAGGGGTGGAGGAGCCAGAGGGGGGGAAAAAAATCCCACGAGCACAACGAGCCCGCAGAGAACAACATTAATAATAATGATAATCCATGGGACTGGTTTGATAAAAGGGTGTGGTTGTGATCTTTAATTGAAAATACACCCGCGTACTACATAACAAAACGCCGGATTTGTTGTTATCCATACCTGTCACGTGTTTCCAGTTAAGCCAAAACAAACCTACGTGATGCGACCGCCAAGGTCGTGCAGCTTTGTCAAGGCTCGGCTAAAGACATTTGTTTGCATCATCTGCGCTAAATGGGAGCTGTCACAGGCCATAAGCCTGCGCACCGCTCAATGCTTGATTTGGCAACAAATGAAGCATTTGCGTTACCTGACAACACACTGCACGGACCACAAAGCAGCTGAAATTTTGCACCTCTAATCCGTCCGTTAGCACCGGACCGATCAAAGGCGGCCGTGAATACTGACGCATTCAATGCGGCCCTCTAACGTTAAGTGGATGTTTCTCAACACACATCTTGAAGAGGCCACCAGATAGACGCCGCGGATACACTATGATATTAATGGTATCGGATAATATGCAAATAACGGTTTAAAAAGTGTCGATTTAATGAATACAGACATGGTAATGATAGCCCTGATGGTACGTTGGATCCTTCGGCCGTACCGATAAATGCCGCTTGAACAAATTCATTTTTGGATTTTGAAAAACACGCTCTGCGGGTGGTCGGGTGGGAGGACATGCGACACGTGCGGTGCGGTGAAGAGTGAGGCGGGATGGGAGGTTGTCTTCCTTAATTGTCACCACAACTTCAGTTTTCATCAAATCCTGACATCCGGTTTGACGGATGCTTGACACTGGGATGACTACGATGGATGAAAGGTGCTTCAGAGGGACTTAATAGAGATTTAATCTGAGGACCTAAGTTTCTTGAAATTATATTTGAGTCTGGTCTACATCATGCATTAAATAGAATTATTAGTTATTATTAGAATCATTGCCCCTAATAATTATTGCTCTGCTTTTTATTATTAATTATTCATTATAATTAATTAAAATTAATATTATCTTGGCATTTTCGGGTTAAAAGTGTCAGGACACGACAATCGCCAAACCCACGGACATGGATGAGGTCTCGTTGGAACCGGGGCAGTTCAGACATCTTATGGTGCAGGTTTTATCCACATAATTTTCCGAGTTTACGTTGAGTGATGCATCAGCTCCCCTGGTCTGTCGTCCCCTAGTTGGAGCTATGGTTGAAACCACTATGCGGTCTACACAGCGAACAGAATGTGTTTATTTACGGAGAGGGATAGAGAGATAAAATATCAAACGGAAAGCCCCGCTGACGTCAAGCAGGTAAGAAGGTACACACACACACATACACATACACACACACACACTCACACATACACGTACGCCACGCACATCCCACAATGCAAATACATGCCCACAGCCACAATTCACACATACTGTACAGTGGGGCAAAAAAGTATTTAGTCAGCCACCAATTGTGCAAGTTCTCCCACTTAAAAGATGAGAGAGGGCTGTAATTTTCATCATAGGTACACTTCGACTATGAGAGACAGAATGGGGGGAAAAAATCCAGGAAATCACATTGTAGGATTTTTAATGAATTAATTGGTAAATTCCTCGGTAAAATAAGTATTTGGTCACCTACAAACAAGCAAGATTTCTGGCTTTCACAGACTTGCAACTTTTTCTTTAAGAGGCTCCTCTGTCCTCCACTCGTTACCTGTATTAATGACACCTGTTTGAACTTGTTATCAGTATAAAAGACACCTGTCCACAACCTCAAACAGTCACACTCCAAACTCCACTATGGCCAAGACCAAAGAGCTGTCAAAGGACACCAGAAACAAAATTGTAGACCTGCACCAGGCTGGGAAGACTGAATCTGCAATAGGTAAGCAACTTGTTGTGAAGAAATCAACTGTGGGAGCAATTAGTAGAAAATGAAAGACATACAAGACCACTGATAATCTCCCTCGATCTGGGGCTCCACACAAGATCTCACCCCATGGGGTCAAAATGATCACAAGAACGGTGAGCAAACATCCCAGAACCACACGGGGGGACCTAGTGAATGACCTGCAGAGAGCTGGGACCAAAGTAACAAAGGCTACCATCAGTAACACACTACGCCGCCAGGGACTCAAATCCTGCAGTGCCAGACGTGTCCCCCTGCTTAAGCCAGTACATGTCCAGGCCCGTCTGAAGTTTGCTAGAGAGCATTTGGATGATCCAGAAGAGGATTGGGAGAATGTCATATGGTCAGATGAAACCAAAATAGAACTTTTTGGTAAAAACTCAACTTGTCGTGTTTGGAGGAGAAAGAAAGCTGAGTTGCATCCAAAGAACACCATACCTACTGTGAAGCATGGGGGTGGAAACATCATGCTTTGTGGCTGTTTTTCTGCAAAGGGACCAGGACGACTGATCCGTGTAAAGGAAAGAATGAATGGGGCCATGTATCGTGAGATTTTGAGTGAAAACCTCCTTCCATCAGCAAGGGCATTGAAGATGAAACGTGGCTGGGTCTTTCAGCATGACAATGATCCCAAACACACCGCCCAGGCAACGAAGGAGTGGCTTCGTAAGAAGCATTTCAAGGTCCTGGAGTGGCCTAGCCAGTCTCCAGATCTCAACCCCATAGAAAATCTTTGGAGGGAATTGAAAGTCCGTGTTGCCCAGCAACAGCCCCAAAATATCACCGCTCTAGAGGAGATCTGCATGGAGGAATGGGCCAAAATACCAGCAACAGTGTGTGAAAACCTTGTGAAGACTTACAGAAAACGTTTGACCTCTGTCATTGCAAACAAAGGGTGTATAACAAAGTATTGAGATGAACTTTTGTTATTGACCAAATACTTATTTCCACCATAATTTGCAAATGAATTCTTTAAAAATCAGACAATGTGATTTTCTGGATTTTTCTTTCTCATTTTGTCTCTCATAGTTGAGGTGAACCTATGATGAAAATAACAGGCCTCTCTCATATTTTTAAGTGGGAGAACTTGCACAATTGGTGGCTGACTAAATACTTTTTTGCCCCACTGTATATGATGAATTGGATGGTGATGTCATAAAAAGCCCCGCTCCACAATTTTTTTTCGCTCCACCGCCCTACCGGAATTTTTAAACGTTAACATATCAGCGATGCGCGAACGTTCTGCAACTTCTGGTAGATTTTCGTAGGTTTTTCCACTAATTCCTGCTCCAAATGTAGATCGTTATGGATCAAACTAGGACCACGAGATGTCTGAGAGGTCCCGGTGCAGTTTTCCAGGTTCTCTGAAACGCAGCACGATCTTTCCAGTTTACACTGAGCGCCACATCGGCTCCCTGGGTCTGTTGTCTCCTGGTTGGAGCTATAGATGAAACCACTATGTGGTCGACACAGTGGACAGAATGTGTTTATTTACAAAAAGGAGATAAAGAGATAAAATATCAAAAAACGGAAAGCCCCGCCGATGTCATGCAGGAAGGAAAAACACACACTCACATACACATGCGCAGTTTCCAACGACTACAGACATACACCGCGCACATCCCACAATGCAAATGCGTGCCCACAGCCACAATTCACACTGCATATAATGAATTGGATGATGATGTCATAAAAAGCCCCACTCCACAATTTTATTTCGCTCCACCACCCTTCCTGAAGTTTAAGAACATTGACATACCAGCGATGCGCGAACGTTCTGCAACTTGACTAATTCCTGCTCCAAATGTAGATCGATATGGATCAAACTTGGACCTGCAAGATGTCTGAAATGTCCCGGTTCTGATGAAACCTTAATCATGTCTGTGGGTTCAGCAATTGTTGTGTTGCAGACACCCCGAAAAATGCCAAGGAAAATAATAATAATAAAAATCCCAGCAATAACAATAGGCTTCCAGACCTGTAGGACCCCTAATAATAACAATACTCATAATAATAATAATAATAATAATAAATTTGTATAAAAAGTTCAGTGGACGAGCGAGCTTTCGCTCAGATCCATGGCATCCATAGACTACTGATGTCAGCCCTTCAGGGCTGGACCCTTAATAACAATAATAATAATAATAATAATAATAATAATAATAATCGTAAACTGGCAATCATAAGAAAATCATTCCTTTTTATTTATTGTATTTTCTTTTATTGCTTAGTTGTTTTCACATAAGTGGTTAATAAACACAATTAGTAAAAAGCAGAGCGATAAGGAAATACATATTTACAGACATACTCACATGTGGCATTCATATCTATATATATATATATAGATAGATAGATGTACAAATAATAATGTATATATGCATCAACACCTCACGAGACAATAGCAGACTGTGTATCGTCTGCTACTGTCTTCTTTATTCATAAAGCAAGTAATGTAGCTGCAAACTCTTTTAGTTTATTAATATATGACTACTATGACTCATAATATACTACTATACTATGACTAATATATGACGACTCTGTTATGTTGTTGTAATCTCTGAAACTAAATTAATAACTTTAATTTCAAAGTGTTATTGAACAAGTTTTCCCTTTTCCACCGCCAAGTGATTGCCGCCAATTTACCAGCTACAGACACCGAACCACGATTGTTAATCAGAGCAAATCTTGAGGTAATAATCTATAATTATCCAACATCATTTTTATTTAATTGCCGACCAAAGAGGAATGCGTATGGCTGATTGCTGCGGAGAAACACAGCTTCGCGTCCTGAAGTCAGTTAGAAAGCTTGGATAACTCCAGTCCCGGTGACGTTCATACAGGAGACGGAACCAGGGCCGGCTCTGGTTCTCTCACGGAGAAGGGCGTAGGACGCACGGTGCTTGTTTCGCTCCACGAGGAGGAGACAAAGTAAAATAACCGACAGCTAAAATTAAAAAAAAAAACATTCAAAACCCCCCCCCCCCCCCCAAAAAAAAAAACAGTTTTGTCGCGCCGATCGCGGCAACCCCGCCGCTGACGCGCGCATCGCCGGTGCCGTCGGAGAAGGGAGCGATCGGGGGGGCGCAGCTCGGGGCGCCCCCCGATCGCTCCCTCCCCGCGGACGGGCGCCCTCCGCAGCGTCGGCCCTGGACACAACCGTCTGAACAGGGACAATACGGCCGAGAATGCGCTTCAGATCCGCCCTCTCGCGCCATCTCGTGTTTATGGCCGAGGTTTCCTTCCACCTCCACGAGTCTCCCACGCCTGTTCCCACCGTTTCCCGCGGCTTGACACGTTACCCATTAAAAACTGCTCAACCGGAAATCAGAATTAAAACTTGTCGTGGTCACCATGGTCCCCTGTGCGGTCGACGAACACAGAATGGCACCAATAATAGGGGGCAATCAGCATTTACATTTTTCCAATCATTGGAAGTGTCGTGGAATAATTGCTCCCTGTTTTGAGTGGCTAATTGGAATTGGGTGCAATTTATTGAAGGGTGGATGGATGGAGAAAATGACTACAAATCGTGATAAGATAACTTCATTGAAAATCTTAATTCGATGTTGATCATATCGCACCCTACACGGTAATCAATCAGTTTGCGCCAAAAAAGAATAACAGTAAAATTAAAAAACATGAATATGAACAGGTACAGGTACAGAACACACGCTTCCCTTAGTCATTCAAAAGGCCTGAGCATGACATACAGACGCCAGTCGTCTGTGCACCCCGTCTTTCATCCTCTGGTCATCCCTGAACACAAGGCGCGGTGTGTTATCCGCTGTTTGTGACCGGGGCTGCGGGGTTTGGACCGGGGCGGGACAGCCAGGGGAAAGACGCAAGCCTTTTTCAACACAAAACGCTGCCGAGCCGGATGGCACGAGCGGGTGGGTTCCTTATCTGTTCCGCATCCGTTTGTCATCCCCTGTGCGTCAATATGAGATTAAATGAAATCATTCAAGTAAATAAAACTTTACGCAGAATTTTTACGTAGGTGCCTTACTGTAATTCAAGTTCCCATAGTTCAGGGTTTGTTGATATTTCCAGAGGAACAAACAAGTGTAATGAACGACACTGATAAAGAATTGTGTATTCAACTAATGCTAACACACCCTGTGCCAGTTTATCTGTGTTCCCGGCACTGCTCCCGGGAGTCACAGCCTTGCATTCAATTTCCTTTATTTTCACTCCCTATTGATTTTGATCTCAACATTATGAGGACAAATAATTTAATTTAACAAAACTCTGGTCACTTTTATTGTCCGTAATTCTCTTGGGAAATGCTTAATTTGCTCATTTTGCAAATATAGAACAAGGTCGGGTCACGGAGGGAACCTAACTTTAACAGATCCAGATATCCATAAACGCATCGTATCTACATTGTTGGGCGTTTGGGATGTACGAAGGGAAACCATTACCTCAACAATTGACGTTGTATTGCATTCTATGGTGTTGTGTTCTATTCTATTCTGTCCTGTTGTGTTCGCTACACTTCCGTTCTGATCTTCCTTTTCCATTGTGTTCTATTCTGTTCTGTTCTGTCATGTGCCCTTCAGTTCTATTCATCTCTATATTATATTGTGTTGCACAGTACCAGCCACTCCGAATGGCCCCTCTTGCCGGCTGCCTGCCTTCTTCCCCTAATGCATCCTGGTGCTATCTTTTCCCCGGGTAAACGTCACACACTCCTCCGCCCGTCCACATGATTTAAAATAAAACGTTGATTCATCAGAGCAGGCCACCTTCTTCCATTGCTCCATGGTCCAGTTCTGACGCTCACGTGCCCATCGTAGGTGTTTTTGGTGGTGGACGGGGGTCAGCATGGACACTCTGAGCGGTCTGCAGCTAAACAGCCCCACACACAGCAAGCTGTGATGCACTGTGTGTTCTGACACCTTTCCATCATAGCAGCATTCACTTTTTCACCAATTTATGCTACGGTAGCTCTTCTGTGGGATCGGACCAGCCTGACTAGACTTCGCTCCCCACGCACATCATTGAGTACCTGGGTTCCCATGACCCTGTCGCCGGTTCACCGGTTGTCCTTCCTTGGACCACTTTTGGTAGGTACTAACCACCGCATACCAGGAACACCCCACAAGACCTGCTGTTTTGGAGATGCTCTGACCCAGTTGTGTAGCCATCACAATTTGGCCCTTGTCAAAGTCACTCAGATACTTACGCTTGTCCTTTTTTCCTGCTTCCAACACATCAACTTCAAGAACTGACTTTTCACTTGCTGCCTAATACATCCCACCCCTTGACAGGTGCAACCGGAACGAGATGATCAATGTTATTCACTTCACCAGTCAGTGGTTTTAATGTTGTGGCTGTTGGTCTATGTTGTGTTATATTATTTTCCGGTGATTAGTCTCACAATAAACCAGCAGGAGCAAACCAATTATCCCCTCCGTCCGGAGTTCCGTCATAGTGAAATGACGTTCTCTGCTCTCCAGCCCGCTCCACAATCTCTGGAAAAAAAAAAAAAAAGAAAAAAAAAGCAAATGTTGGAACAATGTTTGGCTATAGATCATAAGTTGTCACCGTCAAAAATATCATTTTTTTGGCAGAGGCTGTGTTTGCTTGTCGAGGCTCCGCTGACGCACCGCTGTCAGGAGGGGTATTTAACTTGGTCACAGTCTGGGCAGCTCCGACAAGTCTGCAAACCGGAGAGCTTCCAATCTGCCATGAAGGAACACCTCTCAACTCAGTGAACAACAACAACAACAACAACAACAGCAGCAGCAACAACAGCAACAACAACACCGCTACCACCAACAGCAGCAGCAGCGGCGGCGGCGGCACTCTTTTTCTTTTTTAAGATGGGTGGGGTGTGCCTGGGCTCCTGGACTTACAGACCAGCTCTGCCTGTGGCTTTAATTCTAGCTTCTATCTTCTGCACGGTGCAAGGTTTGGACAGTCCCCCAGCGCTGGCCGGAAAGCCCTTTCCCCGTGGAAACCACTGGGCAGTGGGTAAGGGGAAGCTTTTTTCCTTTTTTTTTTAAATGTTTTTTTTTTTTAACCTATGCTCAAATCAAGTGAAAAGTTTATTTTATCCAATGTATTTATTCAACACGACATGATTAGCATTGCACTGAAACCTGACTATGTGTCAGACTATGTGTGATGAGGAGTGAAGGACGCACTTCATTTTAATGGAAGCAACATGCTTCAAATACATCCATAATAACAATAATAATAATAAATAATAATAATAATAATAATAATAATAACAACAATAACAGAATTACATTTCTGCAATTTCATGGATTAAAGACGTCAGGTTACAATAAAAAAAGGAAAGAAAAATAGACAAGATTGTAGAAACGTTATTGCTTGTGTCTACCTGATCACAATTTACTCAACCTACATACATTTGTTTTTATAGTTTGTTTGGGTTTTTTTTCCCCGTTGTGAGATGATCACAGAATACCAGTAGATAAGAGCTGACAATGCACCGGACGTCGGCTATGCGCACCTATTTCTCCAGGGCACTTGATGGGGAAGAAGAGCATCGAGGCCTGGCCCAGACCGGACCAGCCCCGGGCGGACGCCGGACACCACGGACGGGCCGCCCCCGCGGAGGACCCGGTGGAAAGGGCAGGCCGGACGCGAACACCCGGGAGACGTGAGTGACCAGGGCGCCGTCGGATTGCCCGCGTTGCGCCTGGCGGTGCGTTGCGGGTGCGGTGCGGTGCGGTGCGGTAAACCATTGCCTTTCTCCGTCCCCTCCCTCTGCCGCAGGTGTCGGATTTCTGACCGCTGGGTCTTAACCTCCAGGGGGGACGGGGGTTCCGGATGAGCACGAAACGCCGCGCTGCACACGAGGCGCCGGGTTTGTTTTGCATGTGTAAGTGGGGAATCGTTTTTTGGGGAAAATTGACACATCAGTGCAAAAAAACCCCCCAAAAAACCCAACAACGACAGAATAAACTGAAGAATGTATGACAACTGGATCGCCTCGACGTTATTTCACACTCCCCGGCTTACGATAATATCTTGAAATAAAATACTACAATTGTCAAGGAATCTACTTCAACTTGTCTTTTTTTCGGGCGGTGGTGGAAGGTGTTCAGTACAAGAACTAACCGTTCTGATCCCTGTCCACGTGTCTACTTACTTCAGTATGTTTAGTCGGACACTTTCGACTTTTACCCCAATACATTTCCAAGATTTGCTCTGCTTATTATTATTATTATTATTATTTTTTAAATCGGGATTCATATTTATATTTGCTTATATCTGTGAATTAATGCGTCCAACTGTACTATTTTCTTGTGGCTTGTGATCAGGATATGCATGAGCATCCATCTGCAGAAGAACGGGTTCACTAGCACTTCAGTGTAGTAGTAGTAGTAGTAGTAGTAGTAGTATAGTCTGCTATATCAGGGCACTCGAGGTGACTTTTATTACTTTAAAGTACATTGAAGATTGCGAGTACTGCATGCACTTTCACTCAGCGGCGGCTGTGTTCGGCGGGTGCTAGAGCGAAGCTCCCAAAGGGGCGCAACGCATCCCGGAGAACACCCGGTTCCCCCACCGGCCTGCCGTCCTCGAGGCTGACGCCGCTCCCCCACCCGGCCCCGGCCCCGGCCCCGGCCCCGGCCCCGGCCCCGGCCCCGGCCCACCCGGCGTCCAGCGGCGCTCCCCTTGCGGACGGTTCGTGCGTGGCGAATGGGTCGAAACGCACGACTCGTGGAGCCGGGCGTCGCACCGGCGAACCGCTCGACTCCCAGACTCGGAGCCGAACCTCCCGCGTCTCCGCGGCGTCGTGGCGGCGCTTCGTGGACCCGACCGGGGGGGGGGGGGCGACACGTTTTGTGCCCCGACGCGCCGCGGAGCGGGCGGGCGGCGGGGGGCGGTGTCCCCGTGTCGTTGACGTCATTTACGCACCGCGCGGCGCTGCGATTGGCTGACGCTGCTGCAGACTCTGACGCGGAGTCGGAGACGCTCCCCCAGCGCCAGACTGACGCTACTCGGACCCTGCGGTTGTCTTGTTCCTTTAAAAAAAAAAAAAAAAAAAAAATGCTTTTTAAGGAAAATGATCTGTTTCAAGGGAGTTATTAACATGGAGCATGTCTACATATAACAAGGGCTTTTAGTTTTAAACCGATTTTCTCATCTTTTTCTCAAACTATAGGGAGGGCTTAGCTCGGTTAGCCCTTCTATGATAATAATAATAATAATAATAATAATAATAATAATAATAATAATAATAATAATAATAATAATAATAATAATAATAATTATATTTAATAAATGAAGCAATACACAGGTCCAGTTTAGTCATGTTAGATAGATAGATAGATAGATAGATAGGTCTGTCTGTCTGTCTGTCTGTCTATCTATCTATCTATCTATCTATCTATCTATCTATCTATCTATCTATCTATCTGTCTGTCTGTCTGTCTGTCTGTCTGTCTGTCTGTCTGTCTGTCTGTCTATCTATCTATCTATCTATCTGTCTATCTGTCTATCTGTCTATCTGTCTATCTATCTATCTATCTATCTGTCTGTCTGTCTGTCTGTCTGGCTGTCTGTCTGTCTGTCTCTCTGTCTGTCTGTCTGTCTGTCTATCTAACTGACTAAACTGGACCCGTGTATTGCTTCATTTATTAATCATAATTATTAATTATTATTATTATTATTATCATAGAAGGGCTAACTTATTATTATTATTATTATCATAATCACAATAATGACGTATTCACGGGGGCGTACCGAAGTGAACTTACGTCATTTTAGCAGTGACTTCTTTCCTCGGATCACGTTCCCGATAAAAGCGTCGACGTCTTTAGCTGCACGACACGATCCCTGTTTAACAGTTGCGCATTCATTGCCAGTAATTGTTGATATGCATGCGTCGTTATTTACCGCGTATCTGTGGATGGCGTCATCAATAGCCGTGGCTGTGTTCCGCAATGCAGAGTCCTAATATTCAACACCAATACAGCCAGTCACCGCATACAGTGCGTGCAGGCAGATGTCGTCTTACAGAAGGTGCGTTGCCTTGGCAATTACGATATTGGGGTGCAACCTCTTCCCAAAACATTGTCTTTTATTCTACCAGACGTTTTCATGTCTTGATTTGTACAGCGCCTCCCTTTCATACACAACATGTGCTTTACATTCATTTTAAAGAAGGGCATCAAATAGTACAAGAGTAAAAGCATTTCTACCAGCCGCCCCTGCTTTGACTGGGGTAGAAAGTAGAAATGTCAACGTGGTACTTCCACGCTTTACATTTTGCATTAGGGTATTCGTGCTTTTCTGAAGTAAAAAACTTCTGAGTACTTCTTCCAGCGCCGCTGCGCTGACGCGGCCTTTGTTTTTCAAGCCGCAGCTGTTTTTCCAACTTGTACCACACGATGGCGCACAAGACACAGCGCGGAGCTGAGCGCCGCGACCCCGAGGCCTGTAGGCTTAGTTTAAGTTTTCGAGACGAAGGGAAAGGTCACAAAAACAATGTATATATATATATAAATCAACTACATTGCAATTCACTCAAATCGAATTATCTGTTAAACACGGTGTGGCTGTTTCAATATTCTTTAAACAGACGCACTCGCACGCACACAAACACGGGTGCGCGCACACCGACCGACACGCCTCTGCTAAAACATGCTTATAAATCTAGTTTGACCGTTGAAAAGGCTAAGGCTCGTTTCTTAGTTAGGATCAAGGGCCGACTCATTCGCTGCGTGAGTGTGACGCATTCTGTCATTCTTTGAAACTGAGAGAAATGTCTGATTTGTGACCAGTTCCCTTAAATCATATCTTTACACAAGTTCAAGAGATTATTTGTCACATATATACGGTCATACATATATGCAGTGAAATGTCATGACACCCGGTGATTACGCACAATAAGCTCTATAAGCTCTAAAAATGCTTAAAAAATACCAAAATGTGCGTCATCGACACCTTCATTCTGACAGTGAAAATACTGAGATGTTTACATTTTGAGCATATAATACTTTGCTACTGTCACCCGATGTCACCACGTGCATTGGTGTCATAAACTGGCACAGATCTTTTGCTATAAAACACATATAAAGGCTCATGTGTTGTGAATTGAAAGGATGTACTGTAATAGTTATGTCGATAACAAACTTGGGGAATAGTGTTTTTGTTCATTAGAATATTAGCTCTGTAGTCCACACATATTTTCTTTATTTGTGCATTCAGGCTATTTCATATGAAATCCTTCTGAATTGGAGGTCACTACTGAGAAGGAACGTTCTCATACAAAAAGTCGGATGATGAAAGAAACTGCTCCAATCTCCTGACATCTGCAATAATTCAGGCCCAGAAGAGCACGGTTATGAAACACGCCGTTATGGGTTTTCGGGAATGACTTTCAAGTCACTACGTTGATTTAAAGTACACATGATTTTTATTTGAGAGTGAGAATAATCACATCGAACGAGGACCGCCGATGATGAAAACATGAATGAACGTGGAACCAATTACTATTAATGAAACCTTTTCTATTTTATACACACATTCACAAAATAATAATGATGAGATGATGAGGGTTCCCAATTGCCATTGTTTTGTCGATAACAAAACACCAGATGGGGTGAAAGATGTGACCGGGTGGAACAAAGTTAATATGGGAAAACGAAGAGTTTGCAGTAGAGAAAAAAACAAAAACTACACTTCACAAACCAGGTCATACCATCGGGACTTATCGTCATTCTGGTGTCACCTGATCACATTCAAAACGAACACTTACTGACAATGGATCTGAGCTCGGAACTCCACAGTAGC
Organism: Zeus faber; assembly: GCF_960531495.2. Lineage (NCBI taxonomy): Eukaryota > Metazoa > Chordata > Actinopteri > Zeiformes > Zeidae > Zeus > Zeus faber. The sequence goes on from NC_137204.1 coordinate 17,913,082, forward strand.
TTACATTTAAGACAGTTGATCAAAAAATGAAAAGGGGAGAAAAAGCAACACTTTGAAATAGAATCCATCCAATTTAATAATAATAAAAAAAAGGAGGATTAGTCACTTTTCATGGATTCGGTGTGTTTGTCTTTTCGAGTCCACGCTGACCGCGCAGCATCACCACGTCTTCCCGATGGACTGGATGTGTTCCTTCGCCTTCATCCGGAGAGAGGCGATACTGGAGTTCCTTGGGTCCGTCTCCTCCAGGGACAGTTTGTCCATGAAGCCCGAGCACTGGTACGCCGCTGGGGGCGGGCACATGGAGCCTAGGTGAGGGAGATGATGGCTGTGGCCCAGGGACGAGGAATGGAGGAAGGAGGTCGGCATGGACGGAGGAGGAGGAGGAGGAGGAGGAGGAGGGGTGTAGCTCCCTGAGAGGCCCTGCGAGCCGGCCATGAAGCCCGGGAGCGACGGCAGAGACGTGGAAGTGGCGATGGGGGCGATGGAGGCGATGGGGGAGGAGATCCAGGGATCCAGCTGCAGACCGGAGCCCAGGGAGGTGGTGGGGGAGCAGCTGAAGGAGAACAAGGAGGACGGCGTGTCCTGGAGCTTGATGGAGCTCACCTCCAGCTTCTCCTGGCGGCGCCACTTGGCCCGGCGATTCTGGAACCACACCTGTAGCCAAACAATATGATTAGTACAAGTAATACTTATTATCGCTATTTCTACTGAATTTCATTTTCTTAAAGATACAGCTACAAATTAGTGTTCAGGTATTTCAAGTTGGTCAACATTGTCTTTACTATCTGTATATAGAGATACAATGAGATGAAAAGTATCTGGTATCATACACTGTGTGTATGATACCAGATAACGGATGATCAATATTTATACTGAAATTTTAAATTAGTTGACTTCGTTTTTCACACCTTGTCTTGTAAAGCTAAAATTTGTAAAACTAAAAACGAACTTGTAATTTCATTATCTTACGCTATATTTATGTCACCATTCCTTTTAGTAAAATGAATGTTAATCAAGAAAAATGTTGCTGTGATTACACCAGTGTTTAAATGTAGATAAAAACTCAAAATGAATCATATAGTTTCGTTTAGACTACTTGTTTAAATTTTTTTTTAATCATTTAAATTCAATTTTTTTCTTAATATGTTGAATGATGACACAGCGCGATTTTCCGAGTTTACATGAACGCCTCGAGGGCTCCCCCCGGTCTGTCGTCTCCTGGTTGCAGCCACTATGTGGTCTACACAGCACAACCCTCCCAATGCGAACGAGAAACCAAAGCCGGACACCGGACTTTTGTGACCCACCGCAGATTTCAGGTACTTTTTGGTGCCGTTTCACTTTTCCTTGTTTCTCACGTCATTTGAAAGTGGAGGATCAGCGCCTCAAACCAAAGAGACACTTGTGCGAATCGAGCAAATGTTGTTAAAGCCATAGCTTGTTGATGACGAGGGTGCGGCGATCTGTGTTTCTGAGATAATCACCCCGAAAGGTTTTTCCGAAGGCTCCGCGTCTTGTTTACGGAAGTGACGTCACTTTTCGTATTCGAAAATATTCGTATTTTTTTCATCTTTTTGGCGGCTCGTGACGATTTTAGAAATGTGCAACAATGCAGATTTTGCTGTGGTGGGTCACATATCACATCGGTTCCATGATGTCACAAAGCGGCCCTCTCCTGAAACGAATCAAATTGTCTCGACGTTCTTCTACTTCTCGTAAAATTACGACAGTTTTTCCCTAAGTTGTGCTCCAAATGTCTATTGATCAAACTCGAAGGACAAGTTCTAACAAGGCCTCAACCATGTCTGTGATTACTGCAGTTGTTGTGTTCCAGACACTTTTACTTAACTTTACTAAGAAGATTAAAAATAAAACAATCCCAGAAATAACAATAGGGACCCCTAATAATAATAATAATAATAATAATAATAATAATAATAATAATAATAATAATAATAATAATAATAATAATAATAATAATAATAACAACAACAACAAAAACAGCAATAGTAAAATTACATACTGTACATTACTATTTTATTAATAAAGAATTTATATGATTTAGGGTTGTTAACAGCATGACACTAAATTGAGACCAAATTATAAAACCCAGATCTTTCTGAAGTGGCGGGGCACGGTACCTGCACTCGGACCTCAGGCAGGTTGACCTTCAGGGCCAGCTCCTCTCTGCTGTACACGTCGGGGTAGTGGGACTTCTCGAAGGCCCGCTCCAGCTCATGCAGCTGGAAGGTGGTGAAGGTGGTCCTGTTCCTGCGGTGCTTCTTGGGGTTCTCGTCATCGGAGAGCATGCCGTCCCCGTCGCGAGACTCCGGCCTCTCCGAGGGGCCCGTGCAGCACACACCTAGACAACAAACAAACAAACAAACAGACAAACAAACAAACAAACGTTTAAAACCTCTGGGTGTTGAAGTCGTCAGATCTTTAATTGAAGTAAAAGTACATATACCCTGACCCACGCGCAGAAGATAGGTAATGACATTTCTACTTCGTCAAAACTATGTCAGCACTTGCTCTTATGATAAGATATGATAATATAAGATATGATAAGATAAACTCTATAAATCACCCACAGAGGAAATTCACCTTTACAGCAGCTCAAGAGTCAAAAGTAGAGGAAAGGAGGGATTGATAAATACAAACAAAAAGTAAAATAAAATAAAATTACAATTAAAAAAATGTTTAATTCAAATTGCTCTTTAAGTATTCAAAGTAAAAGTACTTGTCACATGAAGTGTTCTGATATGACTATATCAGACTATATAATATAGCATAAAGTACTACTCAACATTTTCTGCAGATGAATGTTCATGCATGTCATGATAACAATTTTGAAGAAAATTGTTTAGGATAAAACTAACATAAGACAGTAAAAAGGAGTAAAATAGACAAAAAACAACAACAATAACAACAATACAATAAAGTAAATAACTTTGAAATATATTGGATTAAAAGGTGTAGATACTGTATCTATTTGTTATATATTGGAGTAAAAAGTATAAATATGTATTTGAAATGTATTGGAGTAAAAAGTGTAAATATGTATTTGAAATATGTTGGAGTAATAAGTGTAGATATGCATTTGAAATATGTTGGAGTAAAAAGTGTAGATATGTATTTGAAATATATTGGAGTAAAAAGTATAAATATGTATTTGAAATATATTGGAGTAAAAAGTGTAAATATGTATTTGAAATATATTGGAGTAAAAAGTGTAAATATGTATTTGAAATATACAGAATTGGGAGTAAAAAGTGTAGATATGTATTTGAAATGTATTGGAGTAAAAAGTGTAAGTGTAAGGTACAATACCATGTTGATTTACTTTGGCCACGTTGTTAAATGCTTCAAAACAAAAAACTGCTGAGAATAAATACCCTGTGACTCTCAAAGTGTGTATTCCCACAAAAAAAACCCGTTGCTTATTCTTTATGATAATATATTATTATTATTTATTTTTTCATACTCACTGTCAAAAGTTTCCGAGTGCTGATCTTTCCTCGTCGTCGCATTTCCGTCCGGATCCGAACGTTTGGCCGCCGGGCTCTTCTCCCCGGTGCCGCAGGCCAGGGAGCGGGACCTGACCCCCGCGTCCTTAAACCCCAGGATGGCCTCGATGCTGTGGACCTTGCTGGGGACGCACCCGAGGCTCTGGACGAACCGCGCGGGCGGAGACAGGCGCTCGTCCGTCATCGCTCCGGGTCCAATCAGCCACATTTAACGTCGAGTTCGGTCAAAGAACAAAAAAAAAAAAAAAAAAAAAAGGTTGAAGTCGAACGCGTCAACGTCTGGAGTGTGACTTCAAAATGTTTGTTTGTTTTTGTCGTTTTTTTTTGGGGTTTTTTTTTAAAAAGAAGGGAAAACTCGCAGAACGACAACCATCCAGAGGCTTCTCGGTGCGTCCTCCGTCCGGAGCATCTTCCCCACTGGCGCCGCCTCTTCCTCGGGGGGTTTATAAAGTAGTCTCCCGGTGCGCGAGACCCCCGCCCCCCACGTGCCCTCCACAAGTGACGTCAGAAATGGTGGTGGTGGTGGTGGTGGTGGTGGTGGTGGTGGTGGGGTCGATGAAAGGGGTGAGTGGGGTGAGGTTAATGTTGTGGCCCCTGGATTTTTTTTTTTTGGGGGGGGGGGACTGACTACCTAGTTGCAGCAGTGCAGACCCTGCGCCTGGTCCTGGTCCTCCTGGAGGTCCTGGTCCTGGTCCTCCTGGAGGTCCTGGTCCTGGTCCTCCTGGAGGTCCTGGTCCTGATCCTCCCGGAGGCCCCCGGTCCTCCTGCGGGGTCCTGGTCCTCCTGGAGTCCCCTCGGTCGCGGTCCTGCTGCAGGTGCCGGTCGTCCTGTAGGTCCTGGCCCTCCTGCTCCTGGTCCCAAGCGCATGTGCAGGAGTCAGAGCACAGGCTATGGCTGTAAACCTACTTACATAAATCTTAAAACCATCTCTGCCCTCCTCCAGATGTCATGTCCATGTCAGCCCGTGGAAGAGGAAAAAAAAAAAAAAAAGGGGAGTGGGTTGAAGATTAAGCCAACAGATTAAGGTAGAACAAAATTATAATTACAAGATTTCTTGTCAAGACATGGATTGCAAGATGGCAGCTTAATATTTAATCAAAGCGTCAAGACATTATTTGCCAAGAAATAAAAATAAAAATAAAAAATAAAAAACCGGAAGACAACCCATAAAAAAATTTAATTAGTTGAAGATGGGATGTATTTCGTTTTATTTTATTTTTTTAGATCCTGTGTCGCGATTACTGAAAGTGTTCGACTGACTAGTGGCCCATTCCGGACATAATTCATTCCGGTCTAAATCCATGTTTATCACCTCCACTGGAACTCAGAATGAGAATCAATTCATTTTGCCAATGAATTTGCCTCGGTTTGAGTTGGTGTACCGCTGTACACAATCAGACACACAAACATACTTCAAAAAGCTTAACAACCTCAAAAAAATAAAATAAAAATACAGAATATACAGAACAAGATAAATAAGCTGCCAGGGCCTAAGTGGCAGCACGGTTACTACTACTGAGTGTGGGTGTATAAATAATGTATTTTTTGTAATGTACATAAAGATCGGACCTTTTTTTACTGCTGAATACGTTTCCAGTCACCCACTAAACGGAAACCCCGGGGATGTGACTCTTCAGGGCAATATTTGTCCTGCTAATTAGCCTCGAGTAAGAGGTAGAAACGCTCTAACTTTGACAATTAATACACGTGTAATTAACACTAAACAAAGATGTGCTGCAGTTTGGTAATCCCCGCCCACATGCTGCTTAAGGGGATTACAACTATTCTACTCTAAAGAGTCAAAACCCCTAAAACGATTTAGCGCTTCCTAATTACAGAAGGTGACATTATCCTTTGTTTGCCACCGATGAAGAGTAAGGAAGAGAGAGAGAGATGGAGAGAGAGAGATGGAGAGAGATGGAGAGAGAGAGAGAGAGAGAGAGAGAGAGAGAGAGAGAGAGCGTGAGCCCACAGCCAGGTTCTAACCTCACACTACTTTAGTTTGTTTTTGGGGGTTTTTTTCCAACCCTTCTGCATCTTAATTGCAGTGTTTATACAGCTCTTGAAGCGGCTGCAGAGTTCCATTAAGATTTGGGGATAAGAGGTATTTTCTGTTATATTATATGATAAATTGAAATTGAGGATTCTGCCGCAAAATCCAAGAGCTAACTACACCATTCTTTTATTTCATGTTTGTATTATTATTATGTAGTATATATATATATATATAATTGATTTTATTGTTATTGTTACTATTATTATTATTATTATTATTATTATTATAAGTAGTAGTAGTAGTAGTAGTAGTATTAGTATTAGTATTAGTAGTAGTAGTAGTAGAAGTAGTAGTGGTAGTAGTAGTATTGTTTTTATTGTTATTACTATTATTATTATTATTAGTACTAGTAGTAGTACTGTTATTATTATTGTTATAATTGTTATTATTAATGTTATTATTGTTGTTAATATTGTTATAATAATAACAATATTATTATTATTATTATTATTATTATTATTATTATTATTGTTGTTGTTGTTGTTCCTGTTGCTTGTGTTGCCGTGTATAAAGGTTAATACTTCCAATCCTGTTGTGTGTCGTGACACACAACAGGATTGTCAGCATGATAGGTAGATCAAGAGAAATATGGGGCGGAGTTCTGGGAATCTGTTGCTCTGACGCTGAACAGGTTGTTGTGCTGAGTATCGTGTTTTCCCTCGCGTTCAACTATAAAAGATGATGTTAAACTACAAAGAGAGAGAGAGAGCCGTGGGCGTTGCAGTTATAAGACGACAATCTGTCATTTTACTTTAATTTACCTTGAATTTATTTCTGCGTAATCGGCCTGTTCTGAATTGCACTTTAACCTTTTCCCGTGTTTTTTTTTTTTGGGCTGTTTTGACCTTTTTATTTCTGTACTTGTATTGTTCTTTGCTTTGATACGATGCATTGTGTGAAATGTACCGGACAAATAAATTCACCTTTCTTTTTTCCGAGGCATGATGACTCACTCTTATACTAATACCAACAAAGAAAGGCGGCGCTCACTATGAACTTTCCTAATATTTCATGAAACAAATTATAAAGTTATTATCAAATAAATACCATTGTCTTCCTATAAGACACAAAAATAGAAAATATTTAAAATATAATAAAATATAAAAAAAAAAAAAAAATATATATATATATATATATATATATATACAACAACACAATAACACGGGAGGTCTGTTTACCTTTTTAAAAGATACACACCAATGACATGTTCAGCCAGGATCGGTATGTTGTTGATCAGATTGTAATTAGATTCAACTTATTGTCATTGCACAGAGCACAAGTACTGAGGCAACAAAATGCTTTTCACCGTCCTAGTAGCTGACAGATCTATAGGAGCAGTGGGCTGCCATATTGCGGCGCCTGGGGTGCAGTTAGGGGGTTAAGTGTCTTGACACTGGGACACTTCAGCATGCCACCAGGAGGAGCCGGGGATCGAACCGGCAATCTCCCGAGCCGAAAATAAAATTCTGTCATTGTTTTGACAGCGAACCCGGGACAGAGAGGTGCGAGCGTGGCCCCGTGGTAGTTCTGCGAAGGCCCCCCCCGAGGGGAGGTCGCGCCGCGCTTCGAAACCTTTTCCTGAGCGGTCTCTGCAAAGACGCATCGGGGACGGCCGCTCTGGGCGCCGGTGTCTCGGCCCGCCAGGCTGGCCGTCCTGGCGTGGGGACGGAGGAGGACACCGCCCAGCAACCTTGGTTGTTCTGATCCTATTAGTGGCTAATCTGCGGCTCCCAAATCCGGGGCCGTTGAGACCCGGGACTCGCGTGAAACGCCAAACCCCAAGGGGCTCTTCCTTCCCTTCAACAAACGGCCAATTAAATGAACACGCGATGATTTATTGATTTGGGGGCGGGTGGGTGGGTGGGGTTGGGGTTGTTGCGCTGTAGTTGAGTTAGCTGTTGTTTTACAAAATCTTTATAATCTGTCCGACGACCAGTTTGTTAGTAGTCATTTAAGAGGGAATTAAATGTATTAAACATCCAATCAAACCCCAACCCCTGATGGTTCAGTCTTAACTACGACAAATAATTTAAACAACACGTCGAGGGGGAACGCTGTAATTCATACCTAACAACATTAATTATGAGTCTGCGTTGATGTCACATTACCATCACAACATGAAATAAGTTAGTATAGACATTCGATAAACACCTTTATTATATATATCATTCACTCAAATTATGGATTTAATCACTTCCATATATTTACAGTGGCATCGCCTAACGGAGGAAAACAACATATTTCCAATGTATGATGTGTGTAAAAATGAAAATGTTTAAAGTCTGCCAAGCCCAACTTTTTCGAAATGATAAAAGAGATCAAAGTGTCAAAGCACGTTAGGAGGTGAAATATTTTACAAGACATATACAATACAGTTATAATATAATATATTCTCATTTTCTTTTTTTGACAATTATTGCCAATAATTAAGGTTGACCCACTCATGAGACTTATCAAGATGACCAGCCTTGAATAACACAGAAAGGGGGGGGGGGGGGGGGGGAAACACCTAAATATCCACATTTATCCGGACATCACATACAAACATCTATAGCGACAACAACAGATGGTTGCTTTCAAGTAATTTTGTTTGTCCTCTGAGTTTGAAGATGTTTGGTGAACGTTAAAACGTGAGAAGAACGGACTTGATCGCATCGCCATCATCGGCGTCGTCGTCATCATCATCATCATCATCATCATCATCATCATCATCATCATCATCATCATCATCATCAATTCTAAATGAAAAACAAACAAACAAACAAACAAAAACAACAACAACAACAACCAGAATCCTCAAACAAACCGGGGGGTCGAGCTTTGTGAACGGGAGTCGATAGGTGACGGCGGTTTGACCTTGAATGACCTCCCACGCGAGGAAAAACTCAGGGAAATAAGAAGTACCGGCCGGTCGGATGAGCCCTTTGTCACAGGAGGAAGTTGTGATGTGACTTTGGTTTTGCTGCACTACACACTGCCAGACAGCCGAGTCAGAAGCTACTGTGTTAAAACCCTTTATGTTTGAGTATAATAGTGAAACTTTGAACTGGATCCTCCACACACACAGCTCATCCAGTGGATTCCCCGCTGAGAGTCTCCTCTCCGCCTCCTCCTCTCCTCTCCTCCACCCCCCCCTCTCCTCTCCTCTCCTCTCCTCCCCTCCATCCTCCTCCTCCTCTTTTCAAGGCCCATTCACATCACGGTGCACTTCTCTTCCGCCTTGGTCTTCAGCTCGCTGACGGTGGCCGAGGCCTTCTCCTTCAGCTGGTCCATGTCCATGTTCTGCAGGTTCTGCATCTGGCCCAGGATGGAGTCCTTGCCCTCCTCCTCCGTGGCGTCCTCGTCCACCATCTTCAGCAGCTCCTCGGGTACGTCCACGTCGTCGCCCGCCATCTCGATCATGTTCTCGTCCTGCTCGCTCTGCACCAGGCGGGCAAACAACAGTCCAGATTATATTTAATATGATCATTTATTTGAAGGACAATTGAGCGGCCCGACCTTGTTTTGTTTACTCCCCTGTAAGGAGGGTCAGACCCCCGGACAGACAAACAACTTTGAATACAGAAAAAATAATATTTGTGTGGATGGATTGATTATTTTGGACAGAGTTGACCGTTTATTGCTGTAACACAAAACAAAATAAAAGAAAAACATAATATTGCAAAGATTTCACACACATTTGCTTGAAATGTTATGTATGTATATTAAAAAAAAAAATATATATATATATATATATAAAAATATATAATAATAATAATAATAATAATAATAATAATAATACATACATAAATCAATAAATCAATAAATCAATAAATAAACAAACAAACAAACAAACAAACAAATAAATAAATAATAATAATAATAATAATAATAATATTAATTTAAAAATATATATATTTTTTTCTGTATATATTTGTAGTCTTTTTACTCTTCCAAGAGACGAGTAAAAAGACTTTATTTAGCAGGTGGCTCCGTATCAGCTGTTTAACATTCTATTACTGACTAGACTGGAGTCCAACAAGCTCTCGGTCCTCATATGTTGTAGATATCCATGTACTGTATCTGTTGTGACAAATTCTCTGCTGATAAATGTCTCATTTCATAAAATGGTTTCAGTTGCCTTTATTCTGATTCGTAAACAGACGTTCTGTCACTCTATTAAGTTGTTCAAGGATCTAGAAAAGATAAGTCACTGCCCGCTCGCCTCTAACAGATTTTGTTTAAGACCTTCATTGGTCGCACGATTGTTTAACACCAATCTGCATTGATTCTGGATCTAGTGTGCAAAATAAAAGCAAATACAAATGAGACCAGTGTGTTTTTTTGGGGAAAAGATATTGTGATGTGTAAAAATATCAAACAAGTTAGTGAAGAAAATGTTTTGATAAAAAGTAAATAATAATAATAAAAAAAAAGTATTAAAACATAAGAAGTCAATTAATTAACCTTGCATTACACATGACCGTTAATTACATTATTTAAGTTCCTTTTTTAAGGCGTTCAAATATCAATGTCCAACACACGTTAACAGCATGCATCTTTTATATCAGATCTAATTGTCCAATATAGATCATTTGCTGTAGATAACCTGCTGAAAAAAAAGCCCTAACTGCATGAAAGTACTGCAAAAGCATCACCTTCGCCGCCTGTATGCCGGCTCTGGAAACATATTGTTTCAAACAACTGCAGCCCTCCAGAGCCGAAATTGTGTCCTCGACCGCCGCCACGGGGAAAAAGAAAAGCTTTCGGAAGAATGGAACCCCATTGGCTTCGCTCGCGTCTTTCGCGTTCTTATGGCTGCCGGGCTGCAAGGTTAATACTCACATCGTTCTCCTCAGGATACCCCACTTCTACGCAGGCGGTTGTCTCACAGAATGCAGCAACAATTAAGATAAAATACTCACATTCATCCCCGCAACTTCCCGCTATTGCTAAGATGCATACACTATTTTTCTTTTTTCCGTCATCAAGACCTACGTTCAATTGCGTCTCCCAAAGTTTAAAGATGAATCCCAACATACCTGATTTTCGCCGTCCATTGCAGCCAATTGAACCTTTGTCCTGATCAAATGCCCTGTAATAAATGACTATGCAGGGCCGACAGGGCAGGCGTCGGTCTGCCTGGGATTCCTTAAGGAGCCTGACACCTGCTCAGCGACAGTTGGCCGTTTAAGACCCGAGGCTCAATACGGGACACGTCTCTACGCCTCCTCCCGAACATCTTGCGTCCTCTAATCTGCTGGCATGGTGTCCACTGTCCACCGTCACGCTCTTGACTGCCAGGAAGCGCTGCCGGTCAGCGGATAAAGACCGTCCAACCGACCATGAAGGAAGCTTGTTGTTCCTCCACGTGTCCGGGCACCACGGGGCTTAGGGACGAAAGCTCGCACTTAAGGCCTCTCAGCGAGGTGGAAATGGCGTTTTTTTGGCGTTTTTTTTTTTTGTCAATTATTAAACTTAATTGGTATGTAATTAATACTGGAATTGATAAGTAAACTCGTTAAAATCTGCAATTTTTATCTATCTATCTATCTATCTATCTATCTGTCTGTCTGTCCGTCTGTCTGTCTGTCTGTCTATCTATCTATCTATCCGTCTGTCTGTCTGTCTGTCTGTCTGTCCGTCCGTCCGTCCGTCCGTCCGTCCGTCCGTCCGTCCGTCCGTCCGTCCGTCCGTCTGTCTGTCTGTCTATCCATCTATCTTATTAAGTACATATTTCAACTGATTGCATGTTATGTTTGCTTCCATTGTACCAACACACATGTACAGTGTCTGTCTGTCTGTCTGTCTGTCTGTCTATCTATCTATCTATCTATCTATCTATCTATCTATCTATCTGTCTGTCTGTCTATCTGTCTGTCTGTCTGTCTGTCTGTCTGTCTGTCTGTCCGTCCGTCTGTCTGTCTATTTATCTATCTATCTATCTATCTATCTATCTATCTGTCCGTCCGTCCGTCCGTCCATCTGTCTGTCTATTTATCTATCTATCTATCTATCTATCTATCTATCTATCTGTCCGTCCGTCCGTCCATCCGTCCGTCCGTCCGTCTGTCTGTCTGTCTGTCGGTCTGTCTGTCTGTCTATCCATCTATCTTATTAAGTACATATTTCAACTGATTGCATGTTATGTTTGCTTCCATTGTACCAACACACATGTACAGTGTACAGACAGGAACTAGTAGAGTAAAGTTGAGTAGTACTGCAGGAAGTAGGAGAGTAGAGTAGGTGTAGTAGAGTAGTAGTACAGTAAGTAATATAATTAAGTAGATGTAATAGAGTAGTACTACAGAAAGTAGTACAGCAGAGTGAGCATAGCAGAGCAGTACTATAGGAAGTAGTAGAGTAGTGTAGGTATTAGTAGACTAGTACTACAGGAGGTAGTAGAGTAGCGTAGGTGTAGTAGAGTAGTACAACAGGAAGTAGTAGGGTAGAGTAGGTGTTAGTAGAGAAGTACTACAGGAAGTAGTAGAGTAGTGTAGGTGTAGTCGAGTAATACTACAGGAAGTAGTAGAGTAGTGAAGGTGTTAGTAGAGTTGTGCCACAGGAAGTAGTACAGTAGAGTAGGTGTTAGTAGAGAAGTACTACAGAAAGTAGTAGTGAAGGTGCAGTAGACTAGTACTACAGGAAGTAGTAGAGTAGAGTATGTGTAGTAGAGTACTACTACAGGTAGTAGTAGAATAGAGTAAGTGTTGTAGAGTAGTACTACAGGAAGTAGTAGAGTAGGTGTAGTAGAGTAGTAATATAGGAAGCAGTAGAGTAAGTGTATAAAGTAGGTGTAGTAGAGTAGTACTACTACAAGAAGTAGTAGAGTAGACATAGTAGAGTAGTAGTACAGGAAGTAGTAGAGTAGTTGCAGTAGAGTAGTAGTACAGCAGGTAGTAGAGTAGGTGTAGTAGAGTATTTATTAGAGTATGTGTAGTTGGTAATAGTAGTACTTATGTTGTACCTTGGGCAGCCTGTACTTGTCTCTCAGACAAACTCTGAGCGTCGCTCTCTCTGCTTTCTTATGCAGGAAGTCTGCGTCTCGCTCCATCCTGAAAGAAATTCATTATGTAAATTAATGTTTATGATTGTTTCTATAACCTTCGTAGTCGGTAAATGAAAAAAACGAATCGAGTACGACAATAGGATGAAAGTAAGTAAGCGTCATTAAACCTTTAAAGGGAAACGCCCCATGAGGTCACCCCGGGTTCTGGTGGATTCTTAACTCTGTCCAGCAGTGGATGGATAGAGTGCAGCACAGGTTTTTGGATCTTTGTATATTGATTAAATAGCAGAGTAGTTTTAACTTAGAGATGAAACCGATTCAATACCCAGTATCAGTATCGTCACACATCAACAAAAAAGGTGTTGAAGAATAAATAAAAAGAAAAGAAGACCATGTGCTAACAGCATTTTTGTTTTACATTTTATAATCTTGCACAAATTTCCGATGCAAGTGATATTCAATTCTGATGAATTCTGATTCTGATTCTACTTCATTATTTTTTAAAGAAAGAGTTTTAACTAAATACAACAAAGCAGCAGTTTTGTACAAGTAATGTTGTTGGTGGAATCGTCCCGTATGTAAGTGATTGTGTCATTTGAGCAGTTTAGATGGACAGTTTAAGCAAAGAGCCTCAATTAAAATCAATAATTTAAAACCTACTTGTTGTTAATGAGAAACAGTATTACACTGGTATCAGCAGATACTACAGATGTCAGTAGTGCTATGGTGCATTCTCTACTTTAAACATTGTCTTTTGTTTATTTGAGCAATTTCAGTATTTCCATGCACATATAGTTGAGAAGGATGATATCATGTTTAGATCAAGTGCATCTAAGTCATTTGAATATCTTATTCTGCATTTTATTTTTGGAGGCTATTCTTGAAGGCGAAAAAGTGAATTTTATATATTAAAATAGAAATAAAATAAATATATTGAAAAAAATGTAGTGATCAAAATTGGGGGTAAACATTGTAGGTTTTACATATATATAATGCAATGTGGAATTTGTGATTTTGATGTTGTGTGGGTTATGATGTCTTTTACTCCAAAGAAATATTCTGAAGATTTAAATAAAAAGTAATTTATCGGATATTTGCAGAGATATATACTACCTATATGATTTATGCTGATAAATGATTAAGTTAGTTAGTCAATTATTACGATTATTATATAAAATAATATGATAAATGACAGAATTGTCAACTCATTGATATAATTTATTAGCTTTATGTCCATATGGTATCAATGATTCATCCAATGATTTAAAGTCATTAAAAATTAAATGATACCATTTTAAGCTGCCAATTAAACATGAGCATTTGTGGGAAGCACAGAATGAAGCGGACTTGAAACCATGGACTCCATTTAATAATTTCCTGAAGTGTTGGTTGAGTGCATATGCTCGGAATTCTAAAAATGTTTAATGACGACACATCAATCTGAATAATCAACACTTACATTCTGTGACGAATTGAGATGAATTGCTGCAGAACACAGATCGGGTTATGTCATCCCTGATTTGATGGAGGACAAAAAGCCTTTTGAGGATTACAAAATTCTCCGTTTGACAGAAAATGATTGCATAAAGCCTTTGAGATTCCCTTTGGGATGGAATATTGCTGTACCTTTATACAACAAATTCTAAATATATTTAACGTATTATGGACATTTCTTTTATTGCTGCTGGTCTGGGTATTCAGTTACTTAAAAGGATGTGCCCCGTGGCGATTCTCTCCCTTTTGGGGTAGTGATTTGTTGTTCACAGAGCAAAACATGGTAAAATAGTTCTCTAAAGAGTGGGATTGGTGGCGGTTCTGTACAAAAAAAAAAAAAATTTTTATTAAATATATATATATATATATATATATATATATATATATATATATATATATATATATATACAAGGGAATGTGCACGAAAAAATCTGACCCACGTCAGAATAAGCAACAATACAAAGCAAACAGCTATATGCCGATTATATCATTAATAACAGATATATTATGATTAATTCTACACATATATTATATAATATAATTCTACATATAAGAATTGATCGAAAGGACAATCAAATGGTTTACATGGATAATTAATAGATTAATTCAACCATACAACGCTCTTTTGAAATAGCCATGTAAGTATTGAATAAAAAAATATTATATATTGTTACTGAAGAAAGAAGAATAAGATCAGGTTATTCCCTTCAGAAATCATCGTTGTTCTTCACGTGCCAGGACGTGTTGTTTTACTGCAGCCTACTATTACAAATTGAAAAGTGCAGTAAAAGTGTTCTCTTTAAATCGTGGATGCATTTGAATAGGATATTTCCTATTAAAACCTCGTGGCGTCATCAAAAGTGCTTTTTGAACAGACGGCCAAAAGCGTCCATGACTTTCCCCTGCAGGAACAATGTTTCTGACTTCCAGGGCGGACTGGATGGATTTGACTGCGCCACAGCGACACTGCTCTCATTTCTGCTGCGATGGACGTCCCTCCACCTGTGCAGAAAAGCCTGGGAAACTACGCACGAGATGAGGGTTCGTCCGCTTTGACCTTGAACACCAGCACCATCCGTCCAGAAATATCGCCCGCCACCACCCGCGATTTTAAACAATAACTTGAAAAAAATCACATGTATAAATAAATGTATAAGAAAAAAAAAGTTGTTTCTGGTGTGAAAACTACTGTAATCAGATGGAAGGAACATGAAAAAAGAGATATTCAACTTCATTGTAAATGTTTGGGATGAAAAAAGCAAAGAGGGGGAAACAAAAAAAAAGAAAAATAGATGTGTTTGTCAAGGTCAGATCGTGGTGTAAAGGGTTTTCAGGTTTCAGGAACAAGATGGACGCCGCCCTTGCGCCGCGACTTACTTCTCTTCCACCAGCTGCTTCTGGTACTCCTCATACTCCTCGCGTGTCATCCCCGCCGCCTTGGCCGGGTCGGAGGGCGCGGCCTCCTCCTCCTTCTCGCCTCCGCCGCCGAGGCCGATTCCCGACAGCGGGTTCCCGATCATGCTCTTGATCAAGAAAGCCATCCTGCGCTCGACGAACGTTGTCCGCTGGGCTCGACCTGGAACGGGGTCTGTCGCTCGGTCTAATCGAGGTCGCTCCGGCTGATGGCGTCCGTCGGGTCGGCGTTTCCTTTATTTTTTTATTTTTTTTTTTTTACATCGACTCCAATGCTCCAGAGCTAACCTGCTGCTTGTCTGTGCAGCCAAGGACACACTGACGACGAGCAACACGTACGCACACGCACACGCGCACGCACGCACACACACACACACACACACACACACACACACACACACACACGCACACAACGGTTTTGCCTCGGCCATAATCTGGATTAAATCCTCCCTGCTCCGCCATGCTAAGAGGCAGATGGCCTGTTTTCCCTCTATTTTTAAAAAGGGCCGCGGACGCCCCGACACATTTGCGTTCATCGCCGGCGCTTTGTGCAAACGCTATCAACGTGCGGGCGCCGAGAAAATGTGTTTTTTTTGTTTTTCGAAGCGTGATTTGTCCCGTGAGCGGCCGGAGACACACACACAAACACACGTCGCTTCCGCCCGCCCGGGGCTTAATCATATCAGGGGAGCCGGGGTGAGGGCGGGGGAGGTGGGGGGGCGGCTCGTGTGAGGTTTCCGTTTATACTGGGATGACGCCGGGGAGGGAAGGGGGGGGGGATTACGTGACTGTTTATCCCCCGCCCGGAGCCCGCGGCGCTACCGTTCGGCCGGACAGTGATGCGCAGGGAAGCGAGGAGACACTTCACGTCATTTGATGTAGTTTCCTCTCATCGGCCCCTTCAGTGTCCCCCCTAAAGGCTAAACGAATCATCCCCTCCGCCCAATACATGGGTGCAGGTTGATAGTTCAGTAGTATGCATGATGGTGAGTGGCATGTTATTTTTGTTTTTGTTGTTATTGTCAATTGCACGGGTTAAAGTGAGTGTAAATGAAGCTGATTTCATCAGGTCCAAAAGTGCAACACAATAAGTACAAAAACAAAGCTTCTCATAATGTGTTCTTTTAGTTTTCGTAATTTTCATTTGCACATCTTTTTTTTTATTTAATGCACTTCAGCCAACTTTCTTATATTGTATATCTCTGATACCCCCAGGACTCAGAGTCTGAAGTTGAACACAACGCGCTGACCCCTGGAGCTGCAATGTTTTCACTATGAGACCTCCTTACCCTTCATCTTCAATGACTGATAGAAAGCAAAGTATAGTACAGTATGGACTCATTCATTCATTGATCTCCTTTATTTTACCAGTAAGGCCTTATTGAGATAAAAAGCAGACAACACTCAAAAAGATGGGAAAGGATGGGATGAGAAAGTGTTTTCTTTGGCTGATGGGAAAGTGAACGTGACAAGTGCTTTACAGTCACGGGTCAAAGTCCCGGGACTTTAACAGCCTAACTTAACCAAAAACCTATATTAACAATTTTTGTTTGTATGCATACTGTCTGTGGGTGTGGGAGAACACAACCACAGCGAAAGAAAATAAATATAATGGAGATATGTGAGGATATTCCTGTTGAAACAATCGGCGCGTTACCTTTAAATAACCTGGTTGATAACGACTCAACACGTCTTTCAGTCACAACAGTTGTTGAAATAAATGGTTGACTAGGAATCGGCGTTCTACTTAAAAACAGAATTGGCTACTAACTACTTCAACTCCATATGAAGGTATGGATGGTGATGCACACATTGATCCTTTATGGGAAATTGTGCAATAATTTGTCCTATGACCATTCCCGCTTGTTTACCATTTCTTCGTAGGTATGAAAATATAAAGGTAAATAGTGAAATACAGACAAAAGAGACAGAGGAATCACTGTGCGCATGACAGTTTGAAGGAGATTAGGAGTGTGTGCAGCTAGTCAGAGGGTATTAGCCTGCATGGAGTGTGTAGCACTGCTGCCGCTTGTGCTCCTCAACAAGCGTTTCATCGCAGGCCTGGAGAGATAACGCCGCTAATTGCGCACATGATGGCGGGACGTCACGTGGCGGCTCGGACCCGTCATCGTCGTCGTCGTCACGCTCCGCGGCCGCAAACGCAAAGATGAGATCATCGTAATCTTTTAAGGGGGTCAGAGAATTGATTACAGATTTCATCTCTAATCCCAATAACAAGAGTGGAACTGAATTTTACATAATGCGATACATATTCCATTCCGGTACTAACCCGTGTACAACGTACACAACTACTTTTTGCCTTAAGGTATGAAATTTAAACCCACTTAATTCTCTTTTATTGTAACTGGCAAAATAACTTCACGGTATATAATATATTCACTCAAAACATGACACTAGTTTTGCCAGTGATAGACCATTTGGCATCAGCTTAGAATGTTTCTAAAATAAAACTCCTGTTTTTTCAGCCAGAGATATCTAAACTTAAAGGATACTCAGGCTAAATAAAAGCAAATAAATTAACCTGCTAAGTGCCTTAAGAACAGACTGCTTTAAGGAAAAAACAATATATGAGATGGTTTTTAATGTCAAGTCTATTAAGTTGCATGTGTATAACTACACATTTGACCACGCATGTTTTATGTTTACATCTTCATCGGTATAGTTCACCATCGAGACAAAACGTTAATTTCCAACCAATTCATTTATTGGTAAAGTATACTGATAAAGTGGTGCATTTCATGGAATGAAACTAAAAGAAAATCAGCTGAAAAACAGAAACTGACAAAGAAATACTGAGTGTAACGTACATCACGTTGAGAATCGAGAACAAAATGTCTCACACCTTGGGCAAGCGCTCATAAAATATTGTAGAACCAAATTAAAAATTGGGTATCGTTTATAAAAAAAAAAAAAAAAAAAAAAAAAAAAAAAAATTCTCAAGCTAAATTCTTTCAATACAATAATTTACAATTTGAAAAAAAACTAATGAATCAAACCACAAATTATGAAATTTACACACTTTGAATTTCATCAAAAGAACTTCTTGGCCGCTGCTTCTTGTTGAGTTCTGCGTAAAAAGAAGACGAAAATACACGGCGGTTAAACGCTGGCATCGAAAATAAAAGAGCAAATAAAGTGATGTCTCCACCCACGTCTTACTTGTACATGATGTAGCAGAAGAACAACACTGACTGGACGACCACAAAGACCAGAAAATGGACCGTGGATAAACAGGAGGGCATCGGGGGCGGGTCGGGGCACTTTAGGACCTTCTCAGCGGGGTTCTGCACATGAGGACGCATCATTAGAGCAATAAATGGCAATAAATATAAATAATAAATATAACTATCAATTTGAAGGTTGACACCACACCTGAGGGGTGCGCTGGACCAGGTGCTCCACGTCCCGTTTGACCATGTGGATGTGCTCCTTGATGTCGTTGAAGTGCTGGATGGTCTCGTACGTTCCCAGGCCCGCTGCGTTCCCCGGCTGCCCCGCCGAGCCGATCTGCTTCAGCGACTCGTGAAAGGAGTTCCTGTCGGGACGGAATGCGATAAAAGATGCACTGATGGGCATGTCATCTGAGGCCCAATCAGGAACATATAAATCATCATCATGTGAAGATAAGTTGTAGCCTGTCCAAGCGGGAAGCGCAACAGCCATTAATTCAACATTCTACCGATGAACTTAAAAGTGGTAATCATTAGATGACTCCCTTTCAATTATTTTGTCAAATAAATGTCCATACCCTCCCCTGGCCGGCTGCCTTTTATAGGAAACAGCCATTCAATGCGTTTGCGTTAGGCGTGTGCTCCTCTACATGCGGTTTCCACTGCTGGTGGCGGCGGTGCCCCTTTCCCTCCAGTGTAGCTAGTTGCGGTCCGCAAAATGTCGACATGGATGATGGAAAAAATATACGCACCACCTCAACTGTCCATCGATCAGAAGGAGGCAAACGCTTGAGAAAAGAAAGTGAGCGTCTTACAACGAGGCTAAGCCTGGATGCTGAGACGTAGTGTAATCCCCTCGACACAGACGCTCTTAGGGGTTTCCAGGTTAATATCAAGAGTAATCAATTAGCAAGAGTACTTGTTCGACATCATGACCCCATACATCCCCTATTGGTTTAACAAAACAGCTGATCATCCAAATTTGGTTCCCCTAAGGACTTCCTCTTGCTGCCAGTCAATCACCCCTTTAATAAAGTGTTGTGTTTGTTTGTATGTACCGGTGCCAGCCGGGTCAAAACGTAAGGCTTTCGAAGACATTCGAATGGCACAGTTCAACAAAGTGTCAATGACTCAGTCCTGTGTTCGACGGTGGGAGATGAAACTGAAACTGCCGGTGAAAGAGAGACACTGGGAAAGACACTCTTTGTGACTCGCAGAGGCCTGAAGCCCCGCCCCCTGCTGTTTGCGGAAAGTTTATTAATATTACAGGTATCGCGTCTCCAAATTGCACCGATTTCAACACTGCACGCCCTTGGGTCCCCAGCGATACACCCTCCAAGTGTGAAGTCGAATGTGAGTTCCTTCCTTTATAGTTAGATGTACAGCTCTTCAACTATCGAGTTATCATACGGTTACAGATCAATTAAGTGGCATCAAAAAGCAAGAATTTGCTTAAAAATAAAGTGGAGTGAAAGTACAAAGCCCCCTTAGAGTTCAACATACCACAAATACCTAACGCACGACCGTGCATTTAAGTAAAGTACTCGCTTCCCACCCCTCGCTTTCCGTGGTTAACATCTGGACCCTGCCTCCACCACCTGACGGCCGGCCTCCTCCACCCCCTACTCCAGCCCTCCGCCCGCTCAGCTCTCCTGTGCAGGGCTGGTATGCCTTCCACTACAACCACCATCATCTCCATTCACAGATCTATGGTAGCGTGCTGATTTTAACATACATGTCTGCTGCCCCAGCCAGACTTTGATTACTGATGTTAATGGAGGTTCTTGACTCTTTTAACCTGACATTCTAAGAGCCACACCCTTGACTTAGTACCGTAAAGTGGTCTCAGCCCTGAAAACATTGAGACAAAGAATATGTGTCCGATCACAAAGTGGTTTTACTCCATTTTATTTATTTTTTTTTTTTTTTAAATCACTCTTAACAATCCTGTCCGCCACCATGTTTTGAACTCTATGCCAGCGAGCAAGTATTCTGAGCTTTACAATGCTGCTGCTTTGCCTTTAACTGCCTTTTATCCAGATTTAAAACACAGAGAAGCTCGCCTCCCATTTTAATGACACGTGTCTAACTGCCCTGGACTCTGTCGCCCCACACAAAGACAAAAAGTCAAATAAAGCATCGCAGCCCTGGCTCACTGAATACACCCAGGAACTAAATAGGAAGAAGAGTGGTTTTAAACGTAGCTTTTGAGGTCTGGAAAGACGCCACGAGCAAATATCAAAGGGCAGTTAAAGAACCAAGACCAAATTTCCTCTCCAACCTGATTGTTGCAAACCATTCCAACCCCAGAGATGTGTAGGGAGCTTTTTAAACTTTTTGCAAATAAAGCTGAGAATACAAGACAGCAAATGACACCCCCTGACCAAGCTTTACATGCCAGTCGGGACATTGAATTATTTTAGCAATTTTCTAACTGTGCCACTATCACCTTTTCTTGAAACTCTATCCCCCATGAAATCAACCACGTGCAGCCTTGATATCACCCCCACCACATTTCTTAAACTAGGTGAGTCACACAATTGGACCCAGTATATTATCAATTATAAATAGCTTGCTGATTTTTCCTTCTGCTGTTAAACATGCTGTGGTCCATCCTCTTTTAAAGAAACCTAACATTGATCCCTCTGTTCTTAACAATTTCAGGCCCATTTCTAAACTTGCATTTCTATCAAAGGTTTTAGAGAAGGTGGAATAAATCTGGCTTTTGGCTTTTATGTCTCCTAATAACATCTTTGAGAAATTCCAGTCTGGTTTGAGGGCTTTACAAAGTACAGAAACTGCCCTTCTCAAAGTAACCAACGTGCCATAGCAGCTGACAGGGGGGAAAGCGCAATCTTAATTCTTTTAGACTTAAGTGCAGCCTCTGACAGTGTAGAGCACGCCATTTTAATTGACCGTCTTAACACCTGGGATGGCATCAAGGACACTGTACTCGGCTGGTTTTATTCCTACCTTTTAGAATGAACAGCGGTCTCCACAGGAAACGACTCATCCACTACAGCTCAAATGACCCGTGTACCGCAAGGTTCTATTTTAGGTCCAATTGTATTTTCAATCTATGTGCTGCCTCTTGGCCAAATTATCCAAAGACACAACATCTCGTTTCATTGCTACGCAGACAACACACAGATAGACCTTCCTCTATCTGAGACCCGGTGACCCAAACAGCCTCGCCGGTGCTTTAGATTGTCTCAATGATATCAATTATTACATTTCACTGCATATATGTATGGAAGTATGTATATGTATGTGACAAATAAAAATCTTGAATCTTGAATCTTGAACCGTTGGATGGCACAGAATTTTCTTCAGCTCAATAATTCAAATTCAGAAATCATGTTGTTCACTCCCCCAAACTCTTACCAGTCAAATTGAGAGTGGCCTTGGAACCCGCAAATGCGAAGTCTGTCGCCTGAAACTTGGGAGCACTATGTGACTCTGACCTAAACTTTGAACGACAAATTGAAAAATAAAAAAAATTGTCCAGTCCTGCTTCCTTCAACTGAGAACCATTTCAAGAATCAAACCAGTACTATCACACAGCAACCTGGAAAAAATAATCCACTCCCTAATTTTCTCTCGAGTCCACTACTGTAACTCCCTCCTTTCTGGCATCAACCAGAAGTCACTCTCTCGCCTTCAACTAGTTCAGAACCCAGCAGCTCGGCTTCTCACCGGTTCCAGTAGATGACATCACATCACCCCAACCTTGGCTTCTCTCCACTGGCTCCCTGTTCGATTCAGAATCGATTTTAACATTTTACTGTTCACTTTTTAAGCGTGTCTGGGTCTGACTCAGAGCTACATAAAGTAACAGATATGTTGACCCGCATATGAGCCAGTGTGCAGCCTGAGATGCTCAGGCGGGGCCCTTCTGGCTGTTCCAAAGTCTTAACTTAAAACTAAAGGAGACCGTGTCTTTCCTGGCAGGGCCCCTCGGCTATGGAACGACCTGCCCGCGGAGATACGGCTGGCTGAGTCAGCGACCTCTTTTAAATGACTTCTCAAAACTCATTTTTCTAGATCTGCTTTAATGTGATGTCACCCGTTTCTTTATCTATTTTATTTTTCACTAACTTATTTTTATTTCTTTCTATTTCTTATAATTACATTGTACCTATTTATTTATTTTGTCTTTTCATCCGCTTTTACAATTGAATGAATACATTTAATTCCTGTTTATTAATATTACTTTGCCTTTTAAATTCATGATTTTAACACTCTGCTTTTATTACATCTGTGAAAGCACTTTGTAAACTGTGTTTGTAAAGGTTCTATATAAATAAAGCTATTATTATTATTATTATTATTATTATTATTATTATTATTATTATGATGGTCTACTGCCAGTAGCTCACTAGTCGCAGGACTTATACGCTGCTGTTGTGGAAATTTTGGAGCTAATAAGTCGATTGAGAGTCTATACCAAGAGCTGGTTACACCAAAAAAAAACAAATAAATACAGCTGCAACACAGAGGGTCCAGTTGAGTCATGTTAGGTACTGTACGTATTACGGGTTTCCAAGGTCCTGTAAATCAACAGAAAAAGAAAGTGAAGGTTTCTTCAAACGGTTCTTGGAACTTCCTGCGGTGCCAAAACGCCTTCTGTGACTGATTACAGTTATCAGGGTTTCCATTAAATGCAGCATCAGCTTGGGTTGTCTGTCTGCGCGTAGCCAACGCTACGCAGTGCACAGGTGGCAGGTCGCTGGATGCGAATGACTTCCGAGAGACAAAACTTGGACTTATACAATATAACTTCAGATGATCAACTTCCGGTAAATTTGTAACAGCATTTCACAAATATCTGCTCCAAACGCACATCAATATTGATTAAACTCAAACAAGACGTCTGAAACTTCCTGGTTCCAACAAGGCCTGAACCATGTGCGTGTACTGCGGTTGCCGTGGACACTTTTAGCCCACTGACTAATAACTGTAGTGAAATTACCTTCTAAATGATTGCGATATAATCTTTATAATATTTCACTTACATTTTAAAGCTATTAGAATTCCCTGTGTGTTCCAAGTTTGCTACTGATTTAATATTACAAATTAATCTTTTCATATTTGAGATGCAGACGAAATGCATTATAATGACATTTCCTTTTAGACTTACAAGGAAAAGAAATGGAAAACAAAAGGTCAGGTTTAATTCATGACATCAACTGAAGACCGACGATTTTCGAATCTTATTAGCATACTGACACGATTACAGACATTATATATTAAGATAAAGTAAAAGAAATGATTTTAATTTTAGAGAAAAGATGTCAAAACTTCAGTAAGAAATGCCGGATTATATTTCTAATGTAATTCTCTTTTCTTAAGATGCATTAATACTGGTGAGGAGAAACATGAAATTTCACTTGTCTGATCAAACAGATCTAAGACGATTAAAACAAACGAGTCACCTCACAAATAAAAGGCCTTTGAAGGCCACAAGCAAGACGTCCTTAGAAGGAATTGTGACAAGGAAGCAATCAGTGAAGAACCATGTTTTGCATGTGTATGACAGATGTATTTAAGAACGATTAATCTGATAATGTGAACAAAACGGTGCAAATGGTGCAGCGATGTGGCCCTTTCTTGCTTGGCCACATGGCTGGGGCTAAAAGATGGACAGGGATGACATAAAAACAAAATCTAATTTGTTCCTCAGAGGAGGGGAAAAAAAATAAAAATAAAATCTGCCTTGAGAAAGTAAGTGAGCATTTATTAAACCCTACATCTAATCTTCATCCACTACAAGTGACCCATTTATGGACAGAAGCCCGCCTTAAATATCGTACTTAGAGTGTGAGATGAACTCCCATAATAAAAAATGTGTTTAAGAGAAGGGTCAGGATAAACTGAGCACTTAATCTTCCAAATAATACAGATCAGTCGTTCACATTAGCACATTAGAGGCGGCAGCTGCAGCCCCGTGCTTGGTCTGAACTCGTCCAACGCGTCAATCAGCTTACTTGCCGCCAGCGCTCATCTTAAAATTGCCATTTTGGTAATGTTCTTTGCTCAGTTTAAGTCATGGCAGAAATTTTGTCTTTTCCTGCTGTCCAAAGTATACATTTCTATTACATAAGCCTAATGAGAATACTAAGCAAAAGGCGATGGTTGCAGTTGAGCGCCTATGTCTGTGGGTCAACAACGGTGATAACAATAATAATAAATAAATGAAAATCATTGATGTCAAATTATTTGGGGATAAATGTCTAGTTGGATTTAGGGCATACCAACAGCGTGGTTCCTTTATGATACATGAGAGATTAATGTTACATAAAATAAAACCTTTAATATCTTATGATTCTGATTAATTCTTCATACAGATGGTGAGCAGAAATTAATTCAAAGAAATAAAACTATAAAGACAGCATTAATATGCGGAACATCCTAATGTCTTTGGTCGTCCTTTAAGCGCAGCCATTACTCGCGGAAAACAAAGTATTAAAGGATCGATTATACAATTATTATATATTTGTATGTACCTTGTAATTTAGTATCCCTTGCTAGATATGTATAAGCAATGTACTATAATAATGTGCAGAATGAAAATGTGTGATTCAATTCCCTGTACTAACAGCCAACAGCCTTGAAGAAATCAGTGACTAAATCTGTCCATGGCGTGATCACAATGGATAAACCCACAAGAACCTCAGCCGCAGCAAAGTATAAATATGTTATTGACGGTGGATAACAAAACTTAACATACAAACATCATAAAATTACATTTCTCACATTTAATCAGGCTTAGCGTAGTGCCCAAAAAAAAAAAAAAAATGAAGCGGTCCTTTGAGTCTCTGCCATGAGGGGCACAAATACAATCTCTTAATCTGTATTATCTTAAAATTGTGCGCAATAATATCAATATAGGCGGTCGAGTCCAAGAGGTAAAGAAAGTGTGTGGTATATGGTAAACATTCAAAAGAAGATTAGGTCTGGGAATCGCTGTGTTTATCACTTAAACTAATGTTAAAGGAAAGAAGGGTGAAAGAAAAGCACGATAAGCCGAGATACGAAAGAGAGAATCAGACGGACTGTTGTTCAATCTTCACGCTGTTTTATAATGGCTTCAAATAGTTTAACCAAGAAACACCAGAAGCTTTAATAAAAGGAATTTGTCAAGCAAAAAAAAAAAAAAAAAAAAAGGATTTCTAGGACTACACTTGTCCTTTGTATCTTACATATTTCTACTAATTTGCTCCTTCTCTTTTAATTAATAAAATTCCAAGATAAAAATCAGATTAAAATGGTTTATTATGATTTAAGAATGAATAAAGAGTTGCATTGCAGGTTGAGAAGCTGAACTCCACTTGCGGACTAACTCTGTCCTGGATGCAATGGCACACACATACTCTGTGTTGTATGCCCAGCATGCTGACAGCACAGGTTAAAAAAAAAAAAAAAAAAAAAGGTTTATTATGAAGGTGGAAGGGGAATGATTATCCAACTTTGTAGTGCCTGTTGTATGTGTGTGTGTGTGTGTGTGTGTGTGTGTGTGTGTGTGTGTGTGTGTGTGTGTGTGTGTGTGTGTGTGTGTGTGTGTGTGCGCGCGTGCGCACACGGTGAAGGGTCTTCAAACAGAGTGAGCAGGCCATGGATAGGGGGGGATTTTGTAAAGACCTTGCGCTGCAGCTGGATTATTGGACCGGCCACAAGCACCTGTGACGCCGGCGGTGTTGTCTTTTAAGATTAATAATGATTTGAGGGATTTAAATCCTGGATTTTTTTCTTGTTTTGTTTTTTTCCTGGAGTATCATGGTTTTTTTGGGGGGGTTTTTTTATGTTTGCGCCAAAAACAACAACCAGCTTTAAAGAATGATCACAACACCACAACACCTCCCCCCACCCACCACCCACCCCCCCCCTGCTACTTACCTCAACTCATTCAGGTTTCTGAGAACCTCCTGTTGGGTTGCGACCACCGAACTCAACTGTTGGCTGCCGGAATCTTGCTGAAAGTAAAACATGGTTTCACTTGGGGATAAGTGCTTTGATATTTACCATCACGAATATCATGGCGTCTAATATATCATAACTTCATAGTTTTTTGTCATCCCACCTGTCCTGACTCCGCCGGCGTTCCCTTCTTAGCGACTTCATCTGTGATGACGGAGACGTATCTGCGCTGCTCGTCCAGGATCATGGCGAGCTGCCGGTGGAGCTGTTTGATCTCCAGGTGGATCCGGTTCTGACCCTCGAACACCTGGCGGATCTCCCGGTCGTTCACACTCTCGTAGAGGTCCTCGACTGAAACGGACAGACGCGTTAACCTTCAAAAGACGGCAGGATATTCACAATTTGGGGAATAAACTAATCAATAAACAGTCTCACATTGTCTTTGTCATATCTTGTAGTTTCAATTTTATTATGTCATTGATTAAAAATGTGAATTGTGCAAATTTACAAACAGCTTAATAATATTGAAATACCTACACAAAAATAAATTATAAAAATAAACAAAGACTTGAAAAATAAGATTGAACTTTTTCCAGAAGTGCATTTGTTTTGTTTTTTTTCCACCTACTTGGTTCTCCTTGGACATCCGGGTGCTCCTTCTGGAACTCCTCTTTCTTTTTGTCCAGCGCTTGCTGGAAGTTCGCAAATTCCTCCTGGTACTTGTCTTTCTCTTCTTTGGGAATCTCAGCTTCTGGTGGAGGCTTCAACAAGGGAGACAAAACAAGCAGTGAACTCACTAGAGGTCCCTCTTTAAGCCACATGCCGGAGTGCCCATTTGGAAACAAAGACAGCTCTACCGAATGCCAAACATTTCAGTTATTTTTATTATTATAGTGAATTTAAAACATGTTCACATATTCACACTGCAGAGGACTGGAAAGTATTGAGAAATCATAGTTACCGGTTGCTGATCAGGTTCTGTAAGTCTAAATAATAAGAACGACAAAACATCATGGTCATCTGATGGAGAGAAAAAAAAAAATTGTATCAGAAATTTGAGATTTAGAAATAAAAATAGAAAATTGAACACCTTCTAAGAATGTACCTTGCAATAGTTTCACACATTATTCTTGTTTAGTTAATCAATAGTTGCCTCAAAATATATTCTTTGAGAAATACCCAAAGACGTGAACATAAAAGTACCTGCTAGGCCACCAGTGGCAGCTGAAATGCCGAAAAAGCCATCACTGGGAATAACCATGTTGTCCACCTTTGTGCAGAACTCATAGTCCTCTTTGTCCGGGGTGAATCCATTATTGATCATCACCTGAATGAAAACACATTGAGGGAACCACAAATGCCCCCCTCCTTTAAGTGGCTTGGAAGGTAAAACAAACATTAGCAAAGACATACAGCTTTTTGAGGAAATGGATTTTTGTTGTTTATATTGGGGCAAAATTGTATGGCATGCGTCACTGTGTGCTTGTATCAGTGCTTCTACACATTAATGGCATCTCTTACCGTCAGTGTTTTCTTGTAGTATATTATTTTAGCTCTGATGGGGTAAGGTTTGTTCCGGAAGTCTCTCAGGCATGTTCCTAGGGCCTGTGTTGTGCCATCACTGGGAAAAAACAACAACATTTCAACACTTAGTTATGTACTACACAACCACTCCACAAAGGTTTTTCCTCCCAGACAATTTGTGCAAGTGAATAACAATGTAAATGTATGTGAATCAGGCACAGGACGATATGAAAACACAATGTCACTATTAACCTGTCCAAAATAATTGTGGATATTATCCCGATAATCATCAAAATATACTTCAAACTCTAAAGATTGCACTTAACCATAATAGAATCACTTTACCTTACATTTAGTTAAGAAACAAATATTTTATTGCATCATAGTACATGGTAGTTGCATCATAGACTTTTTTTTTTAACATGTTTTTTGAATGAAAAACAAACAAGGTCAGATTCAGACTCTCGCCAACAGTAAATAACTAACTTTGTAAAATAATAAATTAATAATTGATAAATAATAAAACAAAATACTTTTGTTTTCAGATCACAGACAGACGTACAGAAATGACAGCAGAATGAATGAAAAAATTATAATCAAACAATCTTATCTCATCTCATATAAGGTAATGACAAATTATAAGGTCTCCTTGCATATAAGCAATTATAAACAATAAGTCAAACTGTACTACTTTTAAGCTGTTTTAAAAAAGAGTGAAAATGAAATGAATGAAAAAAAAAAAACAAGAAAAAAACCTGAACAACACCGTCGCAACTTTTCTGTCATTTTACTTTTTTTTTTTAGGGGATACAATGGGCGTCATCAACACGTGCACTCGCTCTCCGTGAATTCTCTGCACAATCTGCTCTAGAAACACACAGGCTCAGTGGACCTTACACGGACTTCGTTCATGTGAGTATATTAACGCTCATGTGAAGATATTCACGATTATCCCGATAATGGAAATCCACCACGATAAAAAATATTTTGAGTGTTTTTATAAAAAAAAAAAAAAATGTATATCGTCCCATCCCTAATGTGAATAACACGCATCCACATAAAGAGAGATGTTTTTGTAAACATCCCTGTTTGTGAACGACAGAGAAAAACGTCTAAGACTTTGTGGAATTGCATGAAAAAAGTTATTTAAAGCTTTCACTGGCCCAGGGGAGATTAGCAGAGCGAGAGAGAGAGAGAGAGAGAGAGAGAGAGAGAGAGAGAGAGAGAGAGAGAGAGAGAGAGAGACAGAGGGAGAGAGAGAGAGGATTATTTACTCTCCAACCAAATATAATCATATTTCCTAATCTTCTTTAAGTTGTTAAAAATTGAGTTGGTAATGATGTTAGATCACAGAAAGGAAATATTTACTCACTTTTGGTGGTCATAAACAAGATTGCCATTGTTTCCCACAACAATTATAGCAGGGTTGTTTTTCTGAAACGAAAACAAGGGGAGGGTCAATCCCAAGCAAACTTACTTAAAAACAAAGATGATTATTATATCATTTCAGTATTTATATTTCATTGAATAACAAAAAGTATAGATGTAAACACATGTTTAATGTTTTTTATATATAATTTAAATAAATATAGGCAAATGCAATGCCAAACTGTAGGAATGACAGACTGTAAAAACACTACCATGTACACAATTAGTAATCGATAAACTAAAATCTTAATGCTTTCCTTTGAAGTTCTTAGAAATGATGTGAAATAAGCATTCATGTCATAATTGACAATATGGCCAATTCCTTCCTTTATATTTTGGTGATAGAACTTCTACAGCTATTGTCCCGCCCTTCTAGCAACCAAAAAGGATAAAGAACAAAAAGAGTTTGACAACGCCAATATCCTGATGTTTTACATTATAATTATTAAATTTGACTAAGAATATTTTCCCTATATTTCTTGAGTGTACCACTGGCATACTAGTTATAAAACCATTTCAAATCCATATTCTGTCTCTATGTATTTTATTTAGTAAGAAGCAGTGTAATATGGTGGATATTATGATTACCCCTTTATAATATAATCAATAAGCTAAAAAATAAAAAATAAATTAAAAAAAACTCTATACTCTATAAGTTCTATACACCTCCTGCAATCTCAACTGAAAGATAAACTAATCAATAAACTGACGGACCTAACGACAAAACACAACTGCAGTCCTCTTTAACCGGATGAGCTGGCTTTACCTCGAGAGGCGGTTATTGCTTCCTGCATAGCGGTTATTTACAGAACTCTACATGCAAATCTGAAAATACCATCATGAACTATGAACCCATTACGAGTTGTGAACATAATGCAGTCATGACACTGACCTTTCCATCGTTGTCAAATGAGTCAAAGAAAATTCCAACTCCGTTCCAGTTGTCAGACGCGCCGTAGACCGGACCGTCCAGGCCTTGTTTTGAAGTGAACCATACAGCCTGTTAAGTTGAATAGTGATAAAGGTCATACAAGGGTAACGGTTGATAAAAGTTAATCATCTGACATTATGGATGCAACTTAACTCATCTAATTAGAACCTAAATGAACACAGAAATATCTTGACTTGTTTCCTGGGGTTTTTAGACAGAGGTTTCGTCAAATTTTCTTCTTTAAATGCATTTCTCACCATCTTTCAGTCATATCTTAAAGTATTATCAAACATATCGAATAGTGTGGCTAAGTCTAAGAAAAACATTTTTCTCTTCATGTGCTCCTCATTTGGTGCAAAAAACGGGGCATTAAACTTGAGTTGAACTGACTAATCATAAAGGACAGAAAGACAGCGGAACAAAGAAGGACCGTGCACTCAATGCTGGAAGGTTCAAGCTTGACAATGTGCAGACTGTTCAATCCAATCCTCAGCAATTTATTAAATTATCTAGTTAAATATAACACGTTCCCCGCAAATCACCCCAGTCTGTCCAAACGTTTTACACAACAGCAATTAAGACGTGGCCCCTTATTTAATGCTGCGATGATCCCTGCAGGTAAAAAAAAAAAAAACACCTTTCATTGCACAGAGGCCAAAGTGGAGGGTCAGCTACACCAGAGCACCACTAGAACCAGTAAGAATTCAATGTTTTCATCGAGGACACTTCAGCATGGCAATGCCTAGTATCACAAGGACTTATATTTGGGCTTTCTAGATGAAGAATGGTTTCCCTGAAACACTACGTGACATTAGTACCCCATTACACCATCTGAATCCAGCTGATTTCCAAAGTATGATTTAGCTAATATTCTAAGTATGTATTCAGTGAGTAATAGCAGGGGATCACTCTAAAACAACAACTACAATCCTGCTAACGTGTTTGGAGATAATAGTGATCCTAGTGCAACCAGGATACCAGATCGGAAGCAAGTCACAGATGCCCTTTTAATGGAATGTATCGTTAAAGGGACATTCGATCAACATTAAAGCTCTTTATGAGATTAATGAATGAACTGAAATGGCTCCACTTGAGAGTGGCTAATGCAATCTCTAAATAAAAAAAGGAAAGCGAGTTGTAGGGAATTTGGAGAAGATAGAGATCCACCTTCTCAGTGAGCTGGGATCAAGATTAGGCTGGCTAATAAACTGGCCCAGAGCATGTGCAATCGATCAGGATCGTATCACTGGGTTTACTACAGAGCAGGTTGTTCATTTTATCTATAATAGGAGTTGTGATGGAGGTTCAGGGTTCAACTTCTAATCTGACTGAGCTGACTATTGAGCCTTTTCCGGGGATCCCTTTGATGTTTTTGTTTCATGTTATGATTTTAAGAACATACGTATTCACCATACAACCAAATTTTCTCCAAACAAATTATAGGCCCTCAACACAAATGGCAAAAAAACATATAATAACATATATAAACAAGTGCTACTGCACATTCTGCTGCACTCCTGAAAGCCACTGCCAAGCATTTTTGTTAACTAACAATTTAGGAACCAGATCTGCAAGGCAACAAAGGTCCAACTTTAATAGAGATCACTTGGCCCATCAGAAGAGACATATGGTGCCAGACACTATCTATACCATATCCTGGGCACAGGTAGGTGCATTTCACCGCACGGTGGAGGGGGGCAAAAAAAAAGCCCTGGGGTAATATTATATTTTCGAGGTACTCTCGGCTGTAATACGTTGTTGTGAACAAATGTAACTTGGTTCCTCTGCTCTTGGTGAGAAGCTTTGAAGAAAACAAGCGAGTACCATGTGTGTACTGACACGGCATTTGACCCATTGCAACCATAGTTAGTACAAAATGACATAGCGGAAAGTTTTTGGGTGCATCAGGGAAGCTCACACTTAGAAGAAGTGAAACTCTTGAACAGCCCAGGGCATTCACTACTTGTTTTAACGTCTTACCAGTCCATCGGCCCCCATCCTCCCTCTGCCAGACACTCTGAACGTCACCTCGGCCTCCCAGTGCTCAAAGTGAACTGCGTTTTTGGTCCACACCGAACCCTTCTGACTTCTGAGGGAAGGCGTGATGCGGACCTGGTCGGCACTTGGAATGGCATCTGGGAGGGAAGGGAACAAGGTCACGTGAGCAGGGTGTCAGCAGTGGGTCAACGTCTATACTCAAACATTAAGAGAATATTGCACGGTTTATTTGTAACGATTTGCGACGTCATCGTTCCACCAGTTTTTCTGTGCTCTCCTCCCATTCTAAAGACGTGGATGTCCGGGTTCGACACTCCTGCCGATGCCCCCGAGCGAGGCAAGAGCCGGAGTTGGGTCCCAGTCGCCGCGCTACGACTGCCTACGGCTCTATGTTGGCCGGGACGGGTTCAACGCAAAAGGACTTGATGTCGTTCCAAAACTGTGATGTCAAAGCGCACCGCTGAAACCCTTCCACTGACGTCTGCAGCGAGGCCTTGGGAGAATGTGTGCGGTGAAAGAGTACGTCATAGTTCTGCATTCGGGGGGAAGCATCTTTCAAATGGTGTGTGGCGGAAAAACACAATATCTATGGTGTTAAGGGTCTGAATAAGGGATGCAACGCAAGCAACTGGTTAACACTTGCAGGGCTCCACGTGTCTGCAAAGCCTCTGAGGTCGCAGCCCGCCCAGACTCCTGTCCGGCAGAATCCTATTCATGTTTTATTTGCATATTAGAGAGACGCCATATGTTGCCAACTGTAAGCAGACAACTTACAGCAAGCGCTTCCACTCTCCTGACTCGCGGGCACCACTCACCACGGGCGTTATCAACCCCAAAATAACCCTTAAAACTCCCCAGAAGCCGGCGACACAGACTTGCACCGGTGGTCGAGTAAAACAACCACTTGACAACTCACAACACCCCCCTCCGCGAACTTACTTCCGGTGTGCAGCCAGAAGGGCACGCTGCCGTCCGGCTGGGACAGGTGAGGTCCCTTGAAGCTGTACTTGTACTCGAACCGGCGGTGCGGAGGCCTCTCTAGCGTGGAGGCGCCGGAGGCGATGTCGGCCTCGCACCGGCGAAACGTCGCCGTTGCTATCAACAACAATAAAAGGGCCGGTGACGGCACCCGGGCGGCCGGGCGCTCTCCCGCGGACACCGCCATGTTTCCCTGCCACTGCTGACGTAGCGCTCCGGCCCCGAGTCGCGGTGCGAGATTCGCGAGCGATTCGTCCGTAGCGAACGGGTTTTTTTGTTTTTTTTTAATTATTTTTCTAAACGACTCCGGAGTTTGGAGTCACTCCGGCGAGGAGGGTCGCACGCCTCCGAGCTCAACCGCGAGTTGGAGCGAGCGAGTGGACCGTCGGCTCGGGTCATTCGCGAGGATCAAATCGAAGGCGGGGGCTAGAAGAGGCCGGAGGCGTTCGCCGCCGTTTACATCGAGCGGCTCCGCCGGCCGAGTGACTCGTCGCGGAGCGAATCCGCGAGAGGGGATCGAAGCTCTCGCCGCGGGAGGACGGGGGACGGCGCGCGGGGCCAACAGGGCGCGCGCTGATTGGACGGCGCGCGGCACAGCTGGACGCAGCTGTTTGGCTCCGCGCGGGGGGCGGCGGCGGCGCTCGAACGCGGAGCCGCGAGGCGCCCAAATCCCGCACAACCACCACCACCACCACCACCACAACAACAACAACAACCACAGCAACAACCACAACAACAACAACCACCACCACCACAACCACCACCACCACCACCACCACAACCACCACCACCACCACCACCACAACAACAACAACCACCACAGCAACAACCACAACAACAACAACCACCACCACCACAACCACCACCACCACCACAACAACAACCACCACAGCAACAACCACAACAACAACAACCACCACCACCACCACCACCACAACAACAACCACAACAACAACAACCACCACAGCAACAACCACAACAACAACAACAACCACAACAACAACAACAACCACAGCAACAACCACAACAACAACAACCACCACCACCACAACCACCACCACCACCACAACAACAACCACCACAGCAACAACCACAACAACAACAACCACCACCACCACAACCACCACCACCACCACAACAACAACCACCACAGCAACAACCACAACAACAACAACCACCACCACCACAACAACCACCACCACCACAACAACAACCACCACAGCAACAACCACAACAACAACAACCACCACCACCACCACCACAACAACAACAACCACCACAGCAACAACCACAACAACAACAACCACCACAACAGCAACAACAACAACAACAACCACCACAACAGCAACAACAACAACAACATGGTTAATAACCGCTGGTGTTACTACTGTACGCAACGCGTTATGAGTAATGCTGCAGCGCTGTCACCAGTACTCCCGTACCGTAGACTGCAGTAGTTAACTGCAACTTGTGTGGAGGGTCAACGTGTTATTTGTGATCTCATTTTTAATTTCTATCTCTTCATTGACTTCACGTTCTTGTTTTTTTTTTCCTGCTTTAACGCCTCGCATTTCTCTCCGCATTTTAATGAAGAGCGATCTTATTTGATCTTACAAGCGCAAATACCCTGACACAAAATAATAACAGTAAAAGCAAGAGCACCACATTGACATTTATAAGTCAGCCTATGGGTTGACTTTATGCAGTAAGTACAGTAAAAGTAAAGGAGAAGTACTTTACTGTAGCCATTAATACTGTATGCGGTGCTACTTTTTTTTTTTTCTGCAGATGAATGCGTCGTATTATTTTTTACTGTTCCTATATATACAGTATCTAGGAAAAGTGAAAATAATTTAAAAACGGTGGAAACCTTATAGTGATCACATCTGTCCCGGTCAAATTGATCACTATAAGAGGATGATTATTATAACCGATTTCTCCTTTTTCTTTATTTCTCATGCACATTAGCATCTAATGGTATCAATGGCTCTGTAGAGCCTGACACTGGACGCACAGTTTTGTTTTGTTTTGTTTTTTTTGTTCAATTAGGCATCAGAGGAAAATAAAAACATTTAAAATAAAAACACACTGTTTTTATTATATATTTTTTATTTTTTTTGAGAAATGGGAAATGGGGACAAGCAGCGGAGTGGAGATGGCTCCCTCATTACCCGCCTGATTTAGGTATTATCAGACAGACAGGATTTCAAGTGTAATAAAAATGTAAAATTGTAAGGAAATGCTGGGGCTATAATTACCATAGTTGGGTGGTTACACAAAAACGTGCCATATTGTGTCCCTCGATCAAAACTGCTCTTAAAATCCGAATAAACAATTTAAAAAGATAAAACATTTTATAATTTATTTTCCATTATATATCTTGTAACATAAAAACACATGAATTGTTTTTTTATTTTGTTTTTAAAGAGTTTTAAACACTTTTTGGTGCGAAGCATGTTGCAAAAAAAGTAAAAATGGCCTGTCCCTTGGTATGATTTTTATACTTTTTCTATCTATTGAGGCCAAAAAAATCTAACTATCATATACAAATTTAAACTTACATGAAGCCTAAAGTGTTATTTCATTACTCATCAATAGGTGTTATTCATCATATATGGAAAATGTGGAAATAAAACAACAATTTAGTCAGATCCCAGGTTGTCGTCAACCCTGTTACATTTAATTAAAACAACCCTTCAGAGATAATGGACTGTTCCTAAAGTTGCATCAATCCCAGCAAGTGAAATCACCTTTTATGAGGTGGATGGTGAAGCTGCAGCAGTTCCTGGGCTT
Organism: Zeus faber; assembly: GCF_960531495.2. NCBI lineage: Eukaryota > Metazoa > Chordata > Actinopteri > Zeiformes > Zeidae > Zeus > Zeus faber. Next base: position 17,949,323 of record NC_137204.1, read on the forward strand.
CGCCAACTTTTACCAACGTTTTATTAGGGAAAACAGACGAGTTGCAGCCCCTCTCACCCGACTCTCCTCCCCCATGGCTCGGATGGACCACAAGAACCTCGTCTAATTCAGTCCGCCAAACGACTGAACTCGTGTCAAGCCCATGGGGCCCTGTTTTTTGGACGATGTAATTTCCTCCTTCACGTATCGCCCGGGGTCAAAGAACGTCAAGCCTGACGCCCTCTCCCGCCAGTTTGACTTCGGAGAGGCTCCACCTAGTCCCGACACCGTCCTCCCCTCCTCTTGTGTTCTCGGGGCCCTGTCTTGGGAGATCGGGTCGGTGGTGCGGGATGCTCGGAGGGCCCAACCGGACCCTGGAGGGGCCCTCCCTACCGCCTGTTTGTCCCTGACTCCGTTCGTTCCCAGGTCCTCCAATGGGGGCACAACTCAAGGTGTTCATGTCACCCCAGTGTGGGAGGGACCCTCTCCCTTCTAAGAAGAAGCTTCTGGTGGACCTCTAGGGCTACAGACACCCGGGATTTCGTCCTGGCGTGCACCATCTGCGCTCGGAGTAAGGCCTCACGCCGCCCTACTACGCCTTACTCCATCCCTTACCCACTCCCAGCCGCCCCTGGTCACACATTGCCCTCGACTTTGTCGCCGGCTTGCCCCCCTCTGAGGGCAACACAGCTGTCTTGTCAGCAGTGTCGACCACCTCACTCAGGCGGCCCACCTTGTCGCCTTGCCAAAACTTCATCGCCTCGCCCAAACTTCCCTCCGTCCAGGAGACCGCCGACCTCATGGTCCGCCATGTCTTCCGCCTGCACGGTCTTCTGGTAGATATCGTCTCCGACTGTGGCCCCCAGTTTGACAGTTCGACGTCTGGAATGTTGGGGGCCACGGTCAGCCTCTCACCTGGCTTTCACCCGCAGACCAACAGGCAGTCGGAACGCGCCAACCAGGACCCCGGGGCGGCTCTCCCCCATATTGTCTCTTCCAACCCCTCCTCTTGGAGTTCCCAGTTAGTTTGGGTAGAGTACACTCACAACTCACAACTCCCACTCATCCTCTGCTACTGGTCTCCCTCCCTTCGAGTCCTCCCTCGGTTACCGGCCCCCGTTTTTCTCGGCCCAGGAAGTGGCAGCTCCGTCGGTGCAGCTCCATATCCGGCGCTGTTGCAAGGTTGGGAGGGACACCAAGGCCGCCCTGCTCTGGACTGCCCAGCGGAACCAGCTCCTTGCGGACGGCCGTCGGGTCCCGGCCCCAAACTACACCGGTCAACAGTTCTGGCTCTCGTCACGAGACTTCCCTTTGAGATCCGCCATGCAAGAAACTGTCTCCGCGGTGCCTCGGCCCTTTTGAAATAACCCGCATAATTAACCCCACCGCAGTCCAGCTCCGTCTCCCACGCACCATGTGCATCCACCCAACCTTCCAAATCTCTCAGGTCAAACCCTTCTCCACAAGCACCCTCTAAACCTTCTATACTTCCCCGGCGGTGTGTGCTGCGTCCAGGTCCTATCCGCCTCGTTCATGACATCATGTTTTGAAAAGAACAACTGGTTTGCGTTTACATCCCCAGTATCGTCATTTTTCCTAATATATGTTAAAACCTTTCGATAAATCTGTCTCCAAAAATTCTGACTAGTCATTTTGAATTAAAGGTTTACGAATGTCACTTTATAACTCCTCTGCACCAATAACTGGAGCTTAAACAGGCAGTATAACCAACACGGTAACCGTTGTCAACCCTGTGGCTGAGGTGTCAGCCCTGTCACTTGTATAATATGATTTATAAAACGGAAAGACAAATGTAGAATCAACTAATTTTATTTGTTAAGTAAAAGAGACCAGTAATCTACTCAAAGAAATCGGGGTATTATTTTGTTTACATAACTTTTTCTTAACACAGAAGATGCTGTGAAAGTGTCAATTATAAATGAGCATATTCATCCATGGAAAAAGTAAACTCCTCAAAATTCTCACTTTACAAACACACTTACTGTAACAAGGGGGTTTTAACTTTCATAGTATATCAGATTTGTTCTAAATATGGATTTTAAATCTCATCAGTTGTTTATATGTCAGTGACAGGGTTGACGAAACACACATATACGTGTTGATTATATGTGGAAGAATTGGCCTGAGATGGCACGACCCATTTTCCTGAGAGGTAAGAATCCTCTCCATCCAAAAAGGGGCTTTTAAAGACTTTTAAAACGGTACTTTTAAAATCAAACATTAAGAATGTCAAATGGCACGTTTTCCTCTATTGACCCCGTTTTTCTTTTTTTTTTCTCCATATGTGGTCATGTATGAAAAGACTCAAAATGAACACTGTAAGCGGACAACTTAATTACTTTAGGCACATTTTTTAAACAGCATTTGAATAAGAAAGATTCCGCCCCGAGCTTTTTGATCCATATAGGTGGTTGATCACTGTAACCCGTGAAATAAGCGGTTTCCACTGTACTTAAGAAAAAACAAAAAAGAAACACTTAAATGTCCATGTCTAATATCAGAATTTATATAAAATCACTCTTTGCAATTGCTGCCGTACATCCAGAGCGTAACGCTGGCCACTGTAGTTTCCAGTAGGGAGCGCTGCAATGTGCTGATTGTGATCTAATATATATTTTTTTCTGTCTTCTTTGTTTGTATAATTATGTTGCATTATTTTTTTTGCCAAAAAGTAAAAAAAAAACAACTGAAAAAAACCTCACGAGATGTAAGGTTTGCAACCGTGTATCATATCAGGACTGTGGGAGAAAAACAAAAAAACAAAAACAAAAAGCGGTAGGTGTAGAGGAATTTGATTTAGGGTTAGGGTTACAGGATTTAGGGTTGGGGTTTGCCGGCCTGGGAGCGAGCGAAAGCAAAGGCATGTCTTCTCTGCAGGAGGAGATCTTCATTAGGGAGTTAATTGTCAACCTCTGTTTGGAGTTGCGCGATTTAAATAACAACAGGAGTGTTAATAGGTCATTTGAAAAAAAACGACAAAGAAAGCCTGTTGGGTGTTAATGGGTCAGCGAGGCTGTGAATACACAACAAATGAGTCAGCACAAATATTTGGCCAATGAATTAAATCATTCATTGTGCGGTGAGCCGACCTGAAATCGGAAATCTTTCAAAATTCCTGGAAGGAGGCGCTCCCATGTAGAATAGGAGACCACGCTCTGTTTTCATTGTCATCCTACTGTGAATTTCCTTGATTACAAACGGACCGAGTTTGTATTCGGTGCAGAATTTAAAGCGATGACATTTGACCGCTTTACCTCTGCCCCCCCCCGCCCCCTCCACTTCCGGTCGTGAAATCTTTCACTTTGGAAAAGATTTTCAAAAAGTAAAAAAAAACAAAAAACAACTGACAATAAAACCACGAGTTTCTCGCAAACGAATGACAAGCGGAGTGCACCGGGGATAGAGCCTCTCTCTGCTTAAAGGTGTTTGCGTCGCCCCGTGTCCCAGGACGCCTCTGAAAGGGAGAGCGGCCCTCACGGTGTGCGTCCGGGGAGGGCGGCTTAGCTCAGTGAAGCCCGCCGCCTCACGGTGTTTATTTAAAGCGGTACAATGCCCAACCATTACCACATGAACACACTGACAACAACCAGCACGGGCACGGGAGGAGCGGCGGTACAGCCGACCATACCGTCGCTCCCCCCCTGCGCCCTTCGTATATCCGAACGACGAAGACCTCCGAATTTCCACGTCCCCCCCTCCCGTCCATCTTCATCGCGCCCACGTATTCCTTTTTTCGGGGGGTCAGGGGTCATGGGGGGGCTATCCCGGTGTACTACGGCTGTAAGGGAGGGAAGCATTCTGAAAAGGATACTAGTCCTTTGGAGGGTCACCCACATACACTCTCACACCATTCATGCCTACAGGCAATTTAGAGTCCCCAATTAGCCTAACCTGGGTATGTGTGTGTGTGTGTGTGGGGGGGGGGCGGACCAGAACTTTGAAAAATCCCCAAATACACATTAAATGCACCTACACATTGAATTCTCGGGTCACAGCCGCGATCCGGTCCCAGATAGAGCGGCCCCTAGCCGTCTACGCGGCCACACATTTCGTACCGGCGGGCGCGGCGAGTCGCTCTAACTAATAAGGCTGATCTCATGGTTATATTATTAGTCGGCCTTATTCCCCGCACACAGACTGCATACTCACCCCTAACAATGCAGGCGGACCGGTCCTTTATCCGGGATTGGTTCAACACGGTCCAGTGTGGTCCGGCGGGAGGGGGAGGGGGGGTGGAGAGAGAGAGAGAGAGAGAGAGAGAGAGAGAGAGAGAGAGAGAGAGAGAGAGAGAGAGAGCGAGCGCTCTTATTGTCCGTGAGGACTTCGCCACATTCATTTGAGAGGCAGCCCTTTCTCATTATTTACAGACACACTAAACGATGGGCCCCAAACAATGTAGAACAGATCCCTTTATGCCCACAAGTGCTCAACATTTCGGGGAGCCCTGTGTGCCCTCTGCCACCCACCCCCCAATTCTTTTCAGATACCTGCACGTAAGTGAAAGATGTGTCGAGACAAAGGATATCCTCAACTTTCCTTTTCTCCCATTCTGTGAAACGGGCCCATTTTAAAGCCTTTATTTGTGTAAAGCCTCTCATTAACTCTGCTCATGCTGCCTCCCTTGGCTTGCCATTGCTTAAGTGCTGGGCCTTGTAAAATAGCTACCAATTAGTCCCTCATCAGCTCCAATTAGTGGAGACAATGCCTGAGTAAAGACAACTCAATGAGAGGGAGAGGTGGAAGGGTAAGGGCTGTCTATGTCTGTGTGTGCGTGTGTGTGCGTGCGTGTGTGCGTGTGCGTGCGTGCGCACGTGTGTGTGTGTGTGTGTGTGTGTGTGTGTGTGTGCGTCCACACGGCATGCGGTAACTCATAACGCAACCGACAATTCCAAAAACGTGGTTCCGGCTCGGCCAAGTGCGCTCCGGTCAAACGATTCAACCAAATTGAAAATCGTGTAAAATAACCTGTGTGAGCGCGTGTGTGTGTGTGTGTGTGTGAGTGCGTGTGTGTGTGTGTGTGTGTGCGCAGGTCGATCTCCCCGTCGCCGTGCTTCGGCGTGCACGTGACGGCGTCCGGCCCCCCCCAGCCCAAACAACCGCGTGACCGCGTTGAAGAACTCGCGGCAGCACGGGTTCATTCACCCCAGCAGGGCCCTCAGCGGAGTCCGCTCTCAGCCCCGAGTGTTGTTGTGCTGGGAAGACAGGCCCCACGGGGGTCCCAGAAGGAGAGCCATTCACTGCGCTCTACCTGCTCGCAGCGCAGAAAGCACTCAGGGCTCGGCCGATCTCTTATTATTGTCCCCCCGAGTCCCAATACTTCCTTAATCTTAGGGCCCAACAAGAGCGAGCTTTCAGCGCTCCTGTAAGAGGGGGGAAATAGGGGATGTATGTTAAAAGGGGGTGCCTTTCACCTCATTAGAATTGAATTCGCACTGTCTTTTAATTATGTTGCGGGGGGGCAACAATGTATTTTTTTTTCCTCCCCCGTCATAATCTTCAATGAATGGAGGATTTTTGGGGCAGTTAATTTGCCGCCCGCAGCAATGCATTAATTAGTGAATCGGGTAACACTAATTTCCTCTATGCTGTCCCAACCCCTCCACCCCACCCCTCCTAATAAAATTACCTCATTAATGTCTCTGTTCCAGCACAAAAACTCATTCATTCATTTGCCATTATGATTTTTCTTTGGTGCTGGGGAGTTGTGTGGGGTCTCCCACTGAATGTTCCGTCTTTTCATGGGTAGTTCTAAATAATGATGACAGGCAAGAAAGATATAATTAGGAACAAGGGGCAGCAAATATTTTCAATCTTTCGGGACTCGCCCATAATTGCACGATTGCGATTAATTACTTCCACAAGGGATTTGGGGGAAATAAATTGGCAAACATTTTGTATTTTCTCTGGACAGCATGCTTGTTCGAGTGGAGGGCAAATGCCTTTTTCAGGCCACTCTTTAATCAAATGCAAATTATGGCACGTACCGGTCTGTGAAAGTGGGCTCATTTCAAAACAAAACAAATGAACATGTAAACAGTGATGTAGTGTTCATTGAACCTGGCACCAGACTAAGTGCTTCCAGTTTGTCAAATTAATTGAAGTAGCTGTTGACTGTGTTGGAAAAACAGTAAAGGGTTTGTTTTATTCAAAGACTTTATTGATGTATTATTTAGTTAAGAAAATGAAACTAGTTTAGTTAAATAAACTAGCCTAGCCTCGACTTGTGTTGAGGGTAGTGCAGTGTTGTGTAGTGCAGTGCAGAGTAGTGCAGTGTAGTACAGTGTAGTGCAGTGCATTGCAGTGTATTGCAGATTAGTGCAGTGCAGTGTAGTGCAGTGCAGTGTATTACAATTCAGCCCAGTACAGTGGAGTGCAGTGCAGAGCGGTGTAGTGCAGTGTAGCGTATGGCAATGTAGTGTAGTGCAGTGTAGTGCAGTGTAGTGCAATGTAGTGCAGTGCAGTGTATTCCAGTTGAATCCAGTACAGTGGAGTGCAGTGCAGAGTGGTGTAGTGCAGTGTAGCGTATGGCAATGTAGTGTAGTGCAGTGTAGTGTGTTGCAGATTTGTGTAGTGCAGTGTAGAGCGATGTGGTGCAGTGTAGTGCAGTGCAGTGCAGCGCAGTGCAGGGTAGTACAGTGCAGTGAAGTGAAGTGTGTTGCAGATAAGTGTAGTACAGTGTAGATCGGTGCGGTGCAGTGTAGTGTGGTGGAGTGCAGTGCAGTGTAGTGTATTGCAGATTAGAGAAGTTTCATGCAGTGTAGTGAAGTGTAGTGTGGTGAAGTGCAGTGTAGTGCAGTGCAGTGTGATGCAGTGCAGTGTAGCGTGTTGCAAATTTGTGTAGTGCAGTGTAATGCGCGGTAGTGGAGTGCAGTGTAGTGTGGTGTAGTGCAGTGCAGTGTAGTGTATTTCAGATTAGAGAAGTTTAATGTAGTGTAGTATATTGTAGATTAATGAAGTTTAATGCAGTGTAGTTCAGTGCAGTGTAGTGTATTGCAGATTAGTGAAGTTTAATGCAGTGTAGTGTATTGAAGATTAGTGAAGTTTAATGCAGTGTAGTGTATTGACGATTAGTGCAGTGCATTGAAGTGCTGTGCAGTGTAGTGTATTTCAGATTAGTGAAGTGTAGTGTAGTGCAGTGTAGTCTAAAGCAGTGTAGTGTATTGCAGATAAGTGCAGTGTAGTGTCATGTAATGTAGTGCAGTGCAGTAAAGTTACTATTTACTAAAATAGGGTAGTGTCATGCGGTGTAGTGTGGTGCAGTGTAGTGTAGCTTAGTCTATTGTAGTGTAGTGTAGTGTGGTGTAGTGTAGTGTCTTGTAATGTAGTGTAGTGCAGTATAGTGTAGAGTAGTATAGTGTAGTATAGTGCAGTGTAGTATGATGTAGTATGGTGCAGTATAGTGTTGTGTCATATAATGTAGTATAGTGCAGTGTAGTGTAGTATAATGTAGTATAGCGTATTGTAGTATAGTGCAGTGTAGTGCAGTGTATTGTAGCATAGTGTTGTGTGGTGTAGTGTAGTAAGCGGTAGTATAGTGTAGTGTAGTCAAGTGTAGTATAATGTAGAATAGTGCAGCATAGTGTAGTATAGTAGTATAGTTTAGTATAGTGTAGTGTGGTGTATTGTTGCATGGTGTAGTGTAGTGTGGTGTAGTGCAGTTTAGTATGGTGTAATGTATAGTAGTATAGTGTAGTATAGTATAGTGTACTGTAATTTAGAGTAGTACAGACTTATAAACTATACTTCACCATACTACTACAAACAGACTACTTATTTCATCTTCCCGCATTATGAGATAACCAAAACATGATCATCTTGGTCCAATATGTTTCAGCAATCTGGAACAACTTCAGTGTTCGACATATCCACAAATCTGAAAGGTACTACGTGGCAGCTGTAACACACAGCTGATGCAACGCTTAGAATTCATTTTAGAATAATATTAAGTGTTGGACTCGAACAAAATCAACCACATCGGGATGACATAGTTCCACCGTCACCACGCGGACGTGGCCTCAGTGGGTTTACGTCCCTGGGAGCTGTGGGGAAACAAGCCTTAAGAATGCGAAAAGACTGACACCTGGTGGGATTGAAGGGTAGTGCCGGTTCCCATCGACGTGACTCCAGGCATTGGCTGGAGACATTTGCTGATTTGACATAAAAAAAAAAAAAAAGGTGCAGAAAAGCGTCACATGAGCTGCACCTGGTCAACCTGCCATGGGGTGGATGTCATGAGGAGAACCAAAAGAAGAAACAGTCTGCGGTGTTCCCCGCGCCGGTTTGCAAAAGTGAAAAGAAAATCTCTGTTTATTTATTTATATCAATATATATATATATGCATATATATAAATCAATATATATCTCAATATATATATATATCAATATATATTGATATATATCAATATATCAGTATATATATATATACATACATATATATATACATACATATACACATATACCCACACACACACACATATATCTATCTCTCTATCTATCTATCTCTATATCTATCTATATATATATAGACATATATATATATATAAATTATTCTCGTTCTCTCTCTACTACACTGTATAGCATTATTACTGTGGAAAACAAAGTAATAATTGAGTAACACTAATTAAAGGCAGTTTGTCAAGTTAATAATATGCCAATTTATCCCAATCTGGATTTCACACAATATAGACCAGAATTCAAAAACACTAAATACACTGACGTGTGACTGCAAGGGTCATCAAGGGTCGAGGCTCGTCCCCTGCTGGAGGATGAAAGTAGTGCATAATTTCTGTGCATTTTATACAATATTTCCACATATGACTTGCTACGGGTACTATAATTTCATACCTTAAACTTATATAAAATACTAATACAACTAAAATACCACCGCACCCAAGTCATTTTTATTTACTCGTAGTGCTCTGTCAGTTCCCACTGATGTGAAACCTGAATTTCCCTTGGGGGTTAATAAAGTATTTTCTCACGTCTTCACTGAGTTGCTCAGAAAGGTCTACTGTGGGGTGGGGGTGGTGTGGTTTGAGCAGTCACACCTGTCCTGGGTCTAGGTCATTGGGGCCCAGGATCAGTGTTTCTTGTTGGTTGGTCTCACGAGCAACAGGTAAAACCCCCATCCCCACACACACTCAGCCCCTGTCATGACACGGGTCCCTGAAAACACCGCTTGGGTGACGTGTGGTAGGCGGAACTGCCACACTACTATTGCTGAGGGCTAAAGAAGTCTTGTTTAATATTCCTGGGCATGAAACACACACTTCTCACCAGAACTGTATCTACCAGCAAAGCTAAAAAAAAAAAAGAAAAGAAAAAAAACCCCAAAAATGCACAACCAAAAAACACAGGACGTTCCAATCCAATGCTTATATAAAAATAGAAATACAATACGTTATCATACAGTAAATATACAAAAATAAACTTCTGTGTTCTTCCAACTTCCAAATGCATACGTATCCTTTCACAAGTAGTCAGATTAGAAAAATCCACAAATAACCAAATCCTGCTTTCAAATAGTCCAATCAAAATCTGTCCTGTATTGCGCTCGTTTTCTCCTCCTCTTGAATCGCGGCGCGGACGGAGGATTTTGGCTCCGGTAGTCCTCTCCAGAGCCCGTGTCCAGATCCTGGGCGTCCCTCCAGCTGTCGGGGACGGCGGGCGCGTCCTCGCCCGGGGACTGCACCGCGGGGCCGTACACCTTGCTCTGCAGGTCGGCGATGTCGTTTCGGATGTCGGCCATCAGCAGGAGCAGGAAGTCGAAGGAGCCCGGTGGACCCTGGAGGGCAAGAGAGAGAGAGAGAGAGAGAGAGAGAGAGAAAGAGAGAAAGAGGAGATCCTAAGTACGGTGCGATGTGCTCTTTCGGGCTCTTCTTCAGGCTTTTCAAAGGACGGTTGAGTGAAAAAAAACCCTAATCCTAAAACCACCGACAGGCGAGGAAATGCTCCACAAAATGTGGGCATATATTTATGCACATGGAAATAGCAGCCGTAAAACAGACAGAAAATAAGAAATGCAGATTGGCCGCTGCAATGCCATGGCGACGGGTTGAATTAGCACATACGACCAATCGAGAACAGAGGCGGGAGGAAGACAAGGACGGATGGAGAATCTCTTCTTTTGGGTAGTCACGCCGCCCCCCGCTGCCTCATCCATCTCTGGCTCCCACTTAAAGGTGCATTATCTCCTTAAACGCTGTCTATTGCAATTCGCCACGCAAAATGAGAACCTGACTCGCTTCTGTCTGAGGGAATGAAAACATGTCTGTGTGTGTGTGTGTGTGTGTGTGTGTCTGTGTGTCTGGACGCCAAGAAGGTGTTTTTTTAAAACATCAAGGACATAACTTAAGTGTGATGTAATATTAACCATATGCATGTACCACGTGCACATCATGTGTTAGCGATTCACTGAATAATTACTATTAAGAATGGATCACTACAGAATCCACGACTGAAATAAGGAGAAACGTATGATTAGTTTCTTCTTTGGTTTATTGATGTTGCTGATGAGAGAATTTTTGAAAAATTCTAAACTTCTATTATTATTATTATTATATATTTTATTTTTATTATTATTATTATTATTATTATTGAAGGGTCAACAGACAACTTTACAATCCCGCCCCCCTACTACACCTCCGACCCCACACATGTGGTGTGGACCGTGTTCCATCACAGACTACGAAGGGAGAAATGGCCGTGATGCCCTGCCCGCCTGCCTCTCTTCCTGACGGGCTCGACGCCTTCTACGCACGGTTCAGGGCGAGCATCGCCATCCCTTCCGTGAGGCTAGCAGAGCACCAGGACGACCGCGCTCGGCCCCTTGATCCTGCTGACGTGAGGGGAGCTTTTTAAAAGAGCTTGACCCTCGGAAGTCACCGGGGCCAGATCGCATTCCAGGCTGTCCTCAGAGGGTGCGCCGACCAGTTGGAGGAGGTGTTCACCTCTATGTTCACCTCTCCCTGAACCCGTCTGCGGTCGCCGCCTGCTTTCCAACCGACCGCCGTTGACCCCGTGCCAAAGAAACCTTCCATCACCTGCCGGAATGACGACCACCCTGGAGCACGGACCTCCATCATCATGAAGTGCTTTGAGTGGCGGGTCAGAACTACACATCTTCTCCACCCTTCCTGACACATTTGACCCCCTTCAATCCGCTCACCGCCCCAACCGATCTACAGATGACGCCATCGCCCTGACAGTGCGCACCGCCCTCTCCCACCTGGATAACGGAAACACAAACATAAGGATGCTGTTTATAGACTACAGCTCAGCATTCAACAGGACTGTGCCCGCTAAGGTCGTTCCCAAGCTCAGGATCCTGGGTCTTAACACCTCTCACTCTGCAACTGGGTCCTGGACTTCCTGACCTGGGCAGACCCCAGGTGGTGAGAATAGGTAACCTCAACTCCTCTGCACTGGCCCTGAGCACCGGAGCCCCTCAGGGCTGCGTGCTCAGTCCACTCCTGTACGAGCCTGTTCACGTACCACTGTGGCCGCACGCAGACGACGCCACCATCGGAAAATTGGTAGCTATCTGCCTATTTGTTTCAGGTCTGTTCCCTCAGAACAGTCTTGCATACACATGGTACAGCCGACAGGAACTTCTGGACATCGGATCTTGCGATATCGACAACCTTTTCGGAGATCACGCCCCCATTCACATCGATGGAGCTGAAGCGGAGAGGGTCTCGCCGCTCAAGTTCCTCGGTGACCTCACTCGGTCCAGGTCCGGCAATCAGACTCGGCGGTAAAAGAAAATGCAAAGAAGCGCCTGTACTTCCCGGGGAGACTGGAGGAGTTTGGCATGTCTGCAAAAACTCTCCCAAACTTTTACAGGGTGCACCATTGAGAGCATTCTCTCTGGCTGCATCACCGCCTGGCGAACCCAAGGCCCTCCAGAGGGTGGGGAAGAGAGCGGAGCACATCGTGGGCGTCATGGCATCGACCACATACGATGCCTAAGGAGAGCACGGAAAATCATTAAAGACGACAGCCACCCAGGCTGTGGACCGCTCCCATTGCTGCCGTCTGGTAGACGCGAGCGGAGCATTTGGGCACGGACTACCAGACTCACACTTTTTAACCCCCGGCCATCAGGCTTCTCGACCAGAAACATTCATCTCGGTGATCACCCGTACGTACTCTCTGGTCACTTCATATGCACACAAAATGTACATATTCATTGGTACTCTGAGACTTTATATTTACAATATTATGATACTCCACCCTATTGTCCATGTTCCCCTTCTTTACAGTCTCTGAAACTGCTGCTAGTGTTGTACTGTTAAGTATTTTTTATGGACATAACCATTCTCATTTGACACTCTTAATAATTCTATACCTTTTGTTTTTTATCTTTGTATTTTATATCCTATGCCTACTACGTAGTTGTTGCTTGCCACGTGAGAATGGCCCTAGTTTACTGCTTTGGCCCGTTGCTGCGATACGTCAACTTGGCCGCCACAATGGAACGGACAGGACTGGCCTTTAAACAAATACAAGTAAACGAAGGAGCTGCGCTTTTTCTAGATAAAGCACTGTGAGGTTTACATTTCTCAACCGATTTCAATGAGTCGTTTTTATATTCAAGGGTGTATGATCTACCTGGAGTAGATTGCTCCACCGTCCGGAATTCCCGCTCATGGTTGTGCATTGGTTGACGCACTTCCTGTGACGCAGTTCTGTAAATCGATCGCTTCCCCGGGAATTCGTAACCGGTGGCATTCCAAATGCATAGTGATATCGAGGCTTATAGGGAACCGATCTCAAACACTGATGGTGTTATTATTCTATAGCCATTATACTGTGCAATCAACACTACCTTCATAATGATAAGTAAAAGCAAAAAAAGTTGTCTGTTGCTCCTTTGGTAATAACAATAAAAATAGCAATAATAACTATTCATATTATTTTGAAGACTATTATGATTATTATTGTATGACTTCTGGCAATCCACCTGGAGCACAGAAAGAACTTTGGATTCAGTAGCTCATTAATCATATTCCATCCATAACCAGTCTAAACTCAATACGCAAGTCCATGCAGCCTTCAGCAAGTTGCTGAACGAGCTGTTGAAAAGTTATGGTCTACTCTCCTTGTACATGAGGTGCGTCTCCATGTCTGGAAACTAAACTGGCGAGATATCGATGTGTATTATCAGTCTTACCGGTGGTCCAGAAGGCCCAGGAGCTCCTCTCTCCCCCTGGATGTTCAAAACAAATATTTAGTTAAGATGATATCCAGTGAGGAAAAAAAAAAAAGCACGAGAAGAATTCACATTAACCTTTGGACGGAAAACATCAACAAGGGCATCGCGGAATGAGAAGGGGTGCGGATGGAGCCGACATGCAACTAGCGATAAAAAAATAAACGGCCACATCGTTTTAGTATAATTTAGCTCATTTGATATTTTCAATAGTTTCTTGCAAAGAGAGTATCCGTTGACGGAGGTTAACGTAACATTAATCCCAGTCAGTGGGGGGACGTGACGTGACCCGAGGTCGCCCGCGCCCTGTGGCCCCGACTACCGCGGACGGTGCCAGAGTCCAATCGGAGCCCTGCGTGTTGTGGCAGATGGTTTGGATTTGTTGCTCAAAGACACAGATTACCACCACCACCACCACCACCACCACCAAATCCATTAACACAAGCACCCCAGCGCAAGGTGCCTCGTCGGGAAGAAAAGGGGGCTACTGAAGCGTTTCCATGCGTCGTTCGTCAGGATAAACAAGGTACTGGTATTGGGAGTTAAGAAAGTTAAAACCCTTTGGATCTCAGGCGCCTTTGGATCTATAGATTTAGGGTTTTTTTTGGCGTAAATTAGACCAAAAAATCCAGATCCATACTTGTATTAAAAAAAATTTATAACTATAATAACAATAATAACAAAGTATGTATATTCCCTGTCACTCTGATCACATTTATATGACTATTAACTCCTGAATGTAAATTAAAAAATGTTTCTTAGAAAAGTGGCCTCCGATGGAGTGCTAGAATTATTCGAGCAAATGAATAAAACGTCAGATAGAACAGTGCAGGATAAGGACAGATAAACACCAGGTGATCTTACCTTCACGCCATCTCTCCCAGGAGCTCCAGGAGATCCCTGTTCGGCCAAAAACAACCATCAAGCAAGCGTCAAAGGCTGCAAAAGTTTTATTTACAGTTAAAGAGGTCGCAGCGCTCAATCAACGAACACGGTCCCAGCTGACCTCTGGCTCCGTGCCGTTTGCAAAAAAGTCGAGATTTTGTCGGGATCTTCAAAATAATCAACACCATGAAGCCACGTCGACATTTTCACAAAGGCTTCGGAAAAGATCATGTACGAGGACGTCATTTTGTAGTGACATCAACTATTCGGCATGTATTATTATTAATATTCGGGCAAGACAATGTCTTGAAGGTCTCGAATATACAAACACTTTTTTGGCGAACTAGCGCGCACGCACACACATGGCACACACACACACACACACACACACACACACACACACACACACACACACACACACACACACACACACACACACACACACACACACACACACACACACACACACACACACACACACACACACACACACACACACACGATTTCTTTATGGTGGTTTCTAGCTCTTGGCCTGGCCTCATGTAGTTCATGACATGGACTGATGTTTTAACATTCTACACATAGTGAGCTTTAAAAACCCAAACTCATGAATGTGTCTCTCCGGTAATGTCTCACCTAATCTTATTTTAGATCCCGTATATTAAACATGAAAGGTCAACACTCAGGCAGTCAGGAGAGGACGACGCGCACGTCCCTCACATTTCGCCCCGCCAAAGACAACAGCCAGTTGTTAATAAATTCAGATCTCTCTATCATTAACATGTGTCTCGCTGCGGCCCCGCTTTATTTACGCCCCAAACCTTGGCAGTAGCACACCAGGCTCAGCAAAGGGTGTTGCACGATTTCTAAAAGCTGACGCGCGCGCGCTCCGTTAAGGTTTTTTGGGGGCCGGTGGGCGGGGGGGTTGACTCCCACCCGGCCATCCACCACACCTCCCCCACAACGGAACCACAATCAGGAGGAAAGATGGGCACGGACACGGCGTGACCAAGCGAGCCGCGTCCGAAAAAGCACTCGGAGGCATCGGCAACATCTGGGAAGGTTATGGTCGGGACATGCTGCTCGTGACTCACACACACGCACACACCCTCTGTATTGTGAAATAGGATGAAGATAGGAGATGTTCTATTATAATGTAGATCATCTATATATAACAATATTGTATTGATTGTATCGATATTATCTATAAGTATAGAGTAGAGTATATATCGATTTTTTAAAATATTATTTTTTTTAATAAAATAACTACCTTCAATGTTCAGGAACATGTTGTATAATGGTGACATGATGACATAACCTTTTATAGCCTTAAGAAAAAGGAATTACGAACCATGGGACCTCTTCGTCCTTGCTTGATATGGGACAGCTCTGGTGAGGGTCCAATGGGCCCCATCGGGCCCCTGGGTCCAGGGGGGCCCTTTGGACCTGCGTGTCCCGGAGGGCCCCCGCGCCCCGGCTCTCCTGTTACAAGCGACAAGACTCGCGTTAGTGGGCGAAAGGAAAACAGGTGCCGCCAAAATCGGCTACCAAGTAAGCGCAGGACAGAAGACGGGACTTTTCACAGCAATGGCAGGAACCGGAAACAAATCCCAGGCCACGTCCTCGAGCTGCTGCAGTATTTTTGGTGTCTTTATAGTCTGTGAGTTCCAAACAGGGACCGCTCATGTTGTGTCTATTACCTGGAGGGCCGGGGAGGCCCGGGGGCCCCGGCAGGAACGACTGCGACGTCAGCATCTTCTCATTGGTCATCTGCTCATGGACCTCAGCATTGTTTGGAATCACGGCCATCTCAAGAATCCATTTGGAAAGACCATTTTCGAGCAAGAAAAAAGCAAAAAAAAAAAAAGACTCAAATCGCGGATCGAGAGGTGACATCCATTTTAATCGTCGTGGGGTAGTCTGTGCACGCTGCCAGAGATTAAAGTTAATTTTCCCGTAAGCAGCTGGCCGACAGACGATCCAAATTGAAACCTTCCGAGTAACAAATCGAAGAATCGCATTTTGTTTTGTTCCCCTGCCTTTGCAAAACTGCGCGCGCGCACACACACGCGCACACGCACACACACAAAAGTTTCTGATCAACTCCCGATTACGCAGTGTACAAGTCACGGTGCCGCCTTCGATCCCACATCACATCCCGGCCCCCCTTTCATGCGTGACCTCGCAGATCCACGAAAGGAAACAAAAATACAGCCGTCAGCCAGCGGCGTCGCGTCGACGGCGTGGGCGAGACCCGCGTCTCCATCCACGCCTTCTTAAGCTGCTTCCGCCGGAAAACGGAGCGCGTGCGTTCAGAACCGGAACACAGAAGCGAAATCCGACGCCGATCACGAGTGATCAGCTGTGTTTTACGGAGAAGGTTCTCAGTTCATTACGTTCCTCCCTCTGGATGGCGGGATGGGCCCGGACCAGTATTGAAGTCATTCTCTCAGGGAGCATCGTTAACACGCCGTTAACATTGAGCCTCCCCGTTTCCCAGCATGCATTGTGTTCAGACATTGCTTTAAATGTGGTATTGCAAGTGTCACGCACGATTGTTCGGCCTCGCCAAAATGTTCGTCGTCGTTTCTGCTTACGCCGCAGGTGTTTTGGGGAATTAAGTACTGGGAGCGTGATGGACATTGCGGTTTGGTTCGGTCCATTTCTTACGCTGAGTATGTCGAGTTCGTCCAGTTTGGCCGATGGTCAAAGCAAACTTTGTCTCACTTAACTGATACAATAGCGACGTAGACGGGCAGAGATTCCTTCCTTTGTTCGTTAGATATAGAACCTTCGCTGTGATGCCATCGCTGAATTTAGGAACAGTTTTCATTACTCGTCACAGACAAATGTGGTGTGATTGACAGTAACGCTGGTGGGTCTAAAAGCTCATTGGTGGGGTCTTCACGCATGTCGGCAGTCAGCCCTGCCAGCAAAAGACACGAGAAATGATCGAAATGTAAGATTTAAATTTGTGTTTTATCCGCAAAATGACCGGGCTGGACGGTTGCACTTCAGGATAGCGGTGAACACCGTACTGTGCTGTGATCTAGGAAGGTACGGACACTGGTTTAGGCAGCAAGGTGCCGGGATGAAGTGACTGAGGGGGCAGTTCAAAATGGCGAGGGGGGAATTATTTTTATAGACGACAGAGCTGCGGGGGCACCGAACAGAGGGGAAAGTCCAATGATGTCATGCTGCATAATAATTAGCCATGTGCTTCTGTATTATCTGTACATCTCAACACATTAAGTGAACAATCACTTAAACAAACATTCCAAATAATCATTATAATGAAATGAATTTACTCCGAGGCAAATGGATCTTTCATCCACGATTCCCGCGCCAGCAGAGGTATTCTGAGATATTCAGAGGTATTCAGAGGTATTCAGAGGTATTCTGAGATATTCAGAGGTATTCAGAGGTATTCAGAGGTATTCGGAGGTATTCAGAGGTATTCTGTGTGAAGGCACTCGCAGAAATAATATTATTTTATTCATTCGTGACGCGTGTTGGGTGAGGCTGTTTGAGCCGCGCGCGGGGCTCCTCTGCAGCCCCGGCCTGCGGATCTTGCTTGCGTCCTGGTGTATTTTGGCACTGGTACGCCAAAACCTCTTTGATAGGGTACATAAAACTTAAACTGGGAGGGGGGGGGCAGAAAACACAACTTGCCCCCGCGTGGTGCCGGGGCTGCAAGGTGGCGAAAGGAGGTAATAAAAACAATATTCATGCTGGACGGCTTCTAAGCAGGTGTGTTTTATGCCACTGTGATGATTTACTTTCTTGACAAAGGTAAATGGAAAATGTATTATCGCTGGACATTGCTCGGGGGGAATAATTACATTATCGGGTTCTAGGAAAGTTAAATACACTCTTTATCGGTTTGGCTGCTGCAAGTTGTTGAAATGTGAAATGGACAGAGCTTTCGATCGTCGCTCCTTGAGGCCTCTCCGTGTGATTACGCACAGAGATGAACTGGCGCTGCTCGACTCGTTGAAGCCGAGCGGATTTAGTTTCCCATGTGCCGGCGCACTCGCCTTACGCCTCCTCTAGGTACGTGTAATGTTGCCGCGTCCCTCGCTCCCCTTCCGACGATCAAAACTAAAGCCGCGCTAAAAAGCGGCACAGTTATGGCTTTGAACATTGTTGGACGCGGATGAAAATGCTTTGAAGTGCATTTCCAGGCGGTCCAGCGGCCCGCGGATTCAGGATTTGTTGAACATGTCACTGTGCCTGCGGACACAATGAAGGGAACATGATCGAGTTAGAGACATCTTTGAAGCTGAGAGGGCCATTTTACAACCAGAAGCGGCTTCCACGCGCGCAGCAGGTTTCTCTACGGACGGGGCTCCGCGTTTACGGCCCGGCGGTCGTGACTGCCGTTGCCGCAGCTGGCGTCCGAGGCACGCAGGCTAAGCTGCAACGGCACGGTCGCAGCAGGTACCATTTGTTTGAGCTGCATGACGGACATCTTGATCTGGTGGAAGTCCTCGCAGGTGGCCGAGCAGCTCCCGGTATTCATCACGTTGTCGGATTTTCCGGAGAGACGTGGCGGTGCTGCCGGAGGTAGAGCAAACACCAATCAATTTCATCCAGGCCCGCCAACCTCGCCCCCGCCCGTCGGCTCGGCCTTTGGCCTGCGGTATTATGTCGTGAGCGCATATATTTAATGGATGAGTGACAGCGTCCGGACGGTGTTCTCCGGTTCGCCACCGCAGCAGCAGCAGTGCACGGTATATAAAATAGACCCTCGCAAGCGAAGGCCCCCCCATTCCTCACTCAGTCATGGAAGACAAGCTCATGGGAGGAAGTAGCAAATCTCCCGTCCATAACCGCTCCATTTGCAACCGAATCTGGGGCAGGCGTCTTTTTATATTCCCTTGTCTATTTGGGATATTTGCGTCAGATACATCAGGCAAATGAGAATAGACTCAAAGTCAGGGGGGCATTGGCGTCAGTATTTGAAGGAAGAGAGACATTCTGAAATATACAACGAGTTTGGATGTGTAATAACTACCAGGTGTCCCTGCTCCTCGCACACACACACACACACACACACACACACACACACACACACACACACACACACACACACACACACACACACACACACACACACACACACACACACACACACACACACACACACACACACTAACAATGTGCGTTCACCTTTTCATCACAGTCAGATGTGGCCTTTGGAAATAAACATCAAGGAAAGTCTCCAACTAAAATACCATCCTCACCTCCCTCCCCCTTGGCGCAGGTTCTCCCGTCTTCTTCCAGAGAATAACCTCTCTCACACTCGCACCTGTAGCTCCCCGCCGAGTTGATGCAAATCTGAGAGCACACGCTCAGGTTTTTGCTTTCACACTCATCAATGTCTACACCCGAAAAAACAGACAGGGAATACACAGTGAAACGATGAAATTTGAATTGGATACACTTAAAAAGTTGTAGCATTATTATTATTATTATTATTATTATTATTATTATTATTATTAGCAGTAGTAGTAGTAGTAGTAGTAGTAGAAGCAGTAGTAGTAGCGATTGTAAGAGCAGACCTATGTAAATGTTTGTAATTTTAGGGTTTTTTATCTGTTTTTAGATTTTCATTGCTATGCTATTATCCTCATTGGCTTTTATATGAATGCCTTTTACGTCTTATGAAGAACTTTGAATTGCCCTTTCATATGCAATATGTTAAAAAATAAAAATAAAAATAAAAATAAAATAAACGTGCCTCGCCTCACTGCTAGTAAGTGGTATAGTTAGTACAGTGGGAATAGTAAGTATTAAGTATATAACAAACAATTATTAAATTATCTCTCACTCATGTTTGTATGAGTATTTCGTACAAAAAACACACTTCTCAAAATATGCATAAAACATGACTTGAAAACTTTCCACACAGCAAAATACACGCACACATATAACGTGTGTATTTCGGTTAAAGCGGGTCTCACCGAGGCAGTACGGCTTCTCTCGCTCCCGGTGTCGGTCGCGGTCGTAGCGGTAGCCGGGGTAACAGGTGCACACCACGCGACCAAAGTGGTCGGTGCACTGCTGCTCACAGGGGGCGCCAGCGCACACGTCATAGTCTGCAAGCAGAGGACAGACCCCGCAGAGGGCTCATCATCAGCCTGGGCGATGCAGGAACAAGACCATTTTTTTTTTAAGTAGTAATGCAGACACTTATTATACCTGGACTTATAACAGGACGTATTAAAAAGAAAAATAAGTTATTACACAGTTGTGTTACAATCAGTATAATGAATCATGTAAATATATTGAAGGTAAAAATAAAAGTCAATGAAATAGACAGGCGGACACAGACAGATAGATGAACAGACAGACAGACAGATATATATATATATATATATATATATATATATATATATAAAGCCTGTGGGACATGATGCACTCCATAAAGAATCCAAGCCATGCACCACCAGACATCCAAAGTGCTTTGAACGGGTTCCTACCTTCTGGAATGCACTGGCCCAACACAAACTTAAAGCCCTTGCAACATTTCTTCCTGCAAGAGATCACAGGGGTGAGCGTCGTCAGTGAGACCCCGTCCTGTAAACTTCAATGTGCACATATGTGGCTGATGGACTGTTTTATATCGGATAATGGACATCTCCGGGGAGCCTTATACGTCTTCCTCCTGTCAAGTGGTTCTGTCTCCGATTTTGTTGATCTGCTTTAACAATTTTCTTGTTTTTAATGCGGGAACCACATCTGCAAAGTTAGCTGCGGTCAGAGTATAAATCCCCCCCCCACACACACACACACACACACGCACACGCACACGCACACACACACACACCAGCTGGAAGGCTTGTTGAGGTCAGCTCTCTGTGCTGCGTTTGGCCTGTTGTTTTGTGTTTGTTCATGTTAGAGGATCCTGCGTTGAATTACAGTCTGTCAAACCCCACCACCTGCACGCCGTGCCAAAGGTCCCATGCGCTCCCCTGAATACTTGCATCCCATTATTGGCTGCTCTCCTCACGCTGGATGGGCTCTCTCTGGTTCTGTTGTGTCATTGTCTGTCCTTGTTTAACCTGACTTATTTATATCCCCGCTTCTTCAGGTCTCCAATGTATTTCCCAATTCCGCAGAACTCCCGCTTAACCCGAGTCAATTCTGCTAATTGCAGTTTCTATAAAACTGTATGTGTGTGTGTGTGCGTGTGCGCGTGCGTGTGCACGTGCGCGTGTGTGTGAGAAAGAAGGCCGACGGAGGGAGATAGATGGAGAGCAGACGAAATGAGCAAAACACAGGAAAAGAGAGAAAGTAAAACCATAAAATGAAGTGGTGCAATCACCCGTCCGGACACTGTCCATCTGGTGTTATGCATGAGTAAACACACTGGTCCAAATACTAAAAATTGGGAGAAGTTGCTATTTCATTGCTATGAAACGATCGCGGTGTGATCTAGTCAAGTCTAGTCAAAACATGCTTCGTGAGGTATTTCATCCTTGCTCACCCTCGGCTCTGCGGAAAGTGCTACCAGGTGCTGCTTTCACACAGGAGATGATAAAAGAAATCCAATTGTACCGTGAAGTCACGGCAACACAGTCACACTCGCTTTGATAGCGAAATCAAAAGGGAGATTGGTCGGTAATGCTTGAAAGCTTTTATTCAGGTATGGTAATGGTAGAGGTATTGTTGCGCACGTATCTGTTTCACACACACACCCACACAGAGTCCTTGATGTTCCTACTGTGTGCGGGCGTAATTTAATTGATGCCGCATGTTCTATTACGGGATGTTTCAAGACGACGGGTCATGAAATTCATAGAGGAGGTCACGGTGTCATGGAAGTCCAAGCAGCGGAAACCGGTTCACCCGGCCTGGAACATGGTCAGAGACCTACCCCTGGAGCCGGCCTGTGGCCAGTGTTCGCAGGCATGCACCTGGTGGCCTGCAGCACACCTAACCCGGTCGTAGGACCATCAAGTGGACTCACTACAAATAAGTTGGGAAAAAAATGGGGTCTGCTGTAGT
Source organism: Zeus faber (assembly GCF_960531495.2). Taxonomy (NCBI): domain Eukaryota; kingdom Metazoa; phylum Chordata; class Actinopteri; order Zeiformes; family Zeidae; genus Zeus; species Zeus faber. Next base: position 17,971,434 of record NC_137204.1, read on the forward strand.
GTTCGTCAGGAAAGTGAACGGAAAGTGGCTCTCAGTACTCGGAGCGTGACCTCACTCTGGGGAAAGGAGCCAGGGCTGGATGTAGTTGGGATATATGTGCTTCATAATAGTTGGGCTCACCTCCACACACAAAGTTGGCTCTGGAGACAAAGCAAACACTCACTCTATTCCCATTGAACTCAGAAGCTGTTGAAGGCGGATGTGGCGAGGCTCATGAGACCCATCTGGCTGCCACACAGCTGGAGTTTGTCCCGGTGGATGAGTTGCGACTACAAGTTGCAGGGAGGAAAGTATCTGGAGTTCTGAAGAAGACACCACCACAGGGCTTTGTAGCCCTGTTGGGAGGATTCCTAACACATTGACTGGAAAGTCTGAAGTGGGTTTCATCGGGAAGACCGGCCTGCCTGATACGAACACCAGCAGTTTCATCAAAAGATGTCAAATCAACCGGCCAAAATTCTCTCATTTCACCCTCCTCTGCTGGCTTCTGGGGACGGGACGGTGCATTAAACTGCCCTTTTCTAGCTAAGGTCATTAGTCGGGTTCCAAATTTTGCTTCATTCTCACCACTCCCCCCACCATTGCAGGTCCCCTCAGATATCAGTCATCCCTCTCGAGACTCTCCTCATCCGTGACACCGCGGTGGTGGAACTGCCAGAATGGTTGACTCACTACAGATGCAGCCGCCGAGAACGGCCGGCCGGTCAGTGACGGGTCCGTGCTTATCTGAATGGAACGCATGGATATATCCGGCCGGGGGTGGCCTTTCTGAGAGGCCGGTGCTGTATCAATCTTTAGCTGGAAACTGAATACTCATATATTCAGATGAACCTAAATCCCACCTGCATTGGCCTCTCCACCTCATAAGGATCCTACCTTAAAAAAAAAAAAAGGTAGGAGGGGGGGAGGAAGGGTTCTGTCACTTACTGTAAGGCCCATTTGGACAAAAGCGCAGTGATGTAACGTGACAAAATGAAATCTATAGTATTTGGCTTAGTAATTTGAAAGAGCAAACACGGCCATCGCTGACCGTACGCGGAACGTTTCACTCAACCAGGCAATCCCAGTTGAAAAGCCACCAGAAAGAAAGAGAGCTCGAGAGGGAGAGAGGCCAACAAATGAGAGTCAAAAACGAAGGTTTATGGCGGTACTGGACCAGTTGTGCATCATGTTATAATCATTCATGTAAGATGTTTTTACGAGCCCATAAAAAGGAGCTTTACAGTGCGGACTGCACGGTTCCGTAGTAAGTATCAAATTGTATGTAAAATAGCAACCCATCTTTTTTTGTTTTGCACAACTGGAGAAGGACCCATCACAGGGGCAACACAACACCCCTGAGAAGGGCAACCATGGCTTCCTGCTCGACTCACTATTCCAATAACATCCCCGTGATGACAGAAGGCATTTATAGCAAATAACTAGCCTAGGAAAACAACCACGGTTAGTGGATCTACCGCAAGAAAATAAACAGCCAAATCTGTCTACAGAAAGCCATGAAAAGTCACATGGCCACAAGACGCATGATATCTGTTGAGAAAACCAATTAGTGTTTTAAAGAATGGCACACACGGGCAAAACCGCTGTTATTTCTACCGCCACCGCTCATATTACAAATACTCCTAATATTACTGCTACATTAAGTAAATAACGATCACAAATACCCAGTGGTGTTTTAGCACACAAAAGGGGTTATTTAAAGCATTACTTAAAGTATTATCTTGAATTTTCCATGTCAGGAAAACTTATTTCATCCACTGTCATGGTCTGTGACTATGAAAGCATTGAAAAAGTAGAATAATACCAGGCAGCCAAGAGTTTAAAAAAATAAATAAATAGTGTAGTGGAGACCCCGGGTGATTGCTTCTAATCTTGAATCACACGATTTAAAGCACTGGAGTGAAAAACTAGCGGGGCCTTTAATGAAAGTAGACGAGAAATCCGCAAACAGATTTTTTTAGATCCACTTCTACTCACCTTTCTGCCCGAAAAAATCGATTGTTTCCGTCTAAACATGCAATTTTCAAATAATAAACAAGACGTAGATGGTGGACTGTGTTCCGTTGAATAACACGTTGCCACAATGAGTACGGATAAGACACATGTTTGTAGTCTAAACATGACCTCTTCCGAAAACGGTTAAGGGGTCTGCGATACGTATTTTAGGGTTAAATTGCCGCGTTTGCCCGCAAGGAGTGGCTGCTTTGCGGAGGGGGGGCCCCTTCGACGGCGCCGAGGGCCAATTTAGGCGTTTTAACAAGCCCCCTGAATGACCGGCCAGCTCAGGTGGAGTACACTTCAAACCGAGAATGGCGCGGGGCTTCTTTTTTTTTTTTTCCCACAACTTTGCCTGGCACTGATTTACCCCAAAAAGCTACTTAATAATCACCATCCATTGTACCCCGTTCCGCCACGTCGACTCCATCACAAGTTAAGACCGCACCGTACCGACCCCCGGGGGGCCCAGTGCGGTGGAACGGTCCGAAAGCATTGTATTCATTTTCACGTATCGCTCTCGCATTTGTCAAGTTGTATATACTGTCGAGATGGACGGCAAAACAACACATGCTCGTAATGTTATAATAATAGTTATTGATGTTGTTGGCCGATTTAACTCAAACAAATTCGAAACACCTGTAAAAAGGTCACTCGGTAGTCACCAGGGAAAAACACCGAAAGAATGTGTGTGAGCAATCCAGCTACGCACTTGAGACTCGTCTCCGGGGACATTTTACAGGCGCGGAATTTTGAATGTGAATAGTTTAGTCCCACACACTGACTCCGTTCAACGGTGACGTCGTCGTCGTTCGGTTTTTGACACAAAAACATGGTATTGAGAATGCACCGCCCTTGTCGGGGCCAGTCAGAGACAATTTGGCGGCTTCGGTGCCACCTGCGCCGGCTTTCACCCGAATGTTATTATTTCATTTTTGCCGTTGATCCGTATCATATTACGGAGGGGGCCCCATGAAAACCAGACAAAGATTAACTTGACCTCCGTTGCCCCCATTTAGACCATAAGCGCTCTAATTACCCCACAAACAGGAGACCTCCCCTGAACAAACACGGTGGCCTGGCCTTGGCTCCGTCCGTGAAACAGGGGACAGGGATGCACGGCAAAAAACAGAAAGCTGCAACGGTGGCAATTGTACTTCAACTAATGCAAGAGACGTGCACAACTATGGTCACACATATAGGACGTATAGGATTTAGATACACACACACACACACACACACACACACACACACACACACACACACACACACACACACACACACACACACACACACACACACACACACACACACACACACACACACACACACACACACACACATCTTATTTTTTCTGGAGAGGCCCTCTTCATCAAAACACAGCATGCACTTTTCTCTAACAGATCACAGTTTCAAAACTATAATAGGCCACACACACACACACACACACACACACACACACACACACACACACACACACACACACACACACACACACACACACACACACACACACACACACACACACACACACACACACACACACACACACACACACACAGCTGTGAGACAACACGGACAGTGTGCTCGGTGGAAGCTTATTTGTCCAGCATTGCTGTCAGTGATATACAATAACAAGTCTGCATTCCGCACACAGAGGATGTAACCGCTCCACTTCCAAGGATCACATATGATTTACATTTACATCACATTAAGTATGGAAATGCTTTGTCCAAAGCGAGAGTTGCCCTGCACTACCCCCAAAGTAATTGTTCAGAAACTATAAGTGAAATTGTGCCGAAAAAGCTTTAAAAAAAGGGAAACAATATTCTTAAACATGCAATAATACAGCAATCGGTCACAATGAAGTCTGCGGAAAAACAGTTTCTCTGAGACGGACGGAGCCGAAACGGCATACTAGCACGCTTGAGTAGTATGAGAAAAGGACCAGCATGACACACTGGATCCGGGGGAACATCTCATGTACTCACAAACCAAAATGCGCTGGATGATTGTACCGACATGCTGTGTGTAGTGTGTAGGACGCCCTTTCAGGGAACAGATAAGGAGCCCATGATTAACAGGAACGTTGACTATCAGGATCATTATCTCATTTGACAACAAAGAATTAGAAATTATCCTCGCAAATTTGCACTGTTACGGCCTGTATTATAAATGCCACATGCAGCCCCCTGGGGCGACTTCTCACTCTTAAGGCAGAGGCATACTTTAAAAGATGTAAGAACAAGAAGAAGACTCAATAATAATAATAATAATAATAATAACAACAACTCCGTTTACATCTTTGTACGTCATTCTGTGCCGCTAGGGGGCGCAGAGTGATACCATGGCACCCATTTCCAGAGCCAGTTGCAGGAAACAGAAACAAAAAAAAAAAACAGGCGGTGGTAACAGAAGCGTGAATGCGATAGCGAGAGGAGTTGGCTGTGGCTTTGGTCAATTTTAGGGCTGCAGGAACGAAATTAAAAATTAGGATAGAATTTGAATATTACAAAAAAAAACAAAAAAACGGTGCATTTGCCACCGGACCGTGTGATCGTGGCGGGATTTTTTCAGCAGCGATCTGTGATCTGCTCCACAGCAGTGCAGCATCAGGAAACGGAGTAAAGTATGTTCATCTAGAGTTTTAATTTGCTTTGCCGGAGGAAAGAATCGCTCTGAACGGAACTGCGGAAACGTGCATAATGCCCCCCACCCCGACAGACTAAATTTGAGTATTAAAAATTTGAAGATATTCGAATATTGAAAATAATAAAGTATACTAATTCCAGTTGGATTATAGAGGAATATCTGCAGTGCTAGTGTATTCAAAGATGAAGAATTTTGCTCTTATCTTATTCTGAACGTCTTTTTGGTCCAAAAGTTCCACTTCTTTTTAAGTATGCCTCCGCCTTTTAACCCCTATTTCCTAATTCACTAAACACATCAGCTTCCTCTCAACTGGTCTTCTCACTCCTTGGCTCCCATCTCGTCTCTTTCGCTAAATTGCAATGGCTTTGCCTTTAATTCTACAACTTCTCCAATGTCCTCAACGAGATATTTTCTTTTTCCACTCATTTAACACGGAGGTGGAGGAGCCCAGCAAGTGCCTGGCTGACTCACATATGAAGTGTTGACTCAGCACCGAGTTGCCGGTTTCCAACGGGAATACCTTGCCTCTGCAAGTTAAATTATTGCACTTTGGCACCGAGAACCTCTGGGGGATTTGTGTAAAAACAAATGTTCCCAGCACCGTCTTGCAGCCACAATCTCAAAACGCTGCGGCCTGTAGTTCTGCTCTGCCCATCGGTGTTGTTCTTAAAGCACTTAGAGGTTTTCATGAGGTCACAATAATGCCGCCCACCGTGTCTTAAAGCTGCACAAATTCATCATTCACCAATTTGAACAGCTGGCATAAAGAGCTGAGACCTGATCATAATGACGAGGCCGCCATGTCTCTCTTCCACTAATGCTGGGACGCGACAGGTCTCCATCCAATTATAATGTTGCATCCCAAATCTTTAGCAACCCAAGCCTCTTTGAGAGCCTTCCTAAACTCCAAATCTGCTGTCGGAACTAAAGTATATTACGAGGTATTTTACTTGTGTATCCCACGGTTTAGCATAGAATAATTTCCATTTCTTTCCAGCTTTGATCATTTTCTCCGACTTAGTGTAAATGACAGTTTCTGCTAACCGATACCCCGACTCCAGTCGACCGATTCCCAACGTTCTCCAGACTTGGGACCTGCGGGATTAGTCTCCGTGCGTGATGGGGACGCTTTCTCCGTCACTCTCTTACCCCACCCCCCTCGCGCTCGTCCCCCCCGCTACATGGTACGATCCGGCGCCCATGCCTCACAGTGTTGAAAGGAGATTTTAAGTGTTTTCACATGCATTCCATGATGCTTCTGATCTGTATATAATTGGCACAGCCGCAAACCTAATCTTGTGAAATAGAAGACAGCTTGACCACCGGCAAATTATGTAAAGTATGTTGCCTCGGTCTTTTGGCCAGCGCTTCAATCATCAAGGAAGCCGATGCCGGCCCCATGTCAGCAATCTATTTTGGTTTCTTCTAAAATATAAAGAAATTAAACTAGATGCACCAAGTCGTATGCTTATTCATATAACAGCACAGCGATGTGAATACGACTGTTTTAAAATGCACCTTAAGTTATGAAGTTACCATTGCAGGGGTCTGAGATCTTCAAGCAGAGAGACTATCTGTATGTGTATTTTCAGCAAAAAAAAAAACCCAAAAAGATGTTTTGGGGACCTCAGAGACCTATAATAACTTGTGTAAAAAGAAGCATAATCCTCTAAGGTCCACTCTAAGGCCCTAATGTCTGGATAACAGCAAGTATTTTTTTGGGTTATTGGCAGAATGTTTTGTTATTTTTATTTTTGCGATAAAATACCGAATTTGAAGTGCAGATGTGACCACAGAACAACATACAACAATACACAAAAAAACTATACTAATGAAAACAGGAAGTACCATTTTAAGCATTCCTTGCTCTCCTCACGATAGGGATTCCTCACTCCCTGACTGGCTAGAGTTCAGTAAACACGGGGAAATCCAACAGCAACAAATGACTTGGGAAATTGTCAGAATATTTGGGAGGCTAAAGAGGATGTGTCCGGCTGTGGCAATTGAAACTCAAGCCACGCCTACAATATTCTCTTTCACACACACACACACACACACACACACACACACACACACACACACACACACACACACACACACACACACACACACACACACACACACACAACACCATGAGTGGCCGTCGCAGTGTCATGTAAACTAACAAATGCACTAGGGCAAACTGTCATTTGTAGGAGGTTAAAGTGGAACTATTATGCTCCTTTTCACACAAGTTAATATAGGTCTCTGAGGTCCCCAAAACATGTTTTTAAAGTTTTTGGCTAAAAATGCCTCTCAGATTATGCATTCCAGCCATTCTAACATGCCTCTAAATCCAGTGTGTTCCTGATGCTCTGTCTCAGTGGGAGGAGCCACCCTCCTGAGCCCCCGAGCTCTGTGAGCCAATGGGGTTTCATCACTAGCTCCGGGTTCTGTGAGCCAACGGGGTTTGAGCACGACTTACGGTTTTCATTCTATTTACTCTGTAACTTTCATTGATTTTGCCTTATCAGTCCAGCAAAATCTGTTTCTGAGCAAATTTGCAGCTGCTGAATCGAAGCAAGGCCTCATTTAAAAGTTTGTTCAGACTTTCGTTGCCGACTTTCGTTGCCAGGCTTGTGGGGGACACGGACACCGCACCGCGACATACCGGGACTCTCGCTGGCGGGGATTTTTTGTTCCATGAAAATAAAATAAAATGAATACATCTCCAATAAAAAGACACTGGAGAAACGCACGGCAGATCGGATGGAGCAGTCGATCATATAAAGAAATCCGTGACGATCTGACGTCAGCTCATGCAGAGAGTAGAAAAAACCTTAAAAACCGAGTGTTCACAGTGACTACTTTATCATTACTTGACCTCATTATTGGATACTTTGCCCACGTCTAATGCGAAAATCGGACATCGTAACATTACATATATGGCAGAAAATAAGGAAAAGCATGAAAGGTCTTCTTTAATATTTCCACATTAGGTCATAACATTAGGTCATTATGTCATGCAGATACTGTATGGGAATGCAAGATGTAAATTTAAACGAAGAATTAATCGTCACCACCAACAGTAACACTTTTTGATGCTGCAGGATGATCCGGCATGAAGACTCCTGAGCTAGACTAAGCAAACAGGGACTGTAAATTATTGGAAATATAATCCCCTAAAATAAATTGTTTAAATAGCCAGATTAAAAATAGAACAGCAGCAGAAACCGCCTCCCCGGAATGACTGAATACCTTTGTGCTGCCAAGATGGAAAAAGTGCAGTTGGAGCAGAAAGATATTATCACGAGCAGTGTGATAGATTTTTATGTCTCAGACTTTGTATTATACTTCGCTGTCAAGCTTGAATTAAATATCCTAAATCAGCCTTTCAAATGGGATTATGAAATGATTCATGATCGCCCTCGGTAAGCCCTCCTTATTCCACATTATGTGCAAAGTGGAAATTTTGACGCAGGCAGCGCATCAACACAAAGAAGTGACGCAGGCGGTCCGGTAACGTAAAACGTTATGAGACGATGCCGGAATTAAAAAAAAAAAAAAATCAAATAAAATATAACAATAAAATATAAAATAATAATAATAATATCCCACACTCTGAGTCGTGGCATTCTGCGGCCAACCTTTTTTATTTTTATACTCGTGATAAAATACTCTATCTTAAAAGGAGACGACATTTATCATTTTCCACATTCTCTTAAAAATCCTCTCTGTAATATGCCCCTCACGCCTGTGAAAGTATACATGAGCGGACGGAGGATTTAATGGGGAGCGGTACCAATCTGAGCATGGTAACATGGCTCATTAACAGAAGCTATTGGTAAATGACCGTTTGAACCCCGAGTTCCTTTCCTCTGACACTCAAATTGATTCAGTCCATGTTTCTCGGTAAGGGCCTTCAACTTAAATAAATATGATTTATTTTACACACGTACGGACAACTAAAACAACATGTCAGATTCAGAATTCCGCCCACATTATGTTTCGGTTCCCCGCAGTGCAGCCGCCCTATTCAAATGTTACATAGACTGCAACTTTACCCGAAGTGATACTTCACACACATTGCTTTGAGGGATCATCTTTTTATTGATCAGAGGGTGACGGGAAGACATTCAAATTCACACGATGTGCCAGAGAATTGAAGATTCCCCCCCGCTACACGCCAGAAAACCTTTCTTTGACTTAACTCATTCTTGGCAAAAAAACAAACAAACAATAAATACTGTACTGGACGCTGTACATTCTCACAAAGCATCGCTCCCATCCAGAAATAGCCCTTCTAAGATATCGACTTGAAGGAAATGACCCGAGCTGACCCTGAAAATCTAACTGCCGCCTCATTAAACCCGCCCTGCTCCCACAGCGCATCAACGCAGTGGTTCCGTTTTAGAACCGGAGAAACGACGCGGCGATCCGAGGTCCTCAACTATGCGCGGTGTTGGATGTTGGAGAGAGCGAGCCTGCGTGTGTGGACCGCTGCAGCGAGGCATCGATGTCCACTCCGCACGCTTCTTTACTAACTCAAACCATTTCGGTGGACGCGGGCCAGGTATTACCAATCCCCCTAGTAAAAACCGCTGGGGTTGCTGGGACGCACGCAACTTTAGCATCGTGGAAAACAGATGAAAAAGGGAAAGCCGAGAGTGTTTTTCTTTTTTTCGTTTTTTTATTTAAGCTTTCGGGACGTCGAGGGGCGGGTCGGGCGGGAGGGGTTTAATGGAAATCAGGGCTAAACTAATCCCGCTTAAATAAATCCAGAATTTAAAAATGCCTTTTGTGAGACGCTGCCTAATTGGACTGAGGTCATTCGGGACCGGCCGACTCCTTCTGTGCCTTGGTCCGGATCAACCTGGTCCGCCTGGAGGTCCACGTCCATTAAGCCAATGGTAAACCTGCCTCTAGCCAGGTTGAATTTAAGATTTACTTCGACTTGGATTAAGCTCGACTCTTCCTTCTGGAAATCTGATTATTTATACCAACAAGTCAGAGACTGTTTTAAACCATGACTGGGAAAGGCCGTTTCCGTGAGTCCAGATTAAAACTGATTTGGTCCGAGATGAAGCCCGATCCTGTGCTGGTGACACGGCCCAAAGAAGCTCATGATTTGAGTTGAGAATAAGCATATATCAGACAAACGCTTTTTGGGAATCGTTCTTATTGTGAAATGTGAGCTTGAGAAAAGGCCACCTCGATGGAAAAACACAAGACAATGGTGGACAAAGAGTTGAAATGTACAAGTGGTCCCCTCCATGTCAACAGCACCTCATTTTACATGTTATGTCAGCCATGTAGTCAGGAAAGCCAGGCTCCACGTGCACAGTCATCAGATATGAAAAAAAACAAAAAAACAAAACTGCGTCTAGAAAGCAACAACAAATAAATAGACAAACACGAGAAACAAAAGGCGTAAAATAAATAAATAAATAAACAAATAAATAAATCTCAACGACCACAGAGGGAAGCACTTAGAATACCGCTTACCTTCGGGGTGAAAACAAAAACAAATACCTTTCAGCCACTTCTCACGACGTGCGACCAACTTGAAGAACCGAAGTTAAAAACCGAATGCAAAACACTTCTCCTCCCTTTCAGTGGAAAACAATCAGACGGTGTTGATTCAGCTTTAAGGCCCTCACGTGGCCCTACGGCGAGAGGCGCACGCCCCGCTGCGCAATCAACGCAAACTGTCAAACACATTGAGATTTTACCGTCACGCTCAAGAAAGTCAGGGTGGAAGGGGGCAACGCGGTGTCCGCGCTGCCAAAATGCAATAAACACGGAAAAAAAACAAAAAAAAACCCTGATTCACAATAATTTATTGACGTTGACCCGAGCAGCTGTTTGCAATAGAGGGATGATGGGTTGGGCCGCGTGTGTGTAATGATGCGGAGGAGCATTTCCTCTGGCTCACTGGTGTCTAAGGCCTGAGAGGAGAAAGGTAGATATTGAAGTTGCTTCACGATGGATAACGATCAAATGGTAATAATTAAAAAAAAAAAAAAAAAAAAAAAAAAAAAAAGGGATTCGCAATGAATCAGCCGCTTTGTTTCGCACTTTTTGCCGCCTCGACAGCACAATCGTTCTTTTGATTTGGGCGCGGCGAGCGGGGCCGCGCGCAGGCACGGCAGGAGCCTACTGGAGGGACGGAAGCCAAGCCACGGCGCCCGGGCGGTGACGCTCTCTGGACGCGAAAAAGCGCCGTAAACATCGAAATCGTTCCTCGTGGAATTTTGAGTACCCCTGGCGTTATCGATATAACCCACATGGCCCTATTACCGTGAGCCGCATGACAACCTGGCAACGGCTCTGATTAAACAACACTTTGAAAAATGTCAAGTCGTATGAAAATCTTGTTACCATGTCAACGTAAATACCAGCAAGGAAAAAAAAAAAAAACAAGACTTAAAATTTATGGACTTGGCGTATTAGGTGATTTCTTATTCGGATTCAGAACTAGGACGGTGGGAATAAGGGGCCTATCGCATTTCCTGTGATAATACGATTTCACAACAAAAGCCTCTGATTTACGGCGACCTCTTTTCACATGTGCTCTATCCATCCATTTGTAAATCGAACTGGCTGGTTGTGCTGCAGCGTAGAAGTCACGGATGCACAACGTGTACTTTATACCTCCCAGGGCGTGGGGGGCTTTAATATAGGAGGCCGTTCAATCCTCGTATCCACGTCCCCCCCCCCCCACAAAAATGACAACCCCCTGCGCCCATGGGAGCTGAGGTACCGTACGAGGTGTCCCGGAACATAAGTTCACATTATCTGAACGGCATCTGCAAAACAAAAAAAACATTTTAAAAAAACGGCTCTGACGTCACGAGAATTACGAAGCATTTCAACTCGACTCCCTTTACGGGAAAAGGGGGTGTTTTGCATTGCGGTCCTTTTTATTTTTTACTAGGACACAGCTGGTAAAAATGTTTTTTTTTTTTTTTTTTTAAAGGGAAACATATCAAACGTTAGAAGCCGCATGCTGCGAGTCAACAAAACGTTATGTGTTATATGAATGACCGATGTCAACCGTGACATCTTATTTGGGTTTATTTGTCGTATGACAAACTGCACACATCCATGACCCGGAGCTAAAACAGACATGCCACCAGAGAGCCAAAAAAAAAGTCGTGTGTGGCAGGGAAGACCCTCCCCTCCCTGCCCCACACAGCACCGTGGCAACGCCTCATTACCCAATCAGGGGGAACGAGTGAAAAAAAACAAAAAAAAACAGTCTGGCGGCATCCCAAACACCCCAACGTGAATGCAGTTTTTCTGCGCTGTCCCGACCGATTAGGGGATTAGAGGAGCAGCCCAAACCAGGCCCCGCAGCGGCTCCGGTGTATGGCACACCAGAGCTTTCCCAACAGAGGACGCTTTTGGGGGAGACTTGTCCGGCTGGAGTAGCTGGGGGTGGCTTTCAAGAGAAACGCCTCCAAATGGGTTCCCATTGAAAAGACGTAGGCGCGCTGCTGCTCGCACGGCGTGGATAACAGCGAGATGGTCGGAATCATCGCCGGCCAATGCGTGTGATGCCATTGGCTGAGCCGCGGATTTGAAGCCGACACTGGGTGTTGGGCTGTGGACAGCTGAGACCTCTTTCTTTCTGGGTTTTCTGAGAGGACCCCGCCCGTGGGAGGAACCTCGAGCATAGTGGTTCGGGAGAGGCTTGCCCCTTCCTTCCTTTCCTTTTGCTCCATCGGAGCCCGCCTCCTCTTTTCCTCCGTGCGGCGACCTGCTGAACCCCTATAAACCTTTTATAGTCCCACCTCCTCCCTACTCATCCGCGACTCCTTGTAGTCTGGGTTCCCCATCTCGCCATCTGTCACCGGGGGGAGAAGTGGGGTGGGTTACCCTGGGTTACCCGTTGCATGTTTCACCTTAATGCGCCATCGGGTTCACCAGTCTTTTGATCCACTTTAACTTGAGGAAAAGTTTATTGTTCCACTCTAACCCCGATGGGATCGGGGTTCGTAAAATGCGGTGTTGCCACGACAGATGATATGAAAGATCATTTCAATTTAGAAAAAAAATAATAATAAACTTGAATCAGTTCGTACTCCTATTTGTTAAGCTTTCAACCTTATTAACATATGCATTTTCCTGCCTCCTCCACCACCGCCGCCGCCGCCGCTGACGCTCGGCGTCCATCACCGAGGAATGCTCCGGAATACTAACACGTCGTCCCGTGCCCCCAGCGTGATAACTTACAGTGCACTGGGAGCTCCCGCCTCCTCCGCCGCCGGGGGCGGCCTGGGAGCCATCTGCCGACGTCCACCGCAACACGGCGAGTCAACACATCCCAGACAACCGACACACAGATGAACCGGGAAACGCATGCTTCCGCGACAAACGAGTGTCCTTTTAAAATGCCTTCCCGAATAGGCCGGAAGCTGGTTATTGCTTCACCCGTCTACTTAAACTGTATTCCCAGGGCAAATGAGTAAAAAAAAAATAAAATCGTTTGAATTGATGTTTTACTGCAGGGAGCTGTCCTTACTAAATGATGTAACCCCACGTCGACACCATAAAAGCCGTCACATTTTTACCGCCGAGTCGTCTGTGCCATTGGCCCGGCCCCTTAAATCCCACCTTCATGACAGCGACCGAAGTAAACACGACCGTCCTTGACGGGAAAAGAAGAACTTGAGTTGAGAAAACGAATACGTCGACGACGACGCGACGTCTGCTTGGTCGATCACCAGCAGGATTGAGCGAGCGAGGACCGGCCGAGGCGTTCCCGAGAATCAATCTTCGGAAACCTCCCCCCTCCCCGCGCTGAATCGCGTGCCGAAAGGAATAGTCCACTCGTCTGCGCTTGCCGTGGATGAGCGGGTCGGCGTCGTTGTTTTTCTCATACCTACGAGACTCGTTCGACTCAATATCGTTTTTTTTTCTCCTCAAAGTTGCGTCCCGGGGTCGTTTTGGCTCGGCCCGCGGAGCGAAGGGAAAATAAATGCGTTCCTCGGTCGTTTACGACGCGGTTCCATTTATACGCGTCTGCGCTGACCGCTTCTTATTTCCTGTGTGTTTTTGTTTTTCTGTTTTCCTGTGAGCTACAACACCAAACACACACACACACACGCGCACACACGCGCCCACAAGCACGCACACACACATGCACACACACACGCACAGTCACATGCACACACACACACACACACGCACACACACGTGAACACACATGCACACACACACGCACACACAGGCACACACATGCACACACACGCACACACACACACACACATGCACACACACACACACGCACACACAGACACACACATGTGCACACCACAAACTCCCGCACACACACACACGCACGCACACACATGAGAACACACACACACACACTCACACGCACACACACACATGTGCACACACGTGCATACACGCGCACACACACACTCACATGCGTGCACACACACACGCGCACACCACAAACACCCGCACGCACTTGCACGCACACACACGTGAACACACACGCACGCACACACACACACGCGCACACACACGCACGCACACACACGTGCACACGCACACGCACACACACAGGCACACACACGTAGCACACACACACGCACACACGCGCGCACACACAGACGCGCACACCACAAACTCCCGCACACACACGCACGCACACACATGAGAACACACACTCACACACACACACACACACTCACACGCACACACACACACGCATGTGCACACTAGTGCATACACGCCCACACACACACACGCACACTCACATGCGTGCACACACACGCGCGCACACCACAAACACCCGCACACACATGCACGCACACACACGTGAACACACACGCACGCACACACACACGCACACACAAACACACACGCACGCACACACACACGCACACACGCACACACACGTGCACACACACGCACACGCACCCTCTTTGCTGCCATTCCACAGTGTTATGTTTTACAATTGCATTTCTTTATTCCTTAAAGTTCCACCCGCCGTTCCAGCACACATGAAACACCCGCTTAATTCCCACTAACAAAAAACATCTGGAGGGAATCTCTGCGACCGATATTAATCACTGTAAATTGCCTAATATTTCCGGTTCACCCACAACTGCAATAAACAGTTTTTTTCCAGTGTTTTTCAGTGTTCGGCCGAGCAGTAAAGTCATCACAGTGTGCTTTAAAAAAAAAAAAAAAAAAAAGAGACTATCTGCGTACGCGCAATTTGAAGCCACGCTCGCCCAGCGAGAAAGAATAGGCGCAACGGAGACGGATCCAAGAAGCTGTCAAATCGAGGGGGGAAAACCCAGAGCCGCGCGGTGTGAAGGCTGCTGCCTTTCATCCCTGCGAAAATCAATAAGAAATAACTTATAGCTCCTTAACGATTTCCCAAAACCGCGCGGGAATCGCCTCGACCTCCTCGCGTCATCCCGCGGGCGCTTCGAAAAAAAGATAATAATCATCGCGCTTTTCCCTCCGCACACCGAGTCGGGAGCGAGATTGACTCCGATCTCCTTCCCCGTCGAACCAAACAAATCCCGACGCCGAGATCAAAAACTTTTCCGTCGGCCTCCGACGGAGCGGCAGCCTCCCCCCGCCCCCCAGGATTAATAAGCGTTCAAGCAACACGACCAGAGGAAAAGAAAACATCTCTTGTTCCTTCCCTTTAAAGATCAATCAGGGCGCCGTAGGAGGCGTTTTCGGGAGGGGGGGGGGGAATTACTTCAAGTCCCTGCCATTAAAATGTATTATTTAAGTGGAATTTCAAGAGCTGACTTGAACACAAGCACGCACGGGAGTTGCCAGCTCACAAAGCCCAAGGAGCCGCGGAGCCGAGGTTACTCAGGGTTTTCGGGAATTGTTGTTTGCGTTCAGAGGATTTTTGGAGCGTTTTCAACGGCGGCGGAGCAAACAGCCCAAATCAAACTGTGGCTCCCGACTGAAATACTTGTCCGTACAGCGCTGCTAACTACTTCTACGTGGTGGAATTGGCGTATTTGTCATTTGTGGAAAAAAAAAAAAACTTTACAGTGAAGTATTTGGGCGGGTGTCATTTTAAACAGATAAACGCTACAGGAGGAATGATTACATGGAGGAAGCCTGTGGTGAACCTGTCCTGGAACAGACTGTTGTAGCTGCTGCTGCTGCTGCTGGAGTCAACCAATCACACGACACTTTCAATGGAAGAACGCTTGCTGTGATTGGCTGCGAGCAAAACCATTCAAACAGACTTTTTCCTCTAGATCTGGTACAAAAAGGATTGAATACCGAGTATCGAGTATCGTTTGACTGGAGAAGTTTCCATACTACTTGGTGTTGGGTTATTACAATCGATTCCTTAAAGGTAGAGAGCACCAGTACCCAGCCCTAGACATGACCTTTTATTTTTCAGGTGTTTTTAATTTTTCTCTCTTTTTTTTTTAATTGTTTTTTTTAAATTGTTTTTCTGTTATATCTGTTGTTCATCATAAGGTTTAGTGTTTATTGGCTGATGTTTTTGTTGTGTACAGTTAGCTGTTTGAGTTATGTGTAAACTGTGTGTATCGTATATTTTCCATGTTTTCCATACATGTATATTACCATTTTTTTTTCACGTTTCTTTTGTATTGTGTTATTGCTTTGTTATTATCTTGCCTGTTGTGTTGATGTGAGCTGCTGGGACGTGGAAACCTTTCTACCTATCTGTCTGTTTATCTATCTATCTAGGTGTCCGTCTGTCTGTCTGTCTGTCTGTCTGTCTATCTATCTACCTGTCTATATATCTGTCTGTCTGTCTGCCTATCTGTCTCTCTGTAGATTCAAAAGACGTGAGAGAGGTTGTGGATCTAATTATTTTGAAGGAGATGAATCAGCAATGTGAAAGTTAGGAGTTCCTGTTTTTAAAAAAAAAACCCAAAAAACAGTACAGTCATCTTCCCTCTCATTTCTTGGCCTTTAGTTCTCATAACGTGAACCGGAGTTTCCTTGGAATGGAATTCCAGTGCGGGGAAGGAGGGCGGGGGCGGGGGGCGGGGGCACGACAAACCGCCTGGTACCACCAGAATCATTTGGAGGAATAACAAAAAGCAACAATTACACACGCCGCACAGTCGACTGCCTGCAACCGTGACAACAGGAGGTCGGGAACAGTCTTTATATTTGTTTTTTTTATTTTTTTATTTGAGTTTGAAACCTGACTCTAAAAAAGGAGCCCGGAGAATCTGATGATACTGAATAGCCGGAGCAAGTACGTAAACACACTACATCAAGATAATGTAACCACGGCTCCATGTATTCTTGCTTGTCAGCGAAGCAAGGACGCGAGCGGCGATCACAGACCAGTGTTTATTCTATGAACACTCACAATGAATCTGGTTCGTGTCTGGGATATTAAAGAGAAATCAACAGCTGTCGGAGGGAGGGCGGGGCCCAGATCGTCTGTATTCACAGGCCATACAAGGTCCTGTCCTATCCAATCATTTGGAATTCCGAGCATCGACGGAAATTCAAGGGGACACCTTTAAACCCAAAAATTCGGGTCGGAGCGTGGACCACGGGGGCCCGCGTCAAACCGCGGCCATTAGGTTCGCGTGCACCCCGACGTGTCCCCGGCACGCCCTGCCCCCTCCCCCACCCCCGCAGCTATTTCACATGACGGATGCTCGTGCTCGGCCCGCGCCCAAATGGCTCCGGCGCAGAGCCTCCGACGAGTCGTTTAACATCAGGACGTTTTGCAGATAGCCGTTGGAGGTTCGCGTCCGGCGAAGTAATGTGCGCTCGAATTTCACGTTTACAAGCGCTCGCCGTGCCAGAATCTGCCCCAGCTTCTCGAATCAAAGCCTCAAAACCGCTAGGCCGCCCTCACACTGGATTGCGTTCAGCCATGCCAAATTGTCATCTCACCGGCATTTAAAGTGGTTTGATAAACCACAGAGAAAATAAATAAATACATTCATATATATATATATATATGCACGTTTATTCATAAATACACACACACACACACACACACACACACACACATGCACACACACACACACACACACACACACACACACACACACACACACACACACACACACTCACACACACACACACATTATTTTTTAAGTAGTGAGCTATGATAACATTTGACCCCCATCAGAGCCGATAAACTGTCGTGTAATAACTCGCAAGCTGCAGGTTGGGGTGAAACGCTCCGAAACGCAGCCCGGGGCTGTTCAGACTCAAGTACATTATCTTGTCTCTTCCCCCACACCGCTTTTCCTTTCCTAAATAAACATTACGGAAAGCCGCCGCGGCCGCAGCCAAGATACGAAGCCCGGCGCAGTCACGCTGCGAAACACCTCTCAGACGCCAAGACCAGACAGGACGCCGGGACGCGGTGGAAACCAGAAACCGCCGGAGATCAAGCGAGGAAGACGTCAAAGTCGCCGCCGTGCAAGTCAACGGAGTGGCGTTTTTAAGGATTTTTGAATGGGCTTTTAAAATAATAAACATGCATGCCCTTTATTATGTCAAGTGCGGATTTGGCTGAATTAAACGCATTATCGAGAAAGGAAGTTTGCATGAGGAAACGTGCTTCAAGGCAAGAACACGCGTGTATAACATCAAATAATTACGAAAGCCGAATGTAGATGCTACAGTAGGTACATTTAAAACAGCATTTCAATAGAGACTTCCTTTTTAAATATAGTGTACTTTGCAAAACAAATGCAAAACACAGGGAACATCCCTCCGCTTGCCATTGCCGCTTAATGCGAAGTTTTTGGAAACATACAGGACATCCATCAAGGTGTCATGAGGCTGCGGATGTGTTTCCTTTCTCCAGAGTTACAGTAGTAGTGTCAGCTCATGTTTCCTGGATCCAAGCGGCGATTAGACTCTCATACATCACGCCTCACTCAAACTGGCACACGACACACCGCAGACCTGCACAGATATTTGGGGATTGCGTGGCCGGCAGAGACACAGTAGCTCTCGCTCTCTCTCTCTCTCTCTCTCACTCTCTCTCTCTCTCTCTCTCTCTTTCAGACAAGGGGTGTGTACTGTACATTGTACGCCGCTGATCACATCTTAGAAAGTGTGTTAACCATTAAGTACATTATAGGCTGTCGGGTTAAGAAAACAATACTGGAAATCAGAGTTGTGTATATAATAGGCCCACACTGTGTATATTATTTGTGAGCCTGCGGTGGTTGATCATGGAAGATAATTTGTGTTTTAGTGCAAATGGAGCAGAGCTTTGTTCCCTATGTAGGTACTGAAGTACAAGCACTCATAGTCCAAAGAGAGGATACACTACTTTGGGTCACTTTGACTTAATCCTAATTAATCACAGCCATGATGGGGCACATCATACAGTCACGCGTTCATAACGTTTTACCAAATTAAAAAAATAGAACCCTACCTGTAGCACGTGGTGACTTCTCCAGTGGATTTCCAGCAGGAATACTTGGTCGTGGAAACCTTGTTTTCGGAGCAGCTCCCACTGTGGGACACACACACACACACACACACACACACACACACACACACACACACACACACACACACACACACACGCACACACAGAATTGAACAACGCAACACGAAGACCCTGAGCCCCGGCTGCGGCTCGTCCGCCCCCCGCCTCACCTGTCCTCCGTGTAGGACCAGAGCGCGCCGCGGGGGAAGAGCGCGCAGGTGACGGCCGCCAGCACCAGGACGCCGCTCGGGGCCATCTCACCTGGACGCGCGCGGTCCTCCCGTGTGCTGCGGCGCGCGGTGGACGCCGTGCGGGACTGACGGTGATTGGCTGCGAGCTCCGGTCCCCAAAAAAAAAAACCCCGACACCACCTCCCCCCTCCACCCTGCACCGGCACCCACTGTGCTGCTGCCAGGCGGTCACCTCCAGACACTCCCACCGGGGGGGGGGTAGGGTTGTACGGCATTAATCCTTCTTCATTTATTATGTATTTATTTTATTTATTAAGATGATGATGATGATGATGATGAGGATGATGATGATGATGACGACGACGATGATGATGATAATGACGATGATGATGATTATTATTATTATAGTATTACTAATATTTATTAATTTATATATATATATATATACATTCATTAACTTATTATTATTATTATTATTATCGTTATAGTAGTAGTATTTATTTATTCATATATTTATCTATTCATTACCTTTTTAGTATTATAATACTAATAATAAATAAATAATACTGATTCAAATAATAATAATAATAATAATACGACTCCTGCTGCTACGGCTACTTCTACTACTAATGTGGTTTTTCCCCCCGAAGGTGAATCAGTTGATCTTCATCACTCTCTGTTGTTGTTGTTGTTGTTGTTGTTGTTGGGGTTTTTTTTTTTTTCCGGGTACATTCATTGCACAATAAACCCATCGCTCAACTGGAATTCAGCTGCGTCTTCACAACACTTCGACAAACGAGCGCACAAGGCTGCGATGACGCACACGGACCTCACCTCGAGCGCCGGAGCGAGCGAGCGTCGTCACAGCGACGCATTTGCTGCCTCCGTGCGGTAGACGGCTGCCACTGTCTCCGTACGCGGAACACGCCAAGGCGGTCACGCTTTTTACAGCGTTGTGAAATAAAAACAAGTAGAAACGCGTGAGTAGCTGTGTACCGCCCTCCACTGTTTGTACCCTGACGTAAACGAGGGTCAAGAGAGAGTCACTGGGTTTATGAAATGTGTTTTGGGACATGGCACGATGAGCTCCTGCGTGCCTTTTATTAGGCCCTATCTTTCTGTTTTATTCGATAAACTCCATCATGATGTGATAAAACTCAATGTATTTCCATTCACAGTTAAACGTACAACTGATGTAATATGCGGTTGAAAGGCGATCACTGAGAAGAAGTGATTTTTTCTAATCACCACAGAACAACATAGAATAAAATAAAAAAAAAACGAAACAAAATTAAAACGAAATAAAATAAAATGCCAGGGCCAAAGGGTTGTCTGCTTACCTATACCTTAACTTATTCACTTATTCGGGCAAACTCTGCCGAGCCGGAGAGGATCTGATAAGTAACCCAACACCCAATGAACCCTAATACTGACCTTTGACCTCAACGAACTTGACCTC
The DNA here is from genome assembly GCF_960531495.2 of Zeus faber. Taxonomy (NCBI): domain Eukaryota; kingdom Metazoa; phylum Chordata; class Actinopteri; order Zeiformes; family Zeidae; genus Zeus; species Zeus faber. The sequence continues at coordinate 17,992,168 of NC_137204.1, forward strand.
TGAGTAAGCTTTGGTGACCGTTATTCAGTTTCTCAGGCGAGCCGAGTGGCGTCACAGGAGCCAGATGGAGGAGCCTCCTGTAAAGGATATCCCGGTGCAACGGCAGGACCGGTGATGCTTTCTCAGCCCCACTGCACGCCCTGGGCTGTCGGGCGGATTTTTTACATTTTCAACCGATAGGAGTGAGTTAGTTAGTTCCCCGTGAGTTAGAATCGGTGGCGCTCTTCTGTATAAAGATGACTTGGAAGTTTAATATCGACCAAACGTCGATGACGTCGTTTATTCAGTCCGGCTATAAACCAATTATGCAGAAACGCTTCAAAGCGCTGAGCCAACGAGATGACAGGGGTGAAGCAGATGTGTCCGCCTGAGCCCTGGGACGGATAACACACGTTCATTGCTTTATCCGCGAGATGATTTAATTCTTCAAGATGAAGTCAAGTGTGCAACGTTTTATTATTATTACTTTTCTTTAATCTCGGTTTCAATGCTCTGTCCCTTGTTCATGTTTACTTAAGTCCGTGTCATGTATGTTGTGCTTTGACGTTGAAGCGTGTGTGTTGCAAGCCAATTGCACTCGCTCTCAGGTCAGCTTTATTTCAAAATCAGCTGAAAGGCGGAATACAATAACTGTGCAATATATTGTTCAAAATGTAGACGTTTAATGTACCCAATGATATCGGCATACTACTATTATTATTATATCCGTATTCATTCATTACTTGTACTTGCAATACAGCAATCATGCTACCACTGCCCCTGCCATAGCCTTTTAATGTATATTGTATATTCTGTATATTATGTGTATTATGTGTTTTGTATTTTAGATTGCTAAGCTTTTTTTTTTTTTTTAAATCTCACTTATCCGTGTGTCTAATCCAGACGTACAGTTAAGTAAGATTCACCAGCCTATGCACCAGCCAATACCGATGCTAATTCCTCACGGATTTCCTCCTTTCACTCCCTGCTCCTCTCCCCTGCATCGTGACAGGGCCCTGGAGAGCCACGCTCCAGCCGCCTGCAGTTCCTGCCCCGGGCCACACGAGGGCCCCTGCAGCCCAGGAAAAGCCTCCTCAGCCCCGTCACCACCACCACCACCACCCCTCCCAGCCCTCCCACACCACCCCCCCCCCCCACCCCCTTTTGCCACCACCGTCATCATCGCCCACAAAATGGATGACGGCCTTTAGAAATACCAGGGTGCGTCACAACTCTGAGGTACACGCGCTGTGCCATTTATCAATTTATTTATTTATTAACTATTTATGCTCCACCTGTTTTGATGCCTCAGCAGACTGGGGGTGTGGGGAGGTGAGGGGAGGGGGGGGGGGAGGGGGGAGAGTTATCGTCTCTGCAACAATGGGAGCAGCAGCAGCAGCAGCAGCAGCAGCAGCAGCAGCAGCAGCCTCGATATCACACCCCCCCCCCCACCGCTCGGTGTCATAAGGAGGCATCCCTCCGTCTCAAAGACGGGAATCGATCCTCTCTGTCGCCGGGGAGTCCTGTTTTTCCATCTTCCGTTTCCGTCGTCCCCGTTTCCCTCCAAACGACGCCGAGCCGCGGCAGCGCCGTCCGTCCCCTCTGAAATGTGTGTGTGACCTTGTCTGCAGGGCGGGGTGCAAGCGAGCCTGTTTCCCTGCACCGTGGCATTTCGGCACGAATCGGATCGGATCACATTTATTTGACGCGTTTGCGTGTCTATATATGAGGGTTTGTGGGTTGACATTGCTCTATGTGTGTGTCCCTGCGTGTTTCTCCGCACCCACACTTTTCCATATGTTTGTTTTTTTTAAACGTTAATACACCAACCTGAGGTGTTAAGATGGTATTAGTGCCCGTGCCAAGTCGTGACATCTGTAGATGCGTTTCCTCGTGTGTGTGTGTGTGTGTGTGTGTGTGTGTGTGTGTGTATGCTTGCGTAAGGCCCGTCCCTATCCCTACCCCGCAGCTTTTGGAAGAACCTCCGCAAAAGTCCGAGGACGGCTCGACCAAACGGCGGAAAAATTAGACGAGGCGCGGGGACGTTTCCAGCCCCCGGGGCTGAGCGGTGTTATCTGATACATCTGCTGTCGAGCTGCTCCCGTCACTCGCTTGGCATGCGGACAGAACAAACACAGAGAGCGATCGGGGCGTCTCAGCTGCATACGCAGGCTTTGGGCCGGGACGATACGCGCGGTACGGAGGGGCCGTGGGGCGTCGACACACATTCCCCCGGAGGCTCGCACTCTTGACGCCGGGCGGGGCCGCGGGAGCCGACTTGTCTCAAACGGTTTACGGCTCTCCCCCCTCCACGCCCCCGTCGCCCCACAGAGCAGCACCGCCACGCATCCCTCTCCGCACACGGCAGAGGCGTCATCTTCCGCGGCCGCGACCAGCGGCGTTTCTCTGAGACACTCTCATTGAAAGTCATTGGTCTGAATATTTAAAGGGGGGATTTTGACAAAAGTAGATGAGTGTTAATCGGCCCAGATTGGCACTTGGAGGGATCCCACCTGTGACCTTTCGGTTCTCCATTACCACCGGGCCGCCCGGGCCGCTCTGCCACCTGCGCTTCAGCCCGGAAACCGCAGCCGATGACAATCGCCGTGTGAAAACGAGTGGGTAGCTCTGTTGGAGTTGATTCACTAAATATTTGCTTGTTATAAGCTATTGTACCAAATTATCTCCGAACCGAACGATTTTGAGCGGCGCCATAATGAGTCTGGGAGATACACTGTAAACCTGGCGGGAAGGACAAAGCCCCCTAACCGCTACAAGGCCGTAATTGATTTAATTGCCACCCGCCCTCCTCCCAACACCGCCACGATGACAGCAGGTTAACACCGAGTTGTCCAACGCCGTCTCAGACCTTTCTTTTCCACGCCTCGTGTCGCTGTGATTCTCATCCGATCTCTCTCTCTCTCTCTCTCTCTCTCTCTGTTCCACCACCTGTTTAAAGGTACAACAAACAGTGAGTCACCAGAAGTGCTGTGTTCTAAGGTGGTGGTCATTCGATGCGTGCTACAGATGGGGAGCTGAAAAGACCAAACGCTGCATGAGTATATCGTTTTGCAATCGCCGGGATTATTTCAGCCGCTGTCTCGATGTCATGTGAGTCATATATATTCTATATTAGATATAATAACAATAGTAATAATAACAAATAATCTCTTGGATGATGGATGACGGAATAATAATAATAATAATAATAATAATAATAATAATAATTATTATTATTATTATTATTATTATGATTATTATTTGCTGAGGAACAATTGTGATCCTTCATGGTCTAAATTGATGACCCACATCTAAAAATGAGTATTATATATATAAATATATATATATATACATATTTTTTTTTTTATAAATGCATTTTGCATGTTCCATTTTTTTTCCTTTTCAATTTTGTATATTGTGTATATTTGCTTTTCTCAGCTTATTCTTACCATATTTTGCATTTTATTCTAGGTGCTGCGGGCTGGAACTGTCGGAATTGTTTTTTGCTGGGATTTTATGATTTTTAATATTGAGGTCTCGTTAGAACCGGGACAAGATCTTTCAAGTTCCATCCATATTAATCTCCATCTGGAGCACGAATTAGTAAAAAAACGCCAAAAATCTACTGGAAGTAGCAGAACGTTCGTGCATCTCCAATATGCCAACGTTCTATAACTTCGGGTCTGGTGGGGGAGCGAAGTGAGAATGTGGAGCGGGACACTTTGTGACATCATCATCCAATTCGTCGCTGCATGTGCTGGTTGTGGGACTCTGGGCACACATTCGCGTCGTGCCAGGTGCGTGGTGTAGACTCCATCGCTCTGTAGTGGTTGCAAACTGCGTGTGTGTGTGTGTGAGCGTGTGTGTTTCGTCTTACCTGCTTGACGTCGGCGGGGCTTTACGTGTGATCTCTTTTGCCCTTTTTGTAAATAAATGCATTCTGTTCGCATCCAACCCGGTTTTAGATGCGGCGTCGTGTCCCTCCTCATTTTGCAGCATTTGATCCAAAACATATTCCTTGTTTGTGTCCTCACACGCGGAGTTCGCTTGAAGCCCCAGAGCAAAGGGTCCTAATGGTGTCCATTTTATTTTAGTCCCAAAAGTTTAAAAACTTGATGAAACGCCTCTGAGGAGTTGGATCAGTATCGATGCACATTCGGAGCAGAAATTAGTGGAAAAACCGTCGTAATTTCACCGGAAGTAGAAGAACGTTGAGGCGATCTGATTAGATTCAGGAGCGGGGCGCTTTGTGACATCATCATCCAAAGTTATATAAGTCCGAGCCTCGTCTCTTGGAAGTCATTCGCATACAGCCACTTACGACACGCTGCGTTTAAAGGAAACTCGGAAAAAACTGTAACTCCCGCTGCGTTTCACAAAACCCCGAAAACTATAATCGGTCACAAAAGGCGTTTTCGCACCCCAGGAAGTTATAAGAACCTTTGGAGGAACCGTCTTTTTCACCTGTGTCCTGCACAGCACGATCCAGCAACGACCCTAATTGTTAAAACACCTTGTCCTTGAGGGACATTTAAGCGAAACGACACAAGAGGAACATTCAGTGACGTAAGTGCAATACGAGGTGTTTTACGGAACCTCTGAAACCTGTAATACTTACCCAACATGACTAAACTGGACCCTGTGTATTGCTGCCTGCAGCTATATTTATTATTATTATTATTATATAACATTAGATACATTTAATATACTGTATAGAGTGGCATAGAGTAAATCCTTTTGTTTCTTTCACTAATTAGTAAATAATCAAGTCTCCTCCAGCAACGGGGCTCTGCGGGTATCATCTCACCCGTGGTGCAATCAATAAACGGAACCTCGATGCGTTGCCCTGGTGATGCTCCCCTTCCTTGTTTTTTATCTATTTTCCTTTCACCCCCTCGCTCCGAAATCCCCAGCCTCCCCTCCCGTGGCAGCGTGAACCAATCATTTCCGCTTCCCTTCCCGGCCCTCGTCTCCCCTCTTGCCGCTAATCAGGTTTGTACATTCACGGCAGAATCCGAGCATCAGTCAGCCCGCGCGGTCCTTTGACGGCGGAGGACGGGGGCAGGCCGCGGGCGACGCGGATAAGAAAGGTGCGAAAGAGATCAGAGCCCGGAGCCCACGGGGGTCTACGGCACAGAGACAAAGGGCGGCGCTGGGAAAATGGGGACGACAAACAATGATTCAGCGAGTTAGAAAGAAAGGGGGTGGCGGGACGTGGGAGCCGGGGCGGAGGACGCCTCCCGCTTTTTCAATTTCAGATGAATGATTTAAATCCCTTAGTCATTGAGCGTGTGCGCACCCCCTCGTCTCGGCCGGGATGAGCTTATATATACATAACAGTCGAACCGGCAGATGGTCAAGCCCCGGGAGGCCGTGCAGGGAGCGCACCGGCGGAAACGCATTCTGTTCTCCCCCCGTACCCGCTGACGCTCAACAGATGTGAAGGCCTGAAACGCTCACCTCAAAGACACGCCGTGACCTCCTCCTCATCTACCCGCGGGGCTGAGCCCGGCCGGTGCTGGCAGGCGGTCGTTTGGGGATATCTATCCATCTATCTGCGTCACAGCCGCTCCACAGACTCGGACAGAGTGTAGACACAAAGCCTGCTCATTTTACCGGAACCCGAGAGATTTTTAGCTATTATCTAGTCTTTAACCCTTCATAGCGGCAGTTATCGTCAGCAATAAGAAATTGTATTTATTTATGGTTTTGGTGTTGACTTCAGTTTCGCCAGGAGGAAAACCTGGCGAAAGTGCGGATCCTGAACTTGCCAAATTAAATGCTGCCATTTATGTCATGTAAGTGAAACGGTCACAAAGATACTATCAAATGAATTTGATGACAAATTCTTGCTGTATATGAAATGATGTTGCCTATACAAAAAAATAACTTTTTTTTTTTTGATATGGTTTAGCCACAGTTTGACAAAAAAACCCATCTGAATAAAGTAATAGAAGTTGCAGAATCTATGGTGGTCGATAGATTTACTGGAGCTCTACTTTTTATTATATTTTTGGCAACAAACGCATAGCCAAACGGCAAAAAAAGAAGCTCCTCGGCTCCAGAGGTTAATAATCAAACGGCCGGATCAATCATTGAAAATAACCGGATTTATTTACAGTTTGTTCACAAAGCTTGAACTCACATGAGATACTTTTGCACGAGGGTTAGGGTTAGGGTTAAAAACACCAAAAACCCAGCCCGAGCTCTGTGAAATGGATCGCCGTCATTTATATTAGTTCTGAAGCATTAGGCAGAATTGGCTCTGAGTGTCAGTGGATTCATGGTACCATGCACCACTACGCTCAGCCATATTGTTGAGTCGAGAAACTATTACCAGAACCTTTTATTTCCCTTCACTCGTGCGGAACGCCATGGAAAAACCTGATTGATTTTGGATCCGGCGGCGGTGAGTTTGACATTATATCCAGTGGGTTTCATGTGATTACGTCCACAAAGCGTCCAGTCGGGTGAACTCCGGGAACGTGGTGTTTCACCTGTACATCCATGTGCACTGTATCTGCTCTGTATCTGCTCTGCTCTGCTGCATTGTATGTTTGCTTGTTGATGCGAGCGCGCGTGTTTTGTCAGGTGCCCCCGCCTTTTAAGACCAAGCAGCTCGCCTTGTGTACTGGGGGGGGGGGTCCGCACTAAAACCCTCAAACATGACAAGTTTGTGATTCCAGGAGGAGGTGAAGGTGGTGTAGGCATCTGTTAAGTGTGCCTCCAGAGAGCCTCTCCCCCCTTCGGGTACGCCCGCTCGCCACGGCCAACTGGCCAATTTAGGAGACTCCGGGGCAGAGCCCGGGACGCGCTGGAGGGATTACATCTCCCATCTGGTCCCAGATCACTTTTGGGACACTCTGAGGGAAGATGCTGAGGAGCAGCACGGCGGACATCATGATCCCCAGACCCGAACATCATCACACACCGAGATGTGTGGCAGGGAGACAGATTGGGAAAGGAAAACAGTGCTTTCCCTCACTAAATGATCTCAATCGGAATCTATCAAATTATTTATTATTGTTTGTATTTCATACACACAACATACATACAACATAGGATCGTCATATTGTTTATTGTATATATTCCTTGTTTGGATATTGATATCTTTATTCAAAGTCCAAGCCCAGAAGCATCTGCGGTCACTGGGTGCAGAAGGAACATCTGTTTTTTCCCCCCCTCTGCTCTCCATTGACTTACAGTCCATGCAGGGGATGCTAGGATGTCAATTATTGAGAGACAAAATATTTTTTTTCTTACATCTACAGTGTAGTAGCTTCCAGCGAGCCGGCTTGCTGTGTTTACAGTTTCAGAGGAATGCCTCCCTTATTGGTAATAGATGTCCAATATTGTACCACAGAGTCCCTTTACGATGCAGTTGCTGGAGGCGTTTCAATCTGCTTCACATTTTCTGACTGAAAAAACAGTGGGAGAAGTGGAAAATCCTGGTAAATGCCCACAGAAGCTGCTTGTGCGTGTATAGTGTGTCAGTATACGGTCTTATATCAAGATCAAGAAGATTTACAGTCACCCAAAACGTTATTATTGGGTTGTTTTGATCTGTGAACTGATAATAATAACAACGATAATAATACTCAAATACTTTCTCGTTGATTCTCGTTGATTTGTGATGTCATGGCGCGAGCTCGAAAGTTCCCCTGATCTTGGAGGGAGATCAGACGCTGATGTAAGCAGACACAGATGTCAATAATCAGCCTTCATAGTTCATTTGTGTGTTTGTTTCATTTGCGTGTGATTTACTGGATTGTTATTGTGTCTCACTCAGATTAGTCGCTCCTCGACGCATCTTCAGCAGAAGCCATTGTATTCTGTAATGACTCAGATGAACATGGCTGGTTGATTACCATGAAGTACAGCAGAGCACAGCACACGTCTGTTGAAGTAAGTGTGAAATTGTTTGGTACCAGGTATACTGTCACCGTTATAAATGAGCTCCCCAAAGCCCGCTTCACATCGAATGCGTTATCGTGTCCGACAGTCAGAGACTTCCCCCCCGTGGCCGCCGGGTGAACTGCGTCTTGAGTTTCGCGTCACAAACTATGCGGGAAATAGAAGAGCTGGTTTTTGTCGACCCCTCCCGGAGCCTCGATCGGAGGCGGAAACTCCGCACTGCAGCGCGACGCAGCTTCTCGTGTGCAGAATCCGGAATGAATGGACTTCTGGTTTGTCCTTGTCGTTGTAGTTGTGAAGCAGTCTTCCACAGGTATCCTTTCTGACAAACAGCTAGTTCGTCATTTAACTGTAAACAAGTGTATCCTCATCTATACACAGATCAGCCACAACACTAAAAGCACCACTAATAACCACTTATATTGTGTCACTCCCCCTTGTGCACACAAAACAGCTATGACCTGTGGAGGCATGGACCACACAAGCCCTCTGAAGGTGTCCCGTGCTATCTGCACCAAGACGTTGGCAGCAGATCCTTTAATTCCTGGAAGTTGCGAGGTCCGCCCACAACTTGATTCATCAGAGCAGGCCACCTTCTTCCATTGCTCCATGGTCCAGTTCTGACGCTCACGTGCCCATTGTCGGCGCTTTCAGCGGTGGACATGGGTAAGCATGGCCACTCTAACTCTGACCGGTCTGCGGCTACACAGCCCCATACACAGCACGCTGCCATGCACTGTGTTTTCTGGCACCTTTCTATCACAGCAGCATTGACTTTTTTTCTGTAATTTGTGCTACAGTAGCTCTTCTGTGGGATCGGACCAGACGGGCTAGACTTCGCTCCCCACCGCATCAATGAGATTTGGGTGCCCATGACCCTGTCACCGGTTCACCGGTTGTCCTTCTTTGGACCACTTTTGGTAGGTACTAACCACCGCATACTGGGAACACCCCACAAGACCTGCTGTTTTGGAGATGCTCTGACCCAGTCGTCTAGCCATCACAATTTGGCCCTTGTCAAAGTCACTCAGATCCTTTCGCTTGTCCATTTTTCCTCCTTCCAACACATCAGCTTCAAGAACTGACTGTTCACTTGCTGCCTAATACTTCCCACCCTGTCAGTGGTTTTGATGTTGTGGCTGATGGGTGTATAATCCCTCGTATAACCGTCTTTTTTCGATGGACACAAAGTGAAACCCTTAGACGACCCCCAAACACACACGCCGCTACTTTTAAAACAGTCATATACACAGCAGAGCGTTTAAGTGCCGTTGTAAGGAGATCGATGTATACAGCATTAATATGGATGAGAGTGTCTCACGCAGCACTCCTCTCTCTTGATCCTACACTGGCAGCGCCGGCTCCACCCTCTCCGTCTCCACGTGTCCTCCTCAAATAGTGAGGACGCGTTACGCAACACTCTGACGCTCACAGCTGCCCGCGTGTCTTTCACGTGTAAAATCGCAGCCTTGGAGTCAGGCGGCGGGTTGAAACACCACAAGCAAGTGCAAAGCAAGCGGTGGAGGGCCGCTGACTGCTGAAATAATCGAGAGTTAGTTGGAGCACCTGCATGGTTCACCTCTGCGAGCGGGTATCAGGGTGACGAGCTGAAGGGTGGAGGAAGGTAATGTCACACTTAAAAGGTAGAATAAGGATAAAGGAGACGATAAAGGGAAAGATAGTCAGTGGGATAGACAGACAGACAGACAGACAGACAGACAGACAGACAGACAGACAGACAGATAGATAGATAGATAGATAGATAGATAGATGAATATATTATATAATATATATATGAATATGTTTTCAGAAAGTAAACATGCATTCTCCCTTTGCCTATTCACAAACTGTCATAAAGAAATACCAATGAGACAAATCATTAATAGAGTGCACTGTGGGATCTAAACAGAGATTTAATGTCAACATTTAATGCGCGGTGCATTAACATTGATTACATTTCCTAAATCCGCCATAAAAATGTTTTGGCGCAGGTCCCCCGGGTTCGTCGCTAAGTATTCCGAAAGCTAAGTATTCCGAAAGCGCAGAGAGAAGCTCAGAGGAACTCGGCGGCGGCCGCGGCGGCGCTCGTGGAAGACTCATCTTTTGAGCCCGCCAACGACGCGCGGGGGAGCCACACAAGGAGCGCTCGTTCAAAATCGCTCGACCGAACTGTGGGGAGACGGCGAGCGGCGATGGATGATGCGGTTCTGCTTCCCGCCTCGGGCCAGAGACGAGTGGCTTGGCCGCCGGAGAGCGACTTACAGTAGCTCAGGCAGAGAGAGAGCGAGAGAGAGAGAGAGAGAGAGAGCGAGAGAGAGAGAGAGAGTTTAAAGCTCAGAAGACTGTTTTTATCCCAGTAAGTGATTTTCTTTATTTTATTATTATTATTATTATTATTATTATTATTATTATTATATTTTTTTACATTTGTCTTCTACTACAGACTCGACTTGAGCTCCTCAAAAATGTAAGGGTGACACTGAAAACCACGCCCGGTTTTCCCTCCTATTAAAACTGTAGAATAAATAACGAAATGCAATGATTTATTCACATGCACCTGGACACCGGTGCAGCCAGTGCACGTCGATATAAAACGAGTTGCATTCGGCCTGACCCCTAATGACCAATTCCATACTAGTAGGACTTATCCTCCATATTAACGGAGTAATCCCATAATAAGGCGGATCTCTACATCTATGTGGCTGGACGCGGTGGCCTGTAAACCCCTACTTGTCCACGCATCCATCATCCATAGTGTCACATGGAGGACGTAGACCTCTCCCTTGTTCACATCCACATCCTCCAATGTCAACTCCACCCATCATCCTATAGGGTGGAGGTAACCGCTATCGGGATCCGTGACCTATCAATCACCCAAACGATTAATGAGGATTGTCACCCAGGCACCCATTAATTACGTGAGTGATTAACCAAATGTAAATAACATTATGAAAACAACGACAGGGAAGCTAGTTTGACAATTTTTACATCAGATGAAAATAACATGCAACTATTTCTTAAATTTAACATTTTCATTTCTAGAAAATAGGCTGTAAATCACCGATCATTAATAAGCAAAGGGTTTACAGTGGCTTCAGTGCGATGCTTCCTCACGATCACAGCAAAATAATACTAAATAAACAACAACATACATAAAATACCACATTATTTAACCGATATTCTAATTCAAATATTCACATTGATTTAATATGTGTCATCTTTTTGGGGTATTTCATTATGATCAGTCCACCGTGTGTTTACGTGAGAGTATTTACAGAAGTATTTACATAACACGGAGTCAGTGTTGTTTTGCCCAAATACTGAAAGAGGATCCTTTGCTGAACAAGGCAATTAATAAACCCAGCTCTGAATTACACAAGAACCTGCTGTACTCAGCATTGCCCAACGTGGTTTACTGTGTGTGCATGTGTGTGTGTGTGTGTGTGTGTGTGTGTGTGTGTGTGTGTGTGTGTGTGTGTGTGTGTGTATGTGTGCGTGCGTGCGTGCCTGCGTGCGTGCGTGGAAGTGCTCTCCAAAATAAAGAAGGGGTGGATGAGATATAAAACTCGCCGAAACGAAGGAGCAGACAGAAAGAGAGAGCGAGATAAAGAGAATGGAAGGGGAACAATAAAGAGAGGGAGGAGGAGGAGGAGGAGGAGGAGGAGGAGGAGGAGGGTGGGGAGGCTGGGGAGGGCTGCAGCGATTTGCGGAGCGGAGTTTTATCAGGATTTACGAGCGCACAAATAGCAAAAAAGGTCAGTCCCCAGTAAAGCTTTGTGAGAATAAAAAAAATGCTGACGCACGAATACGTATTTATACCACTGGATATGTTTTAATGCGTGAGAGCCGCTAACAAATACCAGGAACCCTGAACGTCGGGTAATGCTTTGAAACCAGACCATTAGTGCGCTGATCTGAGATCAGATTTAATTACGGACGTGATTGGACAATGATTTGATGAACAAGAGGAGAAGCAAAATGGAGGCAGCCGAAACGAACAAAGAAACAGGTTTCAACACGATTCGAAGGGAGAGGCCCGCGGCTTTTCGTTTTTCGTTTTTTTTTTGTTTTGTTTCTTTTGTTGATTCGTGTGGAACTTTCGGATGAGCCCTCGCTGAGCGCCGTCTCCGCTCATCTGTGTGTGGCTCAGCTCCACCTGGTCAATGAACCCACTCCTGTGCCACATCAGTCACGAAGCAAACACTACACCCACCCAGAAATAGCCCCGCTCCAATGTCAGGATGACAGAGAGAAACTGCGCACGCCAACGTCCGAGCACGCAGACAAAAACACACACACGCACGCACGCACGCACGCACACACGCACGCACGCACACGCACGCACACGGAAATCTGCACACACCGGCAAACATGCACACCCCCCTCCGTTATATGAATTGATTGAGTCAGCATGATGAATGCTCTGGTAAAGAGGAAAATATATGGTCCTGCTCCCTGTACCAGCCTTAACCCTCCACCTTTGGCGTTACCTCCACCTCTTCCCACACCAACGAGCGTAATGCAATGCATGCCGCGCACGGGCCGCATAAATCATCTGCAGCGTCGGTGTGTGTGTGTGTGTGTGTGTGTGCCTCGGGACAGGGCGGGGGGCAAGGAGACCACCTCTAACCCTCCGTCCTACTTCCTCCAATGTGACTTCCTACACCCTCCACTGGAGCCATTTTGGTTGTTGAAAAGAAGGTTCTTATCAGAACCGTTTCATTTGTTAACTGCAAACAGCAATATAGCACAATAAAAAAAAGATATATATATGTATAAAAGAGGCACATCTTTTTACGAAGTGAATTTCCAGTTTGGGGGAAATAACCAGAGGAGAGAGAGAAGGCGCCGTCGGCCCCCGACCGCCGGGCCGCTCCCCGGAGTCGACCGCTGGAGGTGACATCATCAAGGCTCGACTCACGTGCGCTCAACCCGCCCCGCGGCTGAAGTCCCTCTGACTGGCAGGGTTCGGGTTTGTGAATGCATCCGCACGGCGACATCAGGCAAAGGGCCCCCCCCCCCCCCCCCCGGCGCTGAGGAGCACCAGCTGTCGCCGTCATCCCCGGGGATCGCGTCTGGCCGGTGCCGGGAAGCCGCTCCCGGCGGCGCGTAGAGTCGTCTGAGCGGGGCGGGGGGAATCGCCGGAGAACGGGGACCGCGGCTTCCCAACGCGTGGCTTAATGTAATCCGAAAACTAGCAGAGCATAGGTCAGGTTTCATTTTCGCGGGAAGACGACGCCGACTCCGGCTGCCCTTCCCTCGTGCTTTTTCGCGGACCCGAGCCCCGCGCTCGGGCGCTTACCCGATCGTCACGGGCCCCTCACGCTCGGGCGGTTTTTAGTCCTCCCCGCTGGTGGAGCTGAGCACTCCTCCCTAAAATAGTTGCAAGCCGCAGCTCTTTCCGTTGCTACGCCGACGACACCCGAAGGAAACATAAAAAACGTTCCCTCCACCGGCGCAGGGCACTTGAGGACATAAAGAGCGTGGATGGAATAGAATCTCCTGCCGGGCGGGGGCTCTATCTGTTAGGACCCATCACCGGGCTCCACTATCTTCCTCTTTTCATGCAATCTCATTTTATGGCCACGGCGCCCCACCGCCCCCTTTCCTCACCCCGGTCACTAATTCGCCGTCGAGGACCGACGCCCCGGTTCTTTTTTTTTTTTAACAAAGCACGTGAAGCCATCGCCTCGCATGCCGCAATGAACTGCTTCGATCTGAATTCCGGGAGCGTATCGACGCTCTGGGATCCTCCCAGCGAGAGGGAGGAGACGCGACCGAGCGGCAGCTGCTCGATTCTCCCGGCGTGGCTCCCTATCTCCTCAGAGCCTGCGACGATACTCGACTACAACTATAAAGGGTGATGATGGAAACCCTCCCGCTCGCAGCAGATGACCCTCTTGTTTTATAGTGGAGTTTGCGATTTGTTTCGTCAGACTTTCACGAGAACAACTGTTCCACGCACTGACAATTGAGGTTGACGTTCACACATATGGGCCAGTTTCTAATGTCATGCTTGGGTATTTATACTGATTTCCAGTGTGAGCATATCATCGTGATGTTTTTCCAAAGTGGGTATCGGAGCAGGGATGTCACAGAATTAACGTCAGCCGCCATCACAGTTCCATAAATGCCGCATATCGATGCATGAGGAAAAATGAAAAAAACGCATAAACAGCCAAAAAGAAACGACCACGTCTGTCAACACGATCACCGAAGCAACGATGGCTTCCCGACAAGGACGCAAATAGCTCATTAACATTCAAACACATTTTAAGGAATTTAATCGATGGAATTTGGGCATTGATGGATGGGAATTGAATATGTTTTCGTCTGCAAGTCTATTTTCTGTGTGACGATCTAAAAAAATAAAAAAAATAAAAAAAAGGAAAAAATCGAAAAGACACAATCATCCCGGCCCCGTAATCTGGAATTACCGGCTCGCACGCAGATATTCCATGCAATTTGACGTGAGTCCAACCTTAATGCCAGATTACATAAAAAAAAAAAAAATGTATAGGACATCTTCCAAACAGCACTTTATGTAAACTGCAATCTGCTCAAAGCACAATTCACAAAATCTGGATGACATAACGTGTTTTGCGGTACAGAGTTCATGTGACATGGGGGGGGGGGGTTCCGCCTGGTTTTCAAATGCCCTTGTTCCCGAAAACAATGTTTTCCGCGCTCTAGTCGAGCGGCGACACAAGTCCCTCACCTCCAGCGCATGCGATCCACATTTGAAATAGCATGAGGAGGAGAACGACGATGAGATCGTTAATATTGTTACGGGATCCACAACGGTAATGTCGACGCATATGGGGTTTGCTCTAATCCGGGAGGGTTTAACAACCGCCGGAGTATTTACCGTTATGCGGGAAGCTTAAGGTGTCACATGTCCATGTGCAGGGCGGGAGGCGGCCGCGCACCAATACGGAAGCGTCGTAATCCACTCGCCCTCCAGCTGACCAGATTACTGTTCACTTTAATGACGACCGCCTGCCGCACGGGGGGCGAGGCACCGCGTCCGGGCGCCGCAGACTGTGCGACGCCGTGGGGCGGATCAGACGCCGCCGGCTGATCCTACACGACCCCCACCCGGCCACCCCACCCCGACCCCCCCACCCGGTCTCGTGCTTACTATTCACAATCTGAATCAGCGTCGGCATCAGTTTATTCCGCCAGGTGAATTTGCACACGCCGGGATTTTTTTTTTTCCGGGGAGGTTTGCCGCGTGAGACAGCTTGTAACGGTCCGGAGAAAAACGGATATTAAAAATAATAATGAAATAAAGCAGAATTTTAAAAAAGTGACGCAAAAAGAAAGAATGAAATAAAAAATTTGAATGAAATTGTTCAAATATATACAACTAGCCCAAAAAATAGGAAAAAATACAAAACAGAAATAGTCCGATTTATAAATATATACAAATATACAAAATGCGATATACTATGCACAGGATCTGAAAATTCAAACAACGAATACAAATAGTATAGATGGGGTAGGAAACAAAATAGAATCCATAAAAATTACATCTCGCACATCTGTGTTTTTGTGTGTGCGCATGTGTGCGTGCGTGTGTGTGTGTGTGTGTGTGTGTGTGCGTGCACGTACGTGCGTGCGTGTGTGTGTGTGTACATGACCACTCGTTCATATACTTGCCTCCAGGCTTCCTGCAAACCGCCCACGTGCCAACACCAGGCGCATATGAACACGCACAGGACACAAGACTTACTTACAGAGGGCAAGCACATCGACACAATCAGAAACCAGTGTCAGGAAGCAGCATGCACACATTCAAATACGCACACTCCATTAAACACACATGTATTCATTGTACTTGAATAACAAAACATGATTTCACTTTATGGAAATATTCATGGTAATAGATTAGCATTTGCATGTTTTTTTTTCTTTTTCGATGTTTGCGTGGGAACAAAAACTGTTGGTGCGTTGGTGTTCTGTGTGCTCCTGTTTCCAAGACGTATTGGAACAGCTAAAACTAACAGCAGCCGTTATAATCGCCGACTGTCAGCCGGGATACACTTCACTACAACACCATGCTCAAAATTGTGGGTTATATTTGATTGTTTCTCTTTTTTGATTATTGACCTCAGAAGACTGACATACAAAATGTAAGTCATGTCAATGTCGTTGTGATGTACTTAGTAATGTACTTAGTATTCACTGGTTCAATGCGATTTTTATTATCCAATCACGCCGTGATCCATTAACTGTGAGAACCGGACGGTTCCAGATTGGATTTTGCTCACGCTGTGATTCGGTGAGCCGGACCAAACGCCGTGATCAGATTTCATAGGTGTGTGGACAGCAGTCCAGTCACGACACGGACAGACTACTGGATATGTCATGAAAATCACGACCCATGCCCATGCCCCATGCCCATGCCCCATGCCCGTGCCCGTGCCTGTGCCCATGCCCCATGCCCCATGCCCCATGCCCGTGCCCATGCCCCATGCCCGTGCCCATGCCCATGCCCATGCCCATGCCTGTGCCATACAGTTTTGTGCCTGCCTGCTTTCCAATCTGGCCCGTTACAAGGAGCACAGGATCCCCTGGCTTTTTGTGTATGGCACAAATGAGGCCAAATGATGCGTGGCCCACCGCCACAATTTCTGAGCGCCCACGATACGACCGAGCCAGACTGCAGTGAGGTGAGGAAAGTGTTTGGGTTCGATGCTTCACACTCGAGGCCTCACCCAAGCGAGATTGTGTATTGCGTCACCGTACAATACAAATTCCTCCTGTTCTGCTTCAAACGAGAGTGGTAGGAGAGCTGTTCATGTACTGTGTAGCTATATAACTTTATAAACGTGACCTTATTCACCCAAACAGATCTATTTCCCCATCCTCACAATAATCGTCCTCACAATCACAGCAAGGTTAAGCAATTTGATTGAACTCAATCTGTCCAGCCCCGTCACTCCTGTTGTTCTTGCCCTTCTAAATTCCTTATATTATATTAATATCTTAGTGATTTAATTACATACCGAATAGAACTGAATTGTGGAGTTAGACCTTTAAACGATTTCTCACCATTTTAGTAATTTCAGATTTTTTTGGGCGGGGCTAAATCGGGGCTGGTACGGGCAACGGTAGCCCGACTAAACATGGCCCCTCCCCTAACAGTATATAAACACCAGGTCCAATTGGAGCATCAGTGGTGAAATAAGCTGAGCTAACAGCCCGGAGTTTGGGATAAAACGCTGTTTTGGGAATGCCTGGAGTAAAAGGGATCACCCGTCTTCCGATGTGGGTCCCAACGTTGCAAAGTGTATAACACACTCCTCCATCTTCATCGTCAATCTGCAGCTAGGTTTCCCACTCTATTCTCCAGCACGCCACAGTGTCCACCCTTTTATCTAATATTAATGACTCTGTTTATTGGCTTAATGAGCTGTGTACACTGGCTCTTGCTGCTCTTGCTGTGCAAGAAAATAGGTCAACTCTAACTGTTAATCCTTCCCCGTGGATCAACGACGTCATCCAGCCCCAAAGAAGGGAAAGGCCGAGCACAGAGGCAAAGAAATCAAAACTCATTGTGAATATCTTTTATTTGTTGACAAGACCAAGGTTCTCAGATCAAACTTAAACCATAATGTTTTGTGCCTGCCCGGTGTTGTTGTCTGAGTTCACCCCTATTTACCGCCAAAAGTACAAAAGTGTACTGTGCAAAAGTACATTTTTAAAGCATATTCAGTTTTGGGGACTCGTGATAGGTAGCCACTCGTGGGGTGGGAGGGGTCTGGTTGAGGGAACACAGGAGGGAAGAATGTCAAACTATTTACATATTGCAAAGAACAAACTGTTTCATTTGGATGTTTTGTAAAGCAGTATGCTGGGGAGACAGAACGAGGGACAGATACTAAAATAACTGCTGTGCTGTAGCCTCCTCTGACCTGCCTCCCTGCTGCCACGCCCGCACAGCCGCGTCAATAGGCGGCAAACGCATCTCAATCTCAACTCGGAAGCATTTTCACCTTTTTCTTATAGGCGCCGAAAACTCAGTAAGTCTCGTGAGTTGCCAAGTTGGCAACACTGCCAATAAGCGATATGAGCTAAATGAAGCACCTGGCACAGTCTGTCCCAAACCTTTTTTTCACACACTTATAACTGCTTATTATTATGGCCTATTGACAATTCTCACATTCAGTGTGAAACTAGACTTTTTTTCTGATGAACACGGAGCATCCGGCTGGGACCAAAGAACCGGTACAGCCTCGCACCGTGGATTTTGACGCCCGAGAGCCAATCTCCACGACTTCTTTTTGGGAACCGGAGCGGAATTCGCAGGTGAAGACTTTCACGGCGCACCTGACCCGGCGAGCTCCGCGACGCTTGAGGATCCGGACTTGATGTCGGTCTTACGCCGTGTGTGATATACCAAAGTGCGGCATTATCAGAGGCTAAATTGAGGTCCCCGGGAGTCTGGACGTCCCGCCGATGATGTGCACCCGGGTGATTGCCGCTGTGTGGTAATCGACGGGGGTCAGCGCTCCCAGCAGAGACAGTATTATTAGAGAGACGGATTCTAGAAGGTTCTAATGCGGAAACGTCCTTCGCCAAAGAGGACGGCAGCGCGGCAGGGCATCAACAAGACTGGCCAATGGCTGCACATCATTCTTCTTCCTATAATAATAATAATAATAATAATAATAATGACATCCTATACAAGAATTATATCATTCTCCTTTCAGCTTGGTGAGTGCTTAAGGGGGGGACGTCATTGATCTTTCTTTTCCACTGACACGCTCCCATTGTTGGACTGGTTTCCAGAAGCTCTGAGAGCACAATTGGCTGCTTGGAGAGTGATCCATCTTCTCAGTGAGGGTGCCACAGCTTCCACTGCGTAACACATTCATGCTTCGGAGTTAAACACTCACTAATAGACTGCCAAGTGTTTTTCAAACGTCTACTGGAGATTGCCGCGGGAGGGTTGGGGGAAAAAAAAAAGCTCGTTCTAGTTTCAAATTTCCAGGGCGCTGAACACGTCGCCCGAGAAAAAGTCATCGTTTGTCATTAAATGTGGAAGTATTGTACAGACCCAATTGCTTTGCCGTTCATGATGACGACCAGGGGGGAGGTTTGTTGGTTGCTTGATTTTTTTTCCCTTGTTTTTCTTATAAAACATTCTGGCATTTCAACAGATTCTACCATGCACAGTGTGTATTTATACTTGAGTCCACTCTTGATTTAATTATTCTTTGAATGCCTATGTAGATATATTGGCCCTGATGACGTTGGTCAGACTTAGGTAGCTTCAGCCCTGGGGTCACCTCAGATAAGGAGTTTTGGGAATGTATTATCCTGATTTCACATTTATTCATTTGTCTTGCACGATCATGAACAAACCGTAATTAACCTGAAAACGGTTTTAAATCCTTTCTCCCGCACTGTGTCGCCATCTTGCGAACAGTTGAGTCTTGTTTCCTCGCTGCTTCTGCGAGAACGCCGGCTGTATTTTTTTTAATAAAGTTGATGGATTGATGTTGAGGATGATGTGTTTGTCTGTGCACGTATTCTGTATGTGTGTGTGTGTGTGTGTGTGTGTGTGTGTGTTCCTGTGCAGCTCTGCTGAGTGTAGGATAACAAGCAGTCTCTGACCCCCCTCGTAAGTGGAGTCAGCCGAGCTGTGCAGTTGTCCCAAGGTTAAGTGCTCTGGTTGGGAACGAGCTTCGGGAAGGTTAACGTGTCTCCTGGGCGCATCTGGGCGCCGCTCGCCAGCAACAAAGGAAAACAGCCCTTCGCCCCTCGCCGGCGAGGCAGCAGAAATGTCTTTACCTTCAGCTGCGTCCTGACAGGAAGAGGTGGGGCTGTGGCGCCCAGAAGACTACCGCGCTGCTTTCACTGCCCCCTCCGACACGGAGACACAGGCTGGGATGTTGCAAGCGCACCAGTTTATTGGAGGGAGTGGCAAGACGTAACTAGCCGGGAGCAGGTGGGCACATGCCATGACAGAGGCTCTCCCAGTGCCAGAGAGTCCCTGTTTAGTTCCGTTGTGGCCGTTCCGCTTGCCATGGTGAAGACCTAACCCGGGTTATTGAGGAGATGTAATGTGCCAGGAGCAGATGGCCCCTCCCATGTGTATGTAGGGTTGGGTGATCTAACCCGTGCTCATCGATTGCTCCGATAAGCAACAGGTGCACAGCCACCCCTGGTCCCGGCCCCAATTTACTGGCCAAAGACAGGTGTGGCTGCTTTAAAAACCACCACCCCCACAACCACAACCACCTTACTGTCCATGTCACAGAATAACTAAAAAACTGAAAAGAAACAGTAAAATAAATCAAGCGCACTCGTCACACACACGCACGCATGCACGCACACACACACACACACACACACACACACACACCCACACACACACACACTGCCTCAGTGACAATGGCCTGTGAAGGGCAGACAGAGATCTCACAGAGCTAATCTTAATTGACTTATCTGTAACTACAGGCTTGGATATTGAGCTGGGATGAGAGCTGGCACTCCTGCAGTGTACCTTTGAAAGCGTGTAACCGGATGCCTCCATTTCCACAGCGTCGCAGAACAACCTCCAACCTTCCACGCGCCGTGCAGGGAAGTGCATCGGCCCCCGGGAGCAGACACTCTGAGGCACTTTAGCGGCCCACGCATTCTGAAGTCTGAAAAGCTTCGCTCGCTGTGCTTTTAACTCCCAGCCCGGTATCCAAACATATTGTTCAGACTTGGCTAATTAGCCAGTGAGCAGCGATTAGTCCATCGGCTACAGGAAAAAGAGTGAAGCCACGTCTGCTACATCCACTCTCAATATTAAGTGCTACACGACAATAAGTAAAAATCACAGATACCGCAGCAAAGCTCGTGTTCACAAAGATTGCAAATCAAACGGTAGCGTGGGGGCGGATGGTGAGCCAGCTCCGTCAGCGGGCCGCTGTGACCTGCGTGGTGCTGCGACGCCGCGAGCCCACGATGGGCGTTCCCACTCCGTTCACCAAAAGGTGGGAGCGCACTCCCGCTGCATCGCGGTAATGAGCGCAGAGGTCAGAGAAAAAGCCGTGCACCTGAGCTCGGTTGCGTGCGCGTCAGACCGATCCTCGTCAATTCAGAAACAAACCAGCATGAGCCCGAGCTGAGATTGAACCTTGTTTCATAATGTGAGCTGTGTGCGTGTGTGCGTGCGTTTGTGCGTGCGTGCGTGTGTGTGTGGGCGGGTGGGCAGATGAAGAAATAGGCGGAGGCCAAACAGCGGCAAGGAACAAGAAGAAATGCAGCCTTTGCATTCCAATAAGAGCTTTTCGCACTTCCGCCCGGGTGGAGGCGCGTCGAGCATCCGTACGCGACACACACACGGACGCTGAAAATGCAAACACACACATAGACACACACATTTACGACGGAGCTGGAACTTTTGGATTTAGGGGTAAGAGAAAAATAAAGCACAAGGAGAGGGTGAATTCCACGTTATGACAATTGGGAGGTGCACTCTGAACGGTTCGTCGATGTCAATCAAAAAACAGTACCGCCGGTAAAGTCAAATAAAATATCAATACGAGGGTGGGAAGCGGGATCAATCGCCGCATGAATGGCTGCGGATTGGTTTTCCCTTTCGCGCGAAGTGCGACCTTGCCCGGGCGCCGTGGTAAGTGTCGCGCGCTCGTCAATTTGTCCCACTCGAGCCGACCGTTTGTGGCCGACATCGATTTCAACACTTTGACGAAGCCCCAACGCGAGGACGAAGAGGACGCAAACCAAAAAAAAGGGGCTCGGCTCCACAGCTCGACAGTCTGTTACCCACCACTTATCCCAGCTAAACAGCACCGCCGCACTCGTCGTGGACGTGCTCCCTTCCCGTTCCCGCCCCCGCCGCTTGGGACGCCGAGCTCTCTGTCCCCCCTGTGGTCTGCAGCTCGGCACCCGCCGCAGAGGTTATTCCCCCTCGACCGCAGAGCTGTATGACTAACCCACCGTTATTGTGATTGTTTTGGGCCCGGGAGTAAGGTACGCTGCAGAGGAGGGTTATTTGCCCCCCGTGGCCGCGTCTGGCCGACATCGGTTCGCCGCGTGACCCGTGTCCTTGGACGCTTGGACGCTCGGGGCGAGGCTTCGCCTTGTGTCCCCTTTGCAAGAGTGGGTTTCCACCCGACACCGATGAGGCGATGCAGGTTTGCAACCTCTATAGGCTTCTCGTTGCCGCGCCGTTATCTACCGTCCTTGTTTCAGGGAGTGCTCTCCCTCCCTGAGTGCCGTCCGGGTGGAACCCTCTGGGCGTGGCTGCTGCCGTCCTCTGCCCGGCTTTCCAAACGCCTCCTGCGGACCTGAAGAGTCCCCTGCTTCCGCGGACCTCTTTACCCTTCTTGTACCATTTCTAACGCCGTGATCAGCTCTCTGATAGGAGCTGTACCGCTCCCGGCTCAACCCCGGCGGTTCCTACACCCTGACCGCCAGCACTAATGCAACCGCCTTTGTCCTTCAAGGCTAATGACCAATTCACTTCACTGCTATTACATTTTTATAGATCAGTGGTAGATTTTTGTCTACTCCCCATTCAGCGACACTGAATGGACTTATTAAAATGATCTACTTGTAAGTCACGGGTAACGGGTTGACAACAATGTTCCCATTACACGTGTCAGTTTGATGTCGCTCGGCATGCGAGCGCACGCTGGGAATTGTCACGACTGGGGGGTCCGTGGCGCCCCTTCGGACACGTTCATGAAACAATTCTCAATAAAAGGTTTAAATTAAAGATAAATCAATCTGAACAGTAGTCAAATAAATGATTTAAGTGATGATTGTTTGATTGAGAAGAAATTTAAAAAGTGATTTATTTTTTTGTTTGATTACATATATTTCAATAAATATCAATGATAACAACACAAATTCCAATCACTGTCAAGTTCAAGTTCAAGTTCAAGAGATTATTTGTCACATACATACACATATGGTCGTACATATATGCAGTGAAATGTCATGACACCCGGTGATTACGCACAAGCTCTATAAGCTCGAAAAAATACTCGAATGTGCGTAATCGACACGTGGTGCTCGCGCAGGCGGCCGCAAGGGGCAGCGCCACAATCGCGACTCTGGTGATTGTTTACTACAGTAATTCTGCTGTTCTCTGCTACTAGCACTACTATTACTGAATTTTACCACATCGAATGTTTGAAACACTTGTGTAAATTGGTTTAGCATCTCCAATTTAAATAAAAGAAGCAAATAATGACTGACTGATTGATTGATTGATTGATTAATTTGACTAAACATTTCCAATAGCCTATTACAGTCTGGTATCGTGTGGGTGATCATTGAAAATGTAGTTGTCGGATATCAATATACCCATTGTAACTAATTTGGTTCAAAAAGAGTACAGCAAACTCTTTGAAGCACGCTCCATGAAAATGCAATGCAAAAACGTATCTCTCTCTCTCTCTCTCTCTCTCTCTCTATATATATATATATATATATATATATATATATATATAAATAAAGCAGATGCTTAACTGCACCTAACAGTTACATCAATGCATATGTTATTTGTTGTGGGTTCTAAAATTCATTTTAAATATATCTAAATTTACCACCTCTACCGCTTTGTGGTTGGGCTGGGGTAACGTGTTGTTGTTCAGTGGGGCTACTTAATCTACGATGTGCTGGATTAACGTCAGTGTCTGAGGGTACAACAATTACAATTTGTTTTAAGAGACGTCTCGGATGAGGCTCATACTTTTTGAACAGGTTAAATTGGCCGATTATATCTTTATTAGACAGGTACTGATACCTCGTCTTTTCTCTGCATAAAGACCAGATACTGCAGGTATGAGCTTTGGGGTAAAAAAGTGACTTGACTTGTCCAAGGAAAAATGACTTGTTTTGCTTGAGACTTGGACCAAATTACTTTCTCTGCTTGGTCCTCTCTATTTGTGTCCGTTCTCAAGGTTTATTCCTTTTCCCTCTGGTTGTGCAGAACCTTTTCCTTGTCCGAGCAAGGTTTTGGGATTTCGGGGCTCAGTCAACCTATACTATCTATAAACTAGTGTGTGAGACCGGAACTGATATTGCCACAGCCCTGGCGGCGCCTTCCTGTCTCCCTACGCCTCTCCCCTCCCTTTCCCTCTTGTATCTAGTATGTCCATGTCCTTACCTGACAGTGCAGCACGGCCGTGGCTCCTGGTTGCAGGCCTGGCTGGCGGAGCTGCTCCTCGTCACGCTCGTCACCGCTCTCCATGAGAGGCCCGGCTCCTCATCCGGACCTCGTCTGATCGTACCGCCCCCTCGTGCGGTGTTCTCCAGACTGCTCGCGGCGGGAGTGCCGTGTGTTTGCTGCTCCTTGTCTTGTCTGATCCTGTCCGCCCCGCGTCTCCAGAAAAACCTGCCTGCCTACCTGTCTTCCTGTCCGCCTGCCTCACCACCGCCCTGTCCACACTGGGAGCCCTGTGCCTTCTGCCCGCCCGCCTGGACCCCCGAACGACCCACCTGCCCATTCCATTCCCACATCATCTTATTCCCCCCTTTTTGTAAATAAACCTTCTGTACTTTCCCCGTACTGTGTACTGCGCCTGGGTCTCATCCGCCTCCTTCATGACAGATATATAGGTCCATACAAGTGAAGTGGACTTCACTAGATTCTATCAAAACAGATCCATATCATCGCAGGATTTAATATCGGCGCCCACTCAAATAACTCGAGTGGCGGAGTCATACGGCAGCAGCGTGTCCTTCAAGTTTAAAGTATCGAACCGTCCGTCAAAACAATCGATCCTCGCCACAGCAGCGCCGCCCCGGCTCTGTCACGGTAGATATTGTGGTTCCAGTCAAGAAACAATTAAGGAGGCGTTGGGGTGTAGCGGTGGTGAGGGACCGAGACCAAGAATCTGGGGAGGTGCTAAGACACGGACCGGCTTTGCCAACTTTTTAAAAACAGAAATAATAATGATGTCTCCAACTGTACGGGCAACGACTCACAATCGTTGGAAAGGTGATTTAACGGTTTATTTTCACAGTTACTTTGCACGGCACAGTGTGCGGCCATACAATTTGATGGCAAAATTTGTGGATAAACGAGCTTTGAGAGGTCACGTCGTTAATGAGACGAATGTTTTTTGCTCCCGACGGTGCTTTGCCTCCGACCTCTGCAGCCGCCGCTGCACCGTCCTTGTCCGGCCCCAATCATGTTGCTTTTAATAAAACGTTGCGCCGCTTTCGGGGAAAAAAACCCCACAATCAACCTCCGCAGGGTTGGCCGCGTTCTGAAAGGCTTTGCAAATCCGGCCCCTGCTTCCGCGGTCGCTCCAAGGACGGGGCGCGCGTCCTCGCGTAACCCCGCCGCCTCCACGTGGATTCTTCAAAACCAGCGGGTTCCGTTTGGAGGACGACACGCCTGATAAGTTGTTGCGCGCCGGTCAAGACCTGTCTGGTGGACTTCACAGACGTAAGAACGAGGATTCTCGACATCTCTAGAGGTGCGACTTCTCTTGACGGTGATTCTTTTTTTTATTTTATTTTTTTATTGACTTAATTCCCCACAAACCCATTGTTCACCTTGAATTAGCAGCTCCGATCCGCCGCGGGTCAAGCCTGAGCTTCTCACTTTATTTCACAAGGAGATAATACCCGCTAATCCGTTCAATAGACACGCGATGCTGGATGATAGGACACAATCCAGAAAGACGTGGGGGCGAGGGACGGACGAAGGAATCACGAGCGAGACTTCATGGTAATGCCGACGCTTATGTAACAACTACAACTACGACCAGTGTACATGCATGTTGGGTAAACAGGATCCAAAGAGTATTGGGCTCTATGGTGGCGGAGCCATGGCTTCCAGGGGAAGACCCTTCACATAGACATGTTTTTTACTTATATACTGTACGGTTGTTTAATGGTTTGGATCTACGTTTGGCCTTTTTCGGTGAAGCTTTCTTCTGGCATTATCTTCAGCCAACCCCCCCCTGCAGCGCATTGCATATTCTAATAAGGAATCCAAAGACGTTCAGTTAACAACTGTGGATGGGGGTCTGTGGAGTTGCGTACTGATGAAAGCGCAGTGCAACTTGGTCAATCTGTTCAGTGAACTGAGGTTGAACTCGCATAAAGGAGGAACGTGTCATTCACCGGACGGCTGCCAAAGAACGTTCAAATTCACAAAACGTGCATCCGTAAAGATTACGCAGAAAATCACGGCGGTTGATTAAACACTATTCCATATTTCACAGTATTTAAATTGGTTGCCAAAAGCGATTATGGCGCAGTCGCTGTGAAAAGGATAAATCATTTCAGAAAGATTACACATTAAGATTAAGATTTCTTCATTTTGTCATTTCTCAGCACTCGCATACATCGAAACAAAAGTTGTTCGCTGCATTTGGCCTGGGGACGAACTGGGACAAAAAAATTGACTTTTTTTTACCCAGACCAGCCCACCACAACCAGCCCGCGGATACTCCACCACCCCCGCCCCATCCACGCACATACAAACACACCAGCCCTTGATGGCCCCACTTACACTGTTAGCGTAACGGATGGATACTCTAGTCTAGGGCTAGACTGATATTTCCGATGCTTGAAGGCAGCACGGTAGCATTTCCGACAGGCCTTGAATGCAGCGGTTCTAATAAAAGCGTCCCTTACGGTGTTAAATGCCGCTCTTTACGAACCATTAATGTTGGTGCATATTCCCGGGATAAGGACGATCCTAAAACGTGCAATTTCATTTCGTGAATGGATAGTTACGTGGCGGGATTATTTGAAAGAGAGAATTGGAAAGTAAAGTAAATAATAACGACATTTAGCGGCTGATTCTCCATTTTTTTTTTTTACCGCCACTCACACTTTTAATCGTATAAGTAATTTAAGAAGGGCTGCTGCTGTTCGTGCTCGCAAACGTATCATAAATATCACTCAGCGCCGCCTTTCCTATTTTTACTCGGGCCTTTGTCCATTTCGACCGACTTGACCGTGAATCCACCAGTTCACACGCCGGGATTTGGGGTGGAGGCGTAGTCGGCCCCTTTGATTATGAGGCCTGGTGCATAATCAAAGCGGGCCAGTGACGCACATCTCTCTCGCTCTTGTGGGCTGTTCAACCGGCCCACCGGGTTTTGTCCCGACGGCCAGTCCCGCTGGCGCTATGATTTGACTCGTCCTACCCACCCTAGAAGCAGTGGGCAGTCGCAGTGCAGCGCCCGGGGAACAACTCCAGCTCTTTTTCTCCGGCGCCAGCGCCAGCAGTATTAACCCCTGACGTGCACGTCTTTTGATGGCGGGAGGAAACCCGAGCAGCCGGCGGAAACGGGGAGAACATGCAAACTCCAGGCGGAAAGACCCAGGGACTTCTCGCTGTGAGGCGACAGTGCTGCCACTGAGCCGCCATGACGATTATACACAGATGCATAATCTGTGATAATGCATGATAATATGATATACCAGATCAAATCAAAGATCATTTTATATTATTTTAAATTACAATTAAAAGCATAAATCACCCAATGAAATAAAGCTTAAATTCTTATGTATGCATTTCCTACCAGGAAAACATTATTACATCAAAAAACCTAAATAAAGCAATACTAAGTAAGTAAAGACTACGATCTTTCTTATATTTGCATTCACACATTTTCCTCAAAAATCATATTCCACATTTTGCAGATGAGAAGCACAGAGGGCGTGGGATTAACCTGCGTTCCCAGCGACACAGGTGGTTAATCAGGTCGTTTATCCAGACCATTTACCCTGGCTATCAATAGAATTATATGGAATAAAAACAATTTCCCCAACTCAGTGGAAGGTTAATGAATGTGACGCCTTTCTAGTTATAAATTCCCAAACTGTCATTCATACTAAAATATCTTATTGACCCTTACCGAGCTCACAGACGGCTGATGTGCCATAGTTTTGCCTTTAAGAGACACGCACACATACTGCACCTAAAAAATGTAAATTATATGCATACAGTGACACTCCAATATCCACGTATTTGATCAATTCTGTGATTATATTACATTAAGATATTATAAAGACAATTTTATTGACCTTGTATTCTGTATGGTTATTCCATGACTTCACACTTCTCTTATACTATTCATGTATTTAAAACAATAATTTAGTCACTGAAATGGAAAAAAAATTGATAAGTCGCCCAAGTAACAGAGGGTCAATCTCACAGGTTTGACGTAGGTTTTAATTCAGTTGATGAAATCCGTTTTGCTCCAAACCTGCATTTGTTCTTGACATACTTCTAGGTATTGTATCCGGGTGTATTATTTTGACTAATAAGTAAAGGCAAATGAAAGTACACATGTGTAGCAGTGGAGATTCTAAATCTCGATTAAACGTCTGTTTCATGCAGGTGGATGCAGCGTTACCCTCATCCAGAAATATTCACAACCTCAAAAAGCGCATCCCATTATTTCCTAATGACATGAACAGCGCAGACCTTCACCGGAGTCATGAAACCCCCGCGTGTATGATTACACATGTTTAATATAACATCGTGGACATCGAGAGTCGTGTTTCGTTGATATCGGAGCTGCAGGTGAACTGGCGCATGTCTCACCCCGGCGTAACCCCCGCGGTCTGCATTTCAAAAGGTAACCACAAACCACCTGCAACCGGAGCCGCGTGCAACTTCACGCTTAAATTGCCGGGTAAACTGAACAAACCGTCGGGGCCGTTTCCTCAGGATTCTATCCGAAAAGGTCCCGGGACTCGGGGTTTCGTGCATGTTGCTGTTGCTCAAGTTGGAGCAGAAGCGTGGACTCCACTGCCGCTGTCCGTGGTCGCGTTTCCGGGCTTTATCCGGGCTTTGGGTTTGCACCCAAAATCTGATTATGAAAAAAATAACAATCATAAATCTCCAAAAGGCTGATCCTGATGCACCGTGGGACGCTTTGGACCTGCTGCTTTTGCCTCCTGTCTGAATTAATCACATCAATCAATATTTCCTCCGTTCATTTCAGAGGTGAGCTCGCCCGACCCGTCAGCGGCGTCGAACCTGGACGGACGTTCGTCGTTGCCTGCTTCCAAAAAAAAACCCACACGCGGTGCTAAATGACAATATGTCTTTTATTTTCTATATTTTTAAAGGTTTATTATTTACAAAGGAAATAAAACAAAAATAAAATCAAAAGAGTTTTGACAAACACCGTTTGTCTGCATATTGTTGTAAGAAAGTTTACATTTATCTTTCTTTTGTGTGTATCAAGTCACCAGCTGATCTCGTTCCTCTAAGCCTCGGAATACATGAATAAGCACAACGATGACTGTGAGCGGGGGACGGAGCGGGAGGGACGGGGGGACGGGGGCGACGGCGTTGAGGGGGCGCGGGAGAGAAGTGGGGAGGTCCACTTGGGTTTCCTCTCTTCACCAGGCATATCGTCAGTAAACATGAAAACTGCAACTGTCACGGTCGTGGAATACCAACATACACATTTTGGTTCTCCTTCCTTGGGCGTTAATCCTTGTTCTTTTTGCATCTTTTAGATAAACAAAACACCAAACAAACGAGAAAGAAAACAAAAAAAAACAACAAAAAAAAAAAAAAAAAAAAAAAGAAACATATAGAAATACAAATATATGTGCTGGTTTTTTGAGTCTGTATACTGCGTTCTCATTAGTCTACGTCGTCGTAATGCCCGTTCCAGGATGTAAGCTATGGTCGCAATTGTGGAAAAAAAGCACATAGTCGGGAAGCTCTCCCTCCGAAGGCAAGTATCAAAAACAGCACAAAGCAACAGCGCTGCCATCCATCTTCACTGTGCGCTAGTTCCTGTACACTATGGCATATTCAGGATTAAGCGCTCTGTCGGAAATAGACCGGCTCCCCCTCATTTAGAACCTCGTACAGGGTCGGGGCAGCTCCGATTCCAGGGGACACCTCTCCCTCTCTTACTTTTACCCACATCTACACGCCTTTGCAAAGAATCATCGCTTTTGCGTTCTTTCTTTCTTTCTTTCTTTCTTTTTTTTTTTTTTGTTGTTGTTCATCGGAAAGTGCAATTCAAAAAAAATAAAAGTACTCGGAACGCTTTCGCTTTGGCCGGTTTCCATCCCACTCAGCGTTAATCATCAACCAAACTGCGGAAGCTACAAAGAAAAGGTGTAAAGGTGCTCCGGGAAAAAAATTCTACGATGTCTCATTCGGCGTGGGTATAACTGCGGAACTAACAAGATTGCACTTCTTTTTTTTTTTCCTTTTTCTGTACACGACCTCATTAAATATCCTACAGAGCCTAAATAAGGATGAGAGAGAAATAAAAAAACGGTTCTAGAAGTTCACATTGCAGTTCGACATTCCGATTGGATAAACCGAGACATTTGGCCATCGTCGTTTGCGTACACCTTCCTCACTAAAAATATAGAGACACAGAACACGTAGAGTATACTAATCATGAGTGTGTGTGTGTGTGTGTGTGTTTGTGTGCAGGAGTGCCGATGTACGCACCAGGCTCACACGCGCAACAAAGGATGGAACATGGCTATAGTTTAGGCACAAATACTTAAGAATGTCCGTGTGAAAATTCAATGCTTCTGTTTACACACAAATAACATCAGACAATGAACAAAAACATAATAATCTCACAGTACATTTAACGTCAACATTTTTGAGATAGTATCTTTTTAAGTATTTGTGACAGTGCATGCTTTCATGACATTGGTGGGTTGACTCTGTATTGGTACAATATTGACACCGTTGGTAGTGAAAAGATCTCGTTATCTTTTTAAAACTGCGTCCCAAAGGGCTTAGTCACTTTGAACGGATGGGATATTCGGTACAATTTGGTACAAATACCATTCTGCACAAGAAATAATCATTGATCGAGAAGAACACAGCAGTGAATCCCAAAATTACACTATATACTATAAACCTTCCTTTATATGAGCTTGATCGGACTAGAATTGCCTACAATTTGATTCAAATAAGTGACTTTTGGCAGATTAAATATCATAAAAAGTTACTGTTACTGAAATTACTTGAATTGCTTGGATTGAAATTTTTTAACGTAATATTTATATATTTTTCGCTTCTTTCCAGGTTGATATGACTTCACGACCTCATATCAGTCCATATCAGTTCAGAGTATCTGAGCCCAGGTGGTGGATAGAAACCAGAAACCTTAATGCAAACCAGCGTTATTATAATTTTTCTTCTTTTACTTCTACGGTAAAAAAAGAAAACAAAAAAAAGAACAACACACACATTTTTGAAAATGTGCCCCGCACACTTCACAAAAATGGGACACCTGATGTCATCAAAAAGTAAACATTTAAGGGTCAAAAAGAAAAAGAGAGAAAAAAAAAAGAGAAAAAAGTCCCGCATGAGCTTTCACCTTGAGTAGTCGTGTCACGCGCGGTGATACTCAAGGAGCGAATGACGCGAGCGTAAAAAACAAAATGTCGCTTTTAAAACAATACATGAAAAAACAAACAAACAAACAAAAAAAAGAAAAGCAAGCCTCATTTCCATCATTCAAAGCACAGTTCTTTTTCAGCATACATCGTTTTATCACAAAATAGAGAATGAAAAAAGCTTCTCAAATCAGCCCGACCCCACAGCCGCTCCAGGAAATGAGGCATCAGAAAAACACAGGTATTTATTCGGGGGGGTGGGGAAGAAAATAAAGATGGCGTTTAAATGAAGTTTGTAGCTTCTAAACGAATATTTGATATTCTTGCCGTGAAATTAAAACCTAGACTGGGATTGAATAATATACAGAGAAAAAGGGAATACTTCAACCCGCCGGGCGGGGAATACTTCTCGGTGCCGGGCGGTGCTAGCTATTGCATTAAGGTTTTTTAAATCTCTAATGAAACATGACATGTTTTGTTTAAACTTCTTTTTTTCCTCGTATAGATGATGTCCAGGTTCCTGATAGAAGTAAGACGTTTTTATGATTGAGAATGCACCACACAGTATCCGTAAGTACTAGATCTACAAAAACTATTTACAACACACATAATAGGTATTTTTTATATCACAGTCTATTGCATAATGGTAATAATCTTTAGTTTATAAATATTAGAAATGTACACGTATTTGAAGCGACATTACATAACTCAGCCGTCTGAAATTAGGAATAGAAAAAAAAAATAGCATTCCTCCATTATCTTCCTCTTAGTTCATCCTTCTCTACAAGAAACAAAGAAAGCAGCATTTCTATTACTCTATTCCCTTTGGACCCATAACACTGTCATGGTCTGTGTTTCACTTATTGTGAGGATATAGTAGCTGAGTAGGCTTTATATCTGTTGGTGAGTGCAACATAACACTGAGCTACTGTATCTGTATTCATTTCTGAATCGCGTTTTTTTTTTTTTTGTTCGTTTTTCTCCAGAAATATGGTTTCATCTCTAGCGTGTGCTTTTGGACATTTTTTCCCTTTCCCGTAGAAGTCTTGCATGTGTCGGTTGTTATCCACAGTGGTGCCTAAAGCTGCTTTATCAGAAGGTCGTTTTCCTCTTCATCATTAGTACAAAAAGAAAATTATATCGTTTTCCGTCAGATTCCTCGATCCATTCCGGTTACAAAATATAAAGCGAGGAAAAAATTATAAATAATAAATACGATTTAAAAAAAAATAATAA
The DNA here is from genome assembly GCF_960531495.2 of Zeus faber. NCBI lineage: Eukaryota > Metazoa > Chordata > Actinopteri > Zeiformes > Zeidae > Zeus > Zeus faber. The sequence goes on from NC_137204.1 coordinate 18,024,640, forward strand.
TAAATTAAAAAAAAAGTGAAAGTAAATAATCCCACATATGTTTCATATGCTTCTTTATATTTCTTGGAAAGGAAGACTCATGTTTATACTAGATCTTTAAAGTAGCCATTGCCAAATATTTTAGTTGGATTTACACGCACACATATATATGTAATAATAGCAATATCTATCAACTTATCTATATGTTTATACAGATAGATAAATAGATAAAAATATATACAGTATATATTTATATATATACTGTATATCTGTACTGTATATACTGTATGTGTATATATACACACATACATGTACATATATACATATATACATATACATATACATATATATGGATATATATGTAAAATTTGTGTAATATACATTCTTATGTTTAGGGAGACAGTGTGTCTAAAATATAATACAAGGGCTGTCTGTACAGGGTTTCTATGAGGTTATCTTTTCAGAAGAAAAGTGGAGAAAAACAAAAATATTGAAGTTCCTCATATTCATCTCTTTTGTGTGTATCTCCATTTTTAAAAATGAATTGAAACATATTAGAAGTTTGAAAAGGAAAAAAAAAAAAAATGTGATCATAAATTCGATGCGAAACGCATTTTGTCTTGCTCGGTCTCTGTACTGCTCAGGACAGAATCCCTCCTGGAACCGGGTGGTTCCCTGTGCTGGGCCGCGGTCGCCGCCGCCGCCGCCGCCGCCGCCACCCCGGCTGCTGCTGCGGCCGAGCGCACGGGAGGCAGCGCTCCTGATGACATCTGGCGGAACAAGTTGACCCTCTGGGGTACTGTCGTGCGAATGCCACTCTGCAGGCCCATTCCCTGGATCGCCACCGGTGGCACAACGGAGGCCAGAGAGTCTCCTGAGGCCGGGTGCACCCTGGGACCGAGGGACGTGTCTTGCGGCAGAGACGGCTGGGAGGCCGACAAATGCCGCACATCTCGACTCAAGCTGCCCGACTGGAGAGCCTGCGTGCTCTTGTGGATGTCCCCCCTCTGGGGCGAAGGGGCCTGCTGCTGCTGCTGCTGCTGCTGCTGCTGCTGCTGCAGCTGCTGCTGCTGCTGCTGCAGCTGCTGCTGCTGCGTCTGCGTGGCCGAGGCTGCAGCTGCAGGAGACACAGCGGGCTGCGGCGTGGAGAGGGGCGGCGGGGGCACGGGCTGCTGGATGAGGGAGAGCTGGGAGGCGGTGCGCGAGCCGTACTGGAAGCTCCGGCCAGCCAGAGGGGTCTGCACGGGCGGGCTGCACATGGCCGCCGTGAAGGAGCAGGGCGACATGATGGCCCCCTGCTGCTGGAGCGGGGTCTGGGGGTTGGCGGAGGAGGAATTCAGGTTGCCGTAGGAGACGCTGGGGGCGGAGTAGATCCCCTGCGCGGCGGCGGCGGCGACGGCGGCGGGCAGGATGCGGGCGGCAGAGGCGTTGGCAATAGCTGAAGCACTGTAGGTCAGGGGGATGGAGGACTGCTGGAGCTGGTTGTTGGCTATGGAGGTGGAATATGGTGGCTGGGCTGGCGAGTTAATGATGGAGTTTCCAGACATCGGTGTTGAGTTCATCCCGGTGACCGACTGCTTGCGGTCCACCATCATCACCATCTCCCTGTCCTGACGGATAATCTGCTTCAATATCTCGTTCTCCTGCGTGTTGAACACGCCGGCGTTCAGGTCCTTCTGGAACTTCTGGAGCAGCAGCGAGTTCTTCTTCCCTGTTGGGTTGCAATCGTGAAACGTCAGCGCGGGGAAATGGCAAACTTTGGCGGCACTAAACTGCAGAGTACAGGACACAGTTTTTAAAGACGCAGTTTGTATGTTTTTTTGTTTTTTTTGGAGTGTTTGGCACAAATCTGATCACACATACCGACATTGTCTAATCTCCTGCAAACAAGCTGTGCCTGTGGAATTTGCTGTTACGGTGAGGGGGGTCCAAAAGGCCTGAACACATTTTCCCGGTGCCTCTCAATTGATTGATTTTTTTTTTTTACTGCGAAAATTGTACAAACTGCATGTTTAAGTCCAGCACGGGCGGTAAGTATTAGAAATGAAGTGTGGAGGACATTGAATGACAGAGACAGTAACAGTGACGGGGAGGTGTGAGGTGAGGAAGACAGAGGGAGAGACAGGTCGCTGGCAGTGGGACATGTGACAGCGGACTATTAAGGTAACGATGTAAAGATATGAAGGAGTGTCCATAAGCGGGACCCAAAGAGGCAAATGCGGAGCTACAGCACGTATTCCAGACCCAGAGGACAAAAATAATGTTCTATGAGTCGAATTCAAGGCCACAAACTACTGCACCGAACGACCCTTCACCTTAATCACGAGACATGAATATCTAGAGTTAACACTTTACACGTGGTATCACCCAACAAAACGCAAAAACAAGTACAACAATATACTATTGCAAACATACTATTTTATCATCAATATGCAACTGTGCCATACTCTATAGAATTAAAAGTTGTTTTGAGGTCCCTATTTACATCACTTATAAAGCCGTGAAAGTTTCCTTATATTCCTTTTCGAAGAATATTGTCATAAATCGACAACCTACGGCTATTTACCAAACGACCAAATTCTGTGAAGCGACGTATAACGCATACAGTTCAAAGTTCTGAGGCCCTCCACTCAGATTTAGAACGAAACTCATTTTGTTGAATGAATGTGAAATGCTGCGCGGTACTAACGCCAGCACCACAACAAAGAAAACACACAAATTTGCTCAATTTGTTTATACATATTATTTCTACGCCTTCTTCACCATTGTTTTTGATAATGGACCTTTCCTCTAAATTCCTTTTTTTTTTTTTGTTGTGTGTGCAGTTCGCTGAAGGCTCTCGTCTTTGTCCATCACTCATTAAGCGCCGACCTTGGGAGCCAAAAAAAAAAAAACCTCTGTCAGATGTCTATTTGGGACTCATTATTTCAAGGGGCGCGAAAAAAAATTCCGCAGTGCTCGGGACTTTTACTTTTACTTCGCAAGAGGACTTTTCCCCGTGCATTTACATTTTTTCATCTTATAAGTTGAATAAATGCCGGCAATTGCATTGCTGCATGTTATGAACATTGCGGCCAAATTATTATCATTTTTTCAACACGAATACATATAGATTTCTTGGATTGCAGAAAGGCGATAACACTAATTGCAGGAGAATACATTTAAATAAAGTATATTATATATTATATTATTATTATGTATATTATATATATATATTTCTCACTGTCTTTTTCATTATAGGAGTTGTACATTCGTATTCAGGGTACTTACACTATCATACAATTGACTATGTACTATGTTCTATCAAACTACCACCAGACACATGGTAAGACTACTGATGACTTACAAGGCTGCTTTCATGGCATTTTGAAAGGTGACAGGATTAAATTCTGAAGATAGGGAGGACAACGTGCGGATGTTATTTCTCCGAACACCAATTCTTGGGGTTTAGGGATTGGGACAAGTCATGCAGTCATCTTACAAAGCCAGTCAAAGAAGATACTGAGCTCGGCGCCTGGTTGCCAATGAAAATTAGAGAGACCAAATTCCCTCTGTTCGCTTGGCCCCTCTGTGAAAATCGGAAATGAGTTATGCTTTCATGTATTTGCATATGTGATCAGGCCATTATTTCCCATCTTCAAATTAAGTATTTACCATATATTTTTTTTTACACAAGCAAATATGAATAACACTTGATTTCCATACATGTTAAGAGGTTGATAAAATATGCATTTCCTTCATATGATAAAACTTTCAGTGGGGCTAAAATACTAATTCCAGTCTAAAAAACCCCAATGTTTTAAATGTAATGCTTTACACAAAAAACTGGGTAATCGACATAAAAATACATTAGATATGGGTCACAGTATGTGATTGTAATGTAGTTGTAAGTGTTTAATTGAAAGAAAAATCCTATTTCATTTTTAGTTCAAGTAAAAACAAGTGCTTTTAAATGATTTGAATAATTAAATTGATGAATTGACCCATATCTAAAAGGCCACAAATAAGACAGGAACAAGTACAACATAACAATAAATAAAAAGACATTTGTAACTGTAACAAACAACATAGAAATAATGAATATCATGTGGATACAGATTCAACAAATAAACTTTGACTTAAACAGAAATTAGGGATTGTTGGCAGGCAACGCAATCCTCGTCTCTATTCTAAGCAAGTTTAACACTATTCTAACGTCTTGAATAGTGTTGCTTTCTGCTCCGTGTCAGATGTCAAATGTTTTGTTTTGAATTTGAACAAACAACAATCTAAAATGTCCATTTCACTGGTGAACTATTTGATTCAAAAAGTTTCATCAATGAATGTGCAGCTCCACAGTTTATGTACGTGTCTGAATGTGTGTGTGTGTGTGTCTGATTGTGTGTGTGTGTGTGTGTGTGTGTGTGTGTGTGTGTTTGAATGTGTGTGTGTGTGCGTGTCTGTGTGTGTGTGTGTGGGGGGGGGGGGTGTCTTGTTGGTATTTGTGTGTGTTTTTGTTCAAACGTCATCGACTCAGATAATTGACCAGGTGGTCAACATCACGCCAGTCCTATCTCTCTATATATTGCCGTAAAATAAAGCAGCTTAAAGCTTTTCTCTACTAATTCTCTTAACAAGGACCAAATCACTTTTGCACAAATTGTGTCCAAAAAAATAAAAAATAAAAAATCCATCACAAAAAAAAAATCACAATACACATAAGACAATTGAAAAAAATCTAATTTCTGCTGTTGAAAACATGGATATAAATAATGAAATGAGTACTTCTGCAAGTCACGAAAAAGAAAAATTGTGTGGTGATGCATTCGTAAAGCTCTGAGTACTCTCAATCAAAACACATTTCCTGCACGAATATACACTTTTAGTGAAAATAAAAATAAAAAAGGAACGATTAATATAAGCAGTGGTGGATCTGTGTTAAAAAAAAAAATGTATGGTTACTAATACGATGCTAATCCCCAAGTGAACGCGAGCAACCCATTATAATTACCCAAATGTCTGTATGTCCTCTTGTTTGCTTGTCTTATCATCTGACATTTTAAATATAGTGTAGGGTGCACTGAGTTTTAACGCCTCATACGTGATGCGCTGGACGAAAGACTCTGACAGCGGCTCCATTTTTAGCGTGCTTGCAGGCCACTTTCCCCCTGTGCGTGTACTGGGAATTGGAATAAAGTGTTTACCTGATGCCTATTCGACGGCCAGGACACTCTTGAAAACGAGATGTGCTCGTCTCAAGACGGACTCCTGGTCAAATAATTTTTAGATAGAAGATAACGTCAAATGTGCAACATGTTATTGGTTTCAATGCATGGTTAAATTTTTTTTTTTTTTTTCTTTCACTTTACAGCGAAACAAGCACTTACCCAAATGCAGTTCAAATATATATAAATATATATAAACGATACAACCAGCACAGATCATGACATTGTATTTTCCCTCGTATGAGACAAACCCCCCCTTAATGATAGTCTCCAAATGAATGGATCAAGTCAATAACACTTCTGCGAGCGGAAGTGTTACTCAATAGTGGGCAGCTTCTGTTTTGAGGTAATGAGTTAACGCCGCTGGCCAGGGGAAAAAAGCCAACGAATCAGTATTCACACAAAAAGGGCAAATGTAGATCAAGACTCCTTTTGGTCAAAGGGCACGTGTTTTAAAGGGGTGGTAAAAAAAACAAAAAACGAGTTAACGTTTAAGTCCCAAAAGAGCCTCCTAAATTCTACCGTAGATGTTTTTTTTTTGGGTTTTTTTTTCACCAGAAGCAGTATTCTTCTCAACAGCGAGACGTTTGCGCATCTCTTGACGGATTGGTGTTTAACTGAGACTGAGACCGCAGCGAACGGTTTATCGATTGATGCCGACTTACTTGTCACAATAGTATTTCAATGTTGAGTCAATAATTGGTTTGCAGAGCATTTCAATATCGACATGCCCCGAAGTAGGCAAAATGAGACAAAAACAAAGCCATGACAAAGGAAAAAAAACAAAACATCAATATTAACAACGATACAGACTCATTCAATGCAGCTGATTCAAAGGTTTTGAGACAACATTGGCACACTATCGTTATGAACGTTTGAAAAATGATATTGACTTGCTTAACTTTGATAACGGGGAGATAGAATGGTCAACCTTAACACAAAAAACATATTTTCATTTTACCCAAAGGGCAATTTTCTTTGTTCGTCAATTAGAAGAACAAAGCACTTTTAAACTTTATTTGCCTCTTTCAAGTTGAGAAGAATTTTCATGTTCTTTCAGAACAAAAGGTAGCCTTTATTGGAAAATGTAAAAAAATATATATATTATAATATTATTTTTCATTAGAAATTTCTTTTTGCAAATTTGGATGAAACCAAATCCAGCAAAGGTAAATTGTGCCCCCCAAAACATGTCCCAGATTTCATGTAGAGTCCTTAAAATGTGCATTTAAGTTATGATATTACAATGAACATTTATATTCACTTCATTCAATTTCTTACGCATTACATCTGAATGTGAATTTGGACAAAATATGTGCATTTAATCGAAATTTGATACATACAGCAGTATTATGGGTTAGAGAGTACACATTAAGATTATTAAAAAGTAGTAGTAAGATTTTAAGAATACACAGAAACTCACTTTCTTCATTGAGATATCGATGTAATACGAATATATAATAAGAGATATATTACTTTTGAATTGTGGTTACTAGTGGAAACATTAATTTTAAATTAACTTTATCTTTTAAGACAGACATTTCAAACAATCTGAGCATACTTTTCCATATTAAAGTTGTAAAATGGCTTTATAATCTCCAAAAAGAATAGGTCACATTTCTGTGGAAAATGTCTTAAAAATTGTATTTGGGTGGGGTGGGTGCAATTAATGATGAAATCTACAAAAGGTAGGTATCCAACCAATAACTGCCCTGGTTGTTTTCAATACATGTGCCCCTTTTTGAACTATAAACCATTATCAGTGATTTTTCTCCGGTTACAGTCGGTCAGTCGGTCTAGGCCAACTTCCTCAATAAAGATTTTCCAAAATCAGACAATGCAAATAAATAAAGTACTATTGGCATGTTCAGTTACCATTGGGGGACTAAACAATGCAAAACTGTAAGTGGTCCTGGCTGATTTACAAAGTGTGCTGGACCAGCGAGAAGCAGGGCCTTTGGGGACTCTACGGCGTCCTAGTTGCCCTGCCCAGGCTCTATTTCCAGGGCTACTCTCTGGTCAGGTTGGTGGGGGGAGGTCTGACGGAGTGTGGGGCGGGGTGCTGCTCATACCCAGGTGTGCGGATGAGTGGAAGGGAGGGGCGGAGGCACATGCACGTGAGGTTAGCTTCCGTCCGCTCGCTGGGATCCAGTGGGGGGGTCAACACCAAACCAACGAGGGGGCGACCTGACTCCCTCCCGGACAGCGGCATGCACTGCCTTCCAGTTAATCCATCCACAAAATGCTAAGTCGTTTCATTAGGATTAATGTTGGTTACCGAAAAAAAACAAAACAAAAAAAAAAAACAAAAAAAACTCAAAAGGTTACAAAGGAACAGGAGGAAATTGACAGAGTAGAGCATACAGGTCATGCAGCACAAGATGGCAGACACAATGCCGTTATGGATAAAGAAGGAGGCAAACAAACACCGATGTGGACAAGACAACAAGGCATGACAGGCAATAGGTCCGACCAGTCTGCAGCCGCGGGTAGACGAGGTGGACGGCGCTTACCGATGCGGTCCAGCCGGTCGATGGCCACCGTCTCGAAGGCGCGGCGCATCATGGGGTACTCCTCCAGCACCTCGTTGAAGTGGTCGACGGAGAGGGAGAAGAGGCGGCAGTAGGTGTCCGCGCGCACGCTGGCCGTCCGCCGGCCCTTCGTCAGCAAACAAATCTCTGCGAGGGAGGGAGGGATGGGGCCCGGGCGGGGAGAGAAGAGGGTGAGACACCGCGAACCAGGGAATGGATAGGGCAAGCACACGGCAGGAGATGCATCGGGCAAGGAGGCTTAGAAAGGCACTGACGAAGATTTAGGTACAGTCAACAATCGCAAGCGATAATGGAAATCCTTGACAAAATTTTCCGACTTGATTATTCGATTATGACGGATTATTACATGGCCACGTACATGAATGCAAATTACCATATAGATGAACCGTCATTACAAGGCTAGAGAAGTGGGATCTAATGGGACGGTAAATAAAAGGACACGTTCCTCAGCGGCACTGTCACTATCACTTAGATAATCAAATTTATCATCGTGCTGAGAAAACACTGTGGCGTACAGTGGGATCTCACCAGGCATCACGGCTTCATATGGATGAGATGCAGGCGTGGGAAAAAGTCTGCATTAAGCCTATCGATAACATTGATAACACTCGTCCATGCCGTCCATTTTCTGCCGTTTTAATTCATTTTGAGGAATTCTGTCGAAAAATACCCTGTGCCCTGAAAAACAATGATTGAATGGAGCCATGAGATCAACTTCCAAAATTGACTCAGTTTGTTAAACCTATATATTTTCTTTGATTTTCCAAATTCAAATGTAAACCTTTATGTGTCAATTTTAAGTTGAGAAAGCCTGAAAAAATATAGGCTTTACTTTTTTTTTTTTTTCGATGACTAATTTCTTTTAAAAGGGAAATTCCATTTATAATAAGTCTGTTGAGGAGATTCAATGCAAAATATTTTGAGGAGATTCGTGCCATTGTTGGCGTCCTGGCTCAGACCCATTCAACCAGATGGTACGTTGGCCACAAGCATAGAATCTGCAAAGCAAGCTTTATTAACTGCACGCAGACGAGCAAACCATAAATGTGCACCAGTCATGAGAAAAAATGACGATTACCGCCTCATAACAGTCAGGGCCGTAACTTAAAATATATTTACTCAAGTAGAAATCGATCACAGACCCCCAAGAAATAAACTCCGAAAATGTTTCTACCGAAAGATGAGGCCTATACGAGTCGGATCCTTGATAGTCACAGGACGAGGTTTCCTCGGTAAAATAACAGGGAGTTGGAGAGATGTGAGAACAACACATTCAAGCTGTGAGTGTGAATAAGGTGTTAGTGCTGTTGGAAAAGGGAAAAAGGCTTCTCGCAACAGACATTTCTGTTGATGCAGATGCAAAAGGACAGAGTGAGGGAGAGAGAGGCACAGGAGAGCAAAAGAAACAGGATCGGAGAGCGGGATGGTACCAACGCCTGTGATAATGAAGAAAGAAATCGGGGGGCAACAGTGTTTGCACCCGTGTGAATCTATCGTCAAAAACATTCTTTTGAAATAGAGATAAATGTATAGACGGACAGACTGACATACAGACATGAGGCGTTTTCGCACCGAACAGTCCTGGGGACTCCCCAAGGGGAGCTCGGAACCGGGGACGTCCCCCCAGAACTAAACACCGTGAAGGGCTTTTTTTTTTTTCTGGTTGCACTGTGGCACTGCATCTACATCCAACGGGGGGTTTCAGCGTGAGTTCTGTGTTGTATTTACTCCGTTTACTTTCACTGATTTCACCTCATGTCAGTCCACCAACATGTGTTTTTGAACAAATTGGAGGGGAGTAATGAGCAATCCAGTTGCTGAACCTTCACTCGTATTAGATCTACAAGACGTCATTTAAAAGTTTGCTCCGACTACATCCATCCATACTGTACATACATATATACAGTACATATATACTGTACATACATACATGCAGTACATACATATATCCATACTGTACAAACAGTAAATACATATATACAGTACATACATCAGTACTGTACATACAGTACATGCATATATACATACATACTGTAATACGTACATACATATATACAGTACATATATAACCATACATACTGTACATACAGTACATACATTAATTCCTTGACATTGATATTTGAGTATTTGTGCTTTTATAAGATATTTACACGTACATTTTTTTAGAAACAGTCATTACTAATGATGATTTTATGACCAAGCAGGTGGTGTTTACTAGTATCTATGAAGTTCAGAAATGGTATGACTTTACTGTAACGCAGCCTCAAATGGGACCTATTATGCAAGGCTCACCTTTCCAGTGCTTGTGCACATATATTTGGGTCTCTGATGGGTCTACTAACACACAAACTGTGAAATAAGACACCTCAGACGGTTTTTTGTGAGCCTCCTATTTCACTTCAGAAAAACATGTCCCAAAACGAGCTACTCAGCGTTCTGTCTCAGTATGACATAGCATTGAGACACCTTCGAATTAGATCCGCCCCCCATCTGAGTAACTCCACCCACAGCTGGAGCACCACTGCACCCGTTAGCATGGAAGCTTAGAGCAAAGCATGGCAAGTGCTCCGTTGTTGGCTTACAGACCAGCACAAATCTTTTAAACGAAAGAGGAATACCAGCCGTCCGCGACAAAACTGCCAATTGAATTATTTGCTGTGTGTTTCTTTATGTGTGTGTGTGTGTGTGTGTGCACGGTAAGTTGACTGTACTGTAGGCTGTGGCGCCCGATCCGCTCCGCGTTTCTCCAAACAAAACCGTAGATGTATTTATTTCATTTTATTTTCCGACATTTCATTAACTGAATGACGCACAAAAGGCCCAAGCCCTGCCGTACCCCCCGGGGCTTCAAGTTAATTGTGCTTTGCAAATGACCTACAGTATGTAAATTCTGACAGCGCAGGTATATTCCCTGACCAAATGAACCCCTAATAACACTTGCATATCAATAATCAGTTTTTGCTCCGGTAGAAGACATCTGTATGATATCAACCTTGTTTGGAGGAAAGCATGAGTTATCATCGATGTAATGGAGACTACACTACCCATAATCCTAAGTGTGACAGCGACATCTCTGAGCGGTGGAGCCCGCTGTTACCATGGAAATGTTTACTGCACCGGCCTTGAATTTTATAGACCATTCAATAAAGAAAAAGAAAAACCAGTGTCCCACTTTTATTTCGTTCATTTAAAATTTGAATTTGTCTAATAAAAGTCTAATAAAATCGCCCTATTCCAATGAATTGGTAAAAAATGTCATTTTGTATAAAGTTGGACAATCGTACTCCGGGACACGATTCAGTAGATACATTTTTGAGACCGGGTTGTATGTACATACATACTTGTAAACATAGAGATAAAAATGCTGCATTGTGTGGCTTCATTGGGGCTTGTGCTACTTGAGTTGGCAGCAGAACATTTTTTACATTGGCTGAAGAGCCCAAGGATGTTATTCTGTCACATCACAAATTACTGGACCAGGGGAGGACCATCATGTAGTCCTCTCGGAATTCCTGCCCTTGCCCTTGTTCATTTTTTTCTGCTTTAACAAAAGAAATCTACTCATCCTCGCAAAAACACAATTCTCCCCCAATTCAGTAAAGGTTTGTTGTTTGACATTAACAAAGGCAAAAAAAAGCGTTACATTTTGAAAGGGCAGCATGAAACGGATCTGATAAGTTGTACTTAAAACTAGAATTATGAGACGTTAAAGCTAAGGGTTAAAACTCATGACAAAGGTTATTATGGTTTTGAATTTGCAGCTCCAAACATGAATGCAAATGACCATACAGATGACCATTACATGGCTACAGAAGTGGAATCTAATGGGACAGCGACTAAAAGGACACGCTCATCAAGCGGCACTGTCACTATCACTAAGATAAACTTATTTCTCACCCTGCTGAGAAAATGCTTCGCCGCACAGGGGAAGGACGCACAAGCCTCTCACCAGGCATCGTGGCTCCATTTGGATCAGATAAACACGTACGTAGGTGTGGGGGAAATGTCTGCATTAAGCCTGTTTCATGCAGTTTTTCATGCTTTCATGCTTCATTACAGGAGTGTAAAGGCTTGTTCCGACGGACTCTAAAAATAAGATTCCGATATGGCTGTCGTGAGAAAGGGAGATTCCGTTGATGACGGGTCTGTTGAGGAGATTTAATGCAAGATGTTTTGAGGGGAAATTTGTCCCATTGTTGGCGTCCGGGCTCAGACCAGATGGTGTGTCGGCCGCGAGCATCGAATGTGCAGAGTAAGCGTAAAAAGCTCCACGCAGACACATTTTCCACAAATACACGGCGGATGTATTTGCAAATCTTACCACGGCATTGAAGGGAAAAGATGAGTTATTGGTAAGTTCTAAGTTTGTGTTACGTTTATGTCATAATACAAAGATTTGAGTGGTTGGTGGCTTGAGAGTCAATGTAGTTGTTTTTACGCTTAGAAGGTTGCCTTTTTGACCCCAATAGATACTATGATGAGTCTTCCCTCTGGTGTTGACGACGCCATGTTAGTTCCCATCTTGAAAGCCTCCCAGCCACGCCCTAGGTGGAAATAGGTTCCAGCGTTTTGCACATACTGTATGTGTACGAGCTTGTATGTACAGTAGGCACGTGTGTAGACCAGGCCCTGTTCAGGCTGCACATTATATGGTTTGACACTCGTCCATCACCTTGTCACAATGCATCAATGCCGACCCCAAGGGTGTTGTGAGTAATTTACCATCACTTCATATGTCATATAATCCCATGGTAGCCTGGGCCTCGTTTCAAACCCGTGGCTGGGAGAGGGGATGGGAAATCCCATATGACTAAGAAATACAAGGCCACAGGGGTTTTCATCAACCGTCTGTCATTGTCCTAGCGTCATGCTCTCTTGGTCCTTGGCCCTCGGGGTGACTACCCTGTAGAGCTTTTGGTGGAGCTACATTGCAATCTCCTTGCCCCAGGCCCAGGAGTGATTAGCATGCTACCTACTTTGCATGCAGGTGTGGAATTGACCATAGTCTCTGAGGTACTTTTTGGCCTATTGTCCTCAGAACTCCCGCTCATTAGCATGCTGATGGTGTCCCTTTGGCTGGGGCTAGTTTTGTCTCCCTATCATCCCCCCCCCCCCCCGGCATCTCTCTCTGTCAGATCCTCTCCGGTCCCCAAAAACCCTTTTCCTCCACTCTATAGCGTTAGTTCGGTTGTCGTAGCCCGATTTACGTGTTGCGTGAATCACTGGGGTGAAAAAGGAGAGCGAGGTGTCTGACGCGACCAGCTGCTTCTGAGTCGGAGCTCATCTCCTCATGCTGAACTCATGCAAACGGGTTTTTAAAAAACTCCAGCTGGGCAGAACGGCGAGAACAGGTGGCAGCGCACCAACAGAACGAGAACACGGTAAACGGGGCTGATTTTATGTCTCGAAATTATACAGCACATAATCTGAAAACAGACAAAATGGAAAGGGCAATGTTGTGTTTGTTTTGGTGGGTTCTAGACGCGGGGGTGGTCTTTTGCAGATCCTTTCCTCTTTTCTTGCTCCTTGTCCGTCTTGTAACTTTACCAGTACAACCAAAAGAGGACCCAAGCACTGTGAATGTCAAAATCCCCAATCAAGATCAAGATTGTCTGCGTTGGGTGGATTACGCTACGAGTCCCAGAATTTCATTCCAACCGCAAAATGTCCTCGTCTCCCCTCAGAAGTCTGTCACTTTGTTTTGCCGAAGGTTTGCCTTCGTCTGATGTTTTTTTTCGTGGTCAATTGTGTTGACGGGGATATTTTTACATCCAAGGGTGTTCCTTTTTTGTGAATGTTCATCCGTATCGACACTTTTATTGACCACAACTTTCTTAGGCTGCTTTATAAGATTCCCCGGGGCGGCCTTTCACTCCTTGGGGGTGCCTAATCAGTGCATTCGTGTTGGGAAAGGTGGACCCGGACACCAAGAATGGGGGCAGCATATAGAGGATCACATATATAACACAAATGCATTGAATGGCTAAATAGCTAAATAAATGGCCAAAAATAGGATTTAAAAAAAAAAATGTACTTACAGATTAACAAATGTTACACTTTTAACATTTAATATAAATACATTTCAGAAGTCAACACCTCTATGCCTCTACCAGTAATGCCTCTCGGTTGGCAGTGGTCTCTGACTGTGTTGAACAAATGACCCTGAAGGATATGAGCTTTTGCAATCTTTCATTCATATCACCTTTTTTTTTTTAAAGTGCTCATTATTTGGCAAGTTGTGAGTCACGCAGGGCAATACAACCAGAATGTTTGTAATTAAACCCCCTGCAATTTGCTCTGATAAGCACATCCAAAGATAGTTCACAATCACCGGTCGGTGTTCAATCTAGTTAAGGTTGCCATTATTCATTTGGCCAGCTAACAGAGAACACCAGTGGGCCTAAGTGTCTTTTCCTTTAGGGGTTTTTTCTTAGTTTGTCTGATAGGATTTGGATTTATTCGCTCAAGATAGTTGCCATTAGGCCCTATTTGTCAAAACCGTAATGACCACAGATATTTTAGTAAGACGTTCGCTCTGCACCGTGATGTATCTTCCCCTGCGTCAACATTTGTGAAATGAATTGAATTGTTTCTGGAGAACCACTTTTTTTTAGATACATATCCGGCACCTTCTGTATCTTCCGGTCCGTTATGTCCAATTTGCATATTGGGTTGAAAATGGCGTCCTTGCACCCTAAACCACATGAAGTTTTGTCTATTTGTTTTTTGTTAATTCACTGCTTTCCTAAGCTCGTCTGGGGAGGGATTGCATGTGGCAAACGCAGCAAAGTGGAGGTATTCTTAGAATCAGCAGTCTCCTTTCACAGCAGAGTTGAACTTACGAGATGAAATATGCAAGAGCCTCTAAAATAGGAAACTTTGCTTTGCTTTCAAAAAAAGACACGACCGTGTCTGGCTGGGAAGATTTTGTCGAGGTACACAACAAACAATGACATCACGCCGACATATAAATAATTAATGGTATGTGTAATGTGTTAAGGGAGGGAGCGGGGCCCTGGAGAGCGAGGGAGAGACGCAAAGATAAAGCCGAGCGTCACAGGAAGCTGGAGGATTGGTTTTCAAATGACGCAAAACAAAAATCGGGTTGTCGTCACCCGTGCCAAGTTCATGAAGTAAGACGGCAGAAAAAACAAAAAAAGGGAGGCGGAAAGAAAATACGGGGGATGTTTTGAAGCGGGGGAGGGTAGACAGACAGACAGACAGACAGACAGTCAGACAGTGAGACAGAGAGATAAGACAGAGGGGATGGGGGTAGCAGCGTCTGTGTGTCCTTGGGGAAGCCTGATCCACATCTTGGCCGGCTTCACCAGCCAGATGAGAGGTTATGTAACTGGAGACGCCGACGAGCGTCCAACGCTGGTTAATGAGAATCAACATCTACAAGAACCCAACCTCAAATAGCATCAAAAACACAGCCCCGGGCGCCGCGAGCTCAACAATCTCTGGATGCACGGACGAAGGAATGCATGCATGCATGTATGTGTTTTGGTGCAAATGCAGCACCTTTAAATGCAGACATATTGAATTGTATTACATATGCAGGATATAAATATGAACATTTATTGAGGTTATACGGCGGGGTTTGTTTTTTCATGCTGTCGAATCGTAAAAATAAAACATAAACAAAGCCGTTCATTTTCCTTACCCCCAAAGTACGACCCGTCCGTCAACTTCATCTCCTTACTGAACTTGGTGATGACGCTGGCAACGCCGTGTTGAATGAAGTACATCTTCTTGCCCACGGTCCCTTCGCGGATGATGTAATCATTTGGCTGAAAGACCTCAAACTTCAGTTTGCTCAGCATGCCCGTGACAAAGTTGGGGTCCGCGTTTGCAAAGAGAGGCATGGTCGCCACCAGCTTTCGGCAGTTGAAGTTGACAATTTCCTGAAAAAAAGGGGGTAACGCAAATGAGAGATAGGTCCCACAACGAAAAAATAAAAAATAAATACTCAAATGCAAAAAAAAAAAGTATTGTTCTGATTTAATTCTGAGCGGCGACATGATGTCACCACCAAATAAAAACACACCGATTACGTGTGTCGACAATATCAGACACGAGACATAATCAAAAGTCTACCCCGCCGAAGGTAATCGCGGCTTTCATCCGTGAGACGTAATTGATTTGGATGCATATAGCTGCCTCCACCCTAATGCCCCTAAAGCACTTCCCGTCACTCCCGAGGAGAAACTTTTTGGCACGCGGCTCCGCGGCTGATGAGTTTGCCCCCGGGTGGCAGCCATCTTCCCCCCCGGTCTCATCCTCTCCCCTCGGTCCCGGCAGGAGATTAGGAGCTTGTTTTCTGTTTACACACACACACACACACACACACACACACACACACACACACACACACACACACACACACACACACACACACACACACACACGCGTGCACACGCGCGCGCACCCACGCACGCACACACACACACACACACACACACACGCGTGCACACGCGCGCGCACCCACGCACGCACACGCACGCACACACACACACACACACACACACACACACACACACACACACAAAGCGCGCGCGCGGCTCCTCTGTTGCCGTGCAGATGGGAAGCGGGGGTGCTTGTGTAATTTATGGTGCCGTGCTGACCCATCCGCCGCCCCCCACGGGGAACGACTATCTCCCAATGACGACGCGACTTCAGCCGACCGACGACCAATCTCTCAAAATGCTTTGCCCCCAAGACGTGCATTAAAAAGGGAAAACGAATCACACAGCTAACGCCAACACACAGGCGGGGGAAACTCTCACATGGACACGACCTCCCAGAAATGTTCCCCTGCAAGCGGGCCCGTGGCGCGTGCGTGAGCGACGCACCCTGCGTGCAAGAACACGGGTGGCGTGCGTCTTTCAACGTTGTCCTCGCGATTCCTCATCAGGTCCTCTGCTCAGTGGAAGAGCTCATATGCGGGTGTGTTTAGTTAACGGGGTAATGTTTTGTCTCGGTTTCCTCCTCGTTCGTCGGCGGCACAACGCGGGCGCCGCTGTAATCGGTTCCACCGCCGCTGAGAGCCGAGCGCGCCGCAGAGCCTATCCGGAGGATTTCGACTTTGGGCGCCGTGCGTCTGATGTTTCCAGGTAGCGATTCCATAACTGTTCTTCGGGGGGGTGGGGGGTGGGGGGGGGGCTGATTCATGTGTTAAAATGAAAGCCACCGTGTTCCATCCGCCTGTCAAAGTCCCTTTGTTCTCTGGGTGTCGGATGGGGATATTTTTTGCCGTTTTTGTTTCCCAAAATAAATCACGCGAACACAACAAAGGGAAATCAACTCGGAGTATCAGGACTCTGGTTGTTACTGTAGGAAACTCATTAAAGCTCACTGAAGAGGGA
The DNA here is from genome assembly GCF_960531495.2 of Zeus faber. NCBI lineage: Eukaryota > Metazoa > Chordata > Actinopteri > Zeiformes > Zeidae > Zeus > Zeus faber. Next base: position 18,041,743 of record NC_137204.1, read on the forward strand.
CTTTGTGCGGGAGCAACAGAAGCAACTCTGAGAGCTGATCCTAAAAACCGGCTTGGGCGTTCGGCGAGGACTTTTTGATTTACCTCTTTGAGCGGGTCGTTGAGTTCACTCAGGATGTTGTCCTCGTCAAAGATCTTGCCCTGGTAGCGGTGTTCATAATAGTCGTGGATCTTCTGACGCATGTCTGCCGGAAGCTTATGGAAGGACATATACTGCTCCACTTGTTTGTACTGGGAGGAGAGAGAGAGAGGAAAAACGGGGGCAGGGAAATAAACCCCGGCATTCAGAGTAATAGAAAAGAGTCAACTGCAAACACCCACAAATACATTTTTTTTTTCTGTCCTCGCAGGGTTCGGGGCATCTCTGTATCAAAGGCAAGCCGTCGCCCAGCGGAGCCGGCGCGAGCGCCACGCGTGTCCTCACAAAGCACGGCGGGAGGGGTGGAGGGATGGAGGGAGGGAGAGATGTCGCCATGGAGGCAGGTGGTGGAAAAAGTAGGAACGGGAAGTACAGGCCCCGCGGCTATGTCAGACCAAGGTAGCAGCTCCGATTATCTCACCCGCGTAGGAAGCCTGCTACTGATGGGCAACCGAGCTATGATATGAAGCCAGGTGTATCCGCTGCCCTGGAAAGTCATTTCAGCTTTTACATTTATTTTTTTTACTCTTTTACCTTTTGTCAGCAACGAAAACGTTGATTTCGTGCGTGTAAAAACGTTAAGAACGACGTTTTTATCTTCAGTGGGAAAACAAGTGTTTAATCGGATGGCATTTCGAGAACACAGTAATGGACGCTCCAAATCACAACGCTTGATAAGAAGGAACGAATGAAACAACCCCGGGAACAATGGAAAATCACTTCCGCAATCCACCACCAGGAATATAACCATGGAAACGCCTTTTTTTTTTTTTTTTTGGAAACTATTCGCTGTTCACTGACTTGATGATGAATGGAAACTTAAACCTGAAGCCAAGTGTTGACTGGCAATAACAGTGCTGTCTACTTCAAGGTATTTAACAGACAAGAGCGTGAGCAGAATCTCTCATTGGTACGTGAACTGAAAGATGTGCTCTGCTCCGCATCTAGCCGTCGGGTTGGGCGATTGTTTAAGGAGCAGAAGAAGCTGTCGGTATTTAGAGGGTAGGGAAATACACCAAAGTCAGGTATTGTTTCTCACCGACTCATTTCCAAGCTGCGGAGAGGTGATGAAGCGGGGTCAGGGTTTCTTAGATTGAAGGGAATTGATTTATTCTAAAAACCTAGCGTTACTTCTACTGACTTTCCTCTGGCCTCCTTTTTTGTTTTTTTTTTACGGCTGAACGATTAATCAAATTCGAACCGACATCCCGATCTAATGGAATGCAGTTTTCAAACCTCAACGGCCGCAATCTAAAACAGTTTTCCTGGTCTCCCTCTCCGACGGTGCAATGGGGTGCCCGCGCACCAGACAACAGTGTCTTTTCATTTTATTTGACCTCCCCTGCTGGAACGAAAAAACCCTGCGCAAGGGGAGCACTTGCTGCGTGACCCTCTTACCGCCCCCCGCCGAATTGAGCCATTGTTTGAACCCTCCTCACTGCCCTCCCCCGTTGAGACCCGGTGCCCCCGCCCGGGGCTGCGGCGCGGGGCCTGTCCTGCTGGCAGAGCCCGGAACACCTGTAGAGTCCGAACGGAGCCTCTTCCAGAACACTGCGTCTGTGGTTTTTTTTTTACCTTTTTTTTTATTCAATGAGCATAAAGCTGTCATAAAGCTCTATGTGGATGTATGCGCGCAACATTTTTGGAAAAACAAAAATTATACATTTCTGCTGGAACACTCACTTGATTTTCAGATTTTGAACAATTACAAGGCTTGAAGTTAAATTAATAATTCAATATTCTAGTGTGATTGAAGGGTTTTCTGTTCACAATTCAATAGTTAAATAAAGACATGTTATTCATCTCAATTCATGCATCAATTCGCCTCATTTCATCATAACACGTGGGCCTGGCCTGGAAAGAGCAGTTTATAGGTTGACTGGATCCAATCCTGTGTTGGTCGTACTATAGAATGATTCATTGCTTGTGTTTGGTGAATATAACAGAAGATAAAGAACAAAAGAAAATGCACACTACATCGCAATCGCAATATTGGTGTAAAAAAAAAAAAAAATCTCAAATCGATTATTTTTCCCAAATCGTTCAGCCCTCCTCCTCTTTTTTCGAAAGGGAGCTGTCTCTCTCAGTTGTGTTTCAGGTCTGCCCCGCCCCTCTCTGAGCGCTTGGATCAGCCACACTGAAGTGCCTCCTTGCACTAGTCGTGGCAGCCTTAAGGAAGCCTCGTAGGGCTTCTCCGCCAACTTATTTTGCTCCCCTCCGTCTTGCTGTTAATTAGTACTGTAGTTGAGGAGCTTAGAATTGTTTTTATTGTTTTGATTCTGTAGACCAATTTGAGTTTTTGTTTGTAGTTATTGTGGGCTTTTTTGGTTTATTATTTTGGCCTTGGAGACCCTGACGCCCTCGCGTCCATTTTTGCAGTTTTTATTTGGTTTATCTCTGCTAATCATTTTTACGAAATAAATCGTATTCGTTGCTACGCAATCCTTTCAGCAAGCCCTTTCCTTGCCGTTTTGGGTCCATTCAAGATTCAAGAGGTTTATACGTCACATACATATAGATTCAAGATTCAAGATGAAAGAGTAACCGGAGCGCCGGCGCAGGCGACCGCTAGGGGCGGCGCCACTATCGCCTATGTCTATATATACGTACTTACATACTGTACATGCAGTGAAATGTCAAGAATTTGATTTGTGATTTGTGAAATTGCTATTCATGCAAAGGTTTTGGTTAATCTTGTTACGTTACTCCCTGTGTTCCCCGAGACACTAAACATGTAGTAAGAGTTTTTGACTGTGTGAACCTCAATGTATGTTTATATGTATACAGTATAATGTTAAATTCTGCTCATTTCAGACACTACCGTTGGCAAAAAATTTCAAATAAACATGACTAGAATGTTTACTGAATGATCGAGAGGGTGATTTTTTCCCAAATGACTATTCCACTGGAATAATCGGAGTCAAATTAATCAAGGATATAAGCAACGAGGAACACAAATAGCTGAGTCTTGGCAAGTACGGCGCCAAGTTTATGCCATCCGTCTTGGCAAGGGTTTTTCGAATAATGTTGATGTGACTCCCAGTTGGTCCTTCAGCACAGGTCCTCAGACGCTTCCTCTCGTGGCTTCCCCTTCCAGCCGCCGCGTTTGTCTTCTCTCTAGCAACAGCGCCGGTCGAACCGCTCGCATTCGGACGTGCTCCTGGCTCCATATTAACCCAGATCTCCGCTTGACAGTGGAATCGTCAGTCATTAGCGTTGATATTCCACAGCCTCCGAGACCGAGTTGTCTGCGGGGTTAACATCCGGGGCATGAACGCACGTGTTCATATTATGGGAGCACCAGTGTTTGTGTAGAGCCAAATACCAAACACCCCGGTTAAACAGTCGGTGATCAGATTATGGAGATATATATATTTTTTTCTTCGATTACAGAGATACGGAGCGATTCGTTCGCTTTCTCGACTGCGCTGTTTTCCCTCCGGCGAGTAATAAAGTGTAATGTTATCTCGTCGTAGTTCATACTTTTTGCAAATCACCAACAAGATAAATTATTCAAAGGTTCTGTGGCTCTGTCATAGTACACTGTAAGCGACTGGGAACATTGTATTTTCTCAAAAGCACGATTCAATGCAAAATAATGACTTGCCCTAATAATGAGCCGAAAAATCTACATATCTAACGACGTTAGAGGTAAGAGGGACTTTTGTTTTCAACGGGGGTTGTATAACGCACGGACATGTGAGCTTCTAATAAGTGGCTGTAACCAAATATGAAAACCTTTCCACGAGGTCGGTTGTGCTGTGTGTAAGTGTTTGTGTTGGAGGTACTACGAGCTGGTAGTGAGTACATGTGTAATGGAATAATGGCTCCTTTGCTGACAGCCGTTGTTTGGCATTCCGCTGCGCGTAGCAGGAGTCGCCCGGCAACATCCGACACCACATCGCTTCTTTTCCGTTCTCACAAACTCGTCCCGCTTCTTTGTTGTGTCTTTCGGCAAGCTTCTTATACCACTGTCCTCAATTTTTCTCTTCCCCTCTTTATTTTTAAATCCGAAAGCACTTTGGGTAACCCTCAAGATTAAAAACCTCGAACGCTCGGATCAGATTTTATTATTTTTTTTCTGTTAAGTCGCACCGTAATTGGATACGAAAAAAAATCTGAATGCGTCGTTTCTAACCTGTGAAAATTTTTTTTTGTTTTTTTTTTCCCCCCCAATGACTTGTTTACACCGCATCTCCTCAAAGTGCCTCTTTCTCCATCCTCCTCCCCCTCCCTCTCATCGTTGCCCACCGAGAACCTTTTTCGTCCCTCCTGGGTCAGCACGCGAAGCCCTCTCCCCGACGCGCGGCAGCGGTGCGTGAAACTATCGGGAGCCCCCGTGAACCCCCCCGTCCCCGCTGCGCCCGGGCCGGCTCCTCCGACCTGCACAGCCATGCAGGCAAATCGGCGCCGGTTGAGAACGCCGCCGCACAGTGGGACTCTGTCACCGGGAACGCGGCGTTCACATCAAGCTGGCAGCTCCGACGCCTTGAGGGACAGCGGGGGGAGGACACGTTGTTCTGTGCATTAAGAACATTTGTCGCGGAGCAGCTGTACTTTGCGCCGTGTGTGGAGGAACATTCCAGCGGGGACGTCCAGTTCCCGGCTCGTTTCGCCGCGGGCAACCTGTGCTTTTCGGAACTTTTCGGCGAGACGTCACCCTCGTGAGGGCTTGTCTGTCAACGACGGAATTGGTTTTAAGTGAAAAAATTCCTTCTGGAAAAAAAAAAAGTCATATTTGCCCGGTGGAATATTTGATATATTGAGTCATAGCTCAATTTACTTGTATAGGGCTTATGTAAGACGGCATCTGTGCATTCAGTTACTTTGTGTTCATAAATGCTAATTTTCAAATAATACACAAATAAATTGATTATATTGACAATACACATAAATAATTGAAAGACTTTGATTAAAACAAAAGCGTAGATGCTGAGAAGAAAGTGCACCTTTATTTCCCCTTGATTCGGGCCATTGGGTAAAACAAACTGTCAATAGTTCCATCGAGTTGAATTTAAATCTCAATCCGCATTCCGGAGCCAACAGACTTGTTCTCATCTGCTCCCGGAGCAGCGGCAGCCGAGGTGACGCCTTGGACGACGACGCGATAGATCCCGTTGATAATTTTGCGCGTGTGGCGGGCGAGAAAAATGAAATCTGTCAGATGACGCCGTGAAGGAATGACTATCAATCTATCGTTTGCTGTGAAGATTGGCTCTGTGCATCGTCTGTAATCTGCTGTTGTTCTCCTTTCCTTTTTTTTTTTTTTTTTTTTTTTTTTAAACCACAAAATATGAAGCGAGAAATATTCTTAAATCATTTCTATTTGACTGCATCACATTTCTCCGCAACACCGGTGGGGGCGGGAGGGGGCAGGTGGAGTTTTCCCTCGCTGCCGGACAAGCTGGCAAGGTCATTACCCCACAGTAGAATTAAACAATCACAGCTTATACCTTCAGATGCGGGTTGTAAATTAATAAACCGCTTTGCGAATTTGGGCTTTGCCTGTCACAGCGCGGGGACGGCCAAGGTGACTCTACTGATATATCCTCCCTGATAAGAAACAGTGACAGCCACTTCCCACAGGGTAATCAATGGCTTCTCTGTTGCATCAGCCTCTTATTTGTGCGTGTCCGAGCACATTCACGTGTGTGAATTTGTCCATGCATATGTGTTTATGAAAACATGCACGGGTGTGAAAAAAAAAAAAAAGTCCAATTGATCGCCCCTTTTTCAATGGTTACTTCTTTACTTCATTGAATGTTACTTAAATTAATTGACAGATGTAAATAATGCAACTGTTACGAGTGTCCTTTGTCAGAGTGGGCTACAGTACTGATAAAATGAACAGATGGTGGCTACATATGCAATTACCCAGAGGTGAACTCATCCAGCTCATCTTTCACTCGCTGTTCCAACAGCTTCAAGTGAAGGTCAGCGCTTCATTTTCATTTTCATTTTTTATTCATTTAAATACAACAAAACGGCGACCGTAACAGCACTCCTGCGGTGTGAGACGACGAACTGTGGCAAAGTGCGAGTCAAACTTAAGAGTCTTGCGTGCGTAGTGCACCAGTCCCCCCCCGTCCGCGTGCCCTCGGACCGCCCGGACCTCTTAGCGGGATCACAGATGGCGGCTCGGCTGAAATGCTGGAAAATCAATCTCGACGTAAAATGTGATGTAACAGGGGATGAAATTGAAGGGAAGAATAAAATCGTTCCCCGTGAGCGCCCAAAACAACGAAGGGCTCGTCCTGTGGCAGACCTGCGCACCCGTCTGGCCTTCTGTGATCTGCAAATCCTCTTTCCTAGCGTCCTGTCCTTAGATATTGTGATCTGCGTGAGCTATTCCCCCCTGGTCGCCGGGGGCAGAGAGGGAAGGCCTAATCTACTGATGCCAGCTTCCAGTAAAAAGGATTCTAATGCTGTGGGATATACCATTGGCTCTGTCAATCATAATTACAATTGTTACCGTCGCAGTAACCACCATATGGTGGTTGGTGTGGTATGACATTATGTCATATCGTGCCAGACCCTTTGGATAGCCAACAGCAAGAGAGTCTGTTTAAATGAAGGAGAAAATCGTCACCAATCACATTTAACATGTGACTAACATGAGGTTGTGTTACATGGTGTTTGTCCAGGGCGACAACGTGTGTGAAACCACCAGGAAACCTTACCTTTTCCTGGTATTGTCGGCGCGAGGAGTCCAGCGACTGGATTAGAGCCGTGGCGTGGCCCACGAACATGGCGTAGCAGGTGGCGCCCACAATCATGCTCAGCATGGTGATCCACAGGTCGGACATGCTCACAGGCGCCCGGGCGCCGTACCCGATGCACAGCATGTGGCTCATGGCTTTGAAGAGCGCGTAGGAATACTGCTTGCCCCACGAATCGTTCTGCAGGGACGGTGAGAGGGAGGGAGAACATGCAAAGAGGAGAAGGAATAAGGAGGAGGAAACAGGGTGGAGGGGTTTTACCGCGAGGCATGGCAAAAAAAATAAAAAATAAAATGGCTCCCTCATTAGGCAGAATGGGAATACAGGCTTTTCTTTGATGGATCACTGAATCTCCACCGAACATTCTGCCAACATACCCTTCATGCTTCAGAGCCTAATGCTCACACTGAGCGAATAAACTTTCCATCTCTCCCTCCCTCCCTCCCTATCTCTTGCTCTCTCCCTCCCACAGTTAGTCTTCAGGCGTTGAACACTTGCTGTTTTTTTTTTGTTTTTTTTTGCATTGCTCTTTCTATGACGTTTTCCAATATTTCCCCCATTTGCCGCTGGGTGAGAAACAATTGCCGGCTGCAAGTCCTCAACGTTAAAAAGAGTTAACCACATTGAGATTTACCCATCAGATGTAAAGTTTTTCCGGAAAGCCACGGTCGTCCTTCACGGAATGAAGCAGAGAGGCCTGACCTGGGCTTGTGCCTTCTCAGGGTCGATTATCACAAGTGTCCTAATGGGATTCACTGTGGAAGTGGACTGCCAGAAACACAAGGCTGATAAGCAGGGAACACTGCTGCCATCCACTTACATGGATTTATTGCTATAGGATGCATGCTCTGCATCTGATGAGTCCAACTGGAAGTATAATTTTGTGTAATATTATGAATTCCATTCCACATTAAATCATCTGAAGCACCCCTGCCTTTAATTTAATTTATTTTTTTTAACTATGCAACTTTTGATCTTTGCTACCACGCGCTGCTTGAAATTGGTCATAAACACGTGATAATGAATAACATATTTCAGGCTTTTATGGGGAGGGAAAATAGGTGAAACACGGATTCAAACGATGCTTTACTGTAAAGGGAAGCCACGACTACCAATGGTAGCAGCGCAGTTTGGATTAACGCGTCACACTGTGTTAGAGAGTGTGCCTTTTTACCCTTAGGGGGCTGAAATGCAGAGCTGCTGTAAGACACTGAACAGCCCTCAGCCAGGCTGCGTTGGTAACCCAGTAAGCTCTGCTCTGGACACAAATGTGACAGCTCCCTAGTTCACCCTTGTAGCCCGGGCTGAGTTGCTGACTCCTACAATAGTGAAACTAAAAGTGCTGAGGGAGCTTCTTCTCCCGCACGGAGTACCTCGTCTCCCCAAAAAAAAAACAGAAGAGCTCACGAAAATACAAAGTCCAGAGAAAATACGGTTAATCACTGTCTTCAACAAAGGAGGATATAATTAATCTCACCATGGAGTTCAGCTGCGTATCCCACAATATCAACACATTTTGTTTTGTTTTTCTGTGCAGGGGCACAAATATCGAAAGCTTAAGTCCAGCTGCGAGTGAGGCATGAAACTTGTAAGTCCATTAATGCATGTGATCCCAATAATACCTCTAGTAACACAGTTCTACCACTACTTCTACAACTACTACTACCTATACATATATATACTATAATAAATATCAATGTTTCTCTAGCTCATCTCGTATCTTATCTCTACATTTTAAATTGAAATGTCCTTTATTTTCTTCTGAATAGATTTTGTGAGACTTCTTGTTGATTTGTATGGATATAGATATTAGATAGTTGGAATGCCTACACTGAAACTGATCATTGCTGCTTATGTGAACACAAAGGGAGTGATGTTGATTCCCACCCATAACCTGGCTTTACTGACTTGTGATTGAACTGCTGTCATCACAAGAGCTGTACGTGCATCAAAACACTGTGGATTGTGTCCATAGCCTTTCCAAAATAAAACAATAATACTCTAATTATGAGATCCTCAAAAGCGGTATAGAGTCACTTTAAGCGGTTTTCGATAAATTTAACTTTAAACAACATGATACCACTGCCGACTGAAAGGGAGGTTACAATAATCCAAACATTTTTTTTTCAAACTATGAGCTTTAAACCTTAAAAAAAAAACACAATGTTGAAATTGAAAATAAAATTGTCTTTTCTTCAGAAAAATAACAGTTTGTATGTGTTCCAAACCTTTCGTATATTATATTTATACATGTGTGTTCAAAAAAATGTATCTGTAATCCTCAATATCAGTCTTTATCTGATGCTTTAATTACTTAATCGTGTAACTCTCGAAACCCGGCAAGCTGTCCCCTGCACGGAAAAATATGATGCATCATTTTTATTTATCAATTACATAATTAAACCACAAGCTGTTCTCACTGAGAGCGCACAAAGGACACAGCAGTGTGTGAGAGTGTACGTCAGGCTTGCATGTTTGTCCAACTCCTCAGTAGACAGTACACTACAAAGGTTAAGGGAGATTTACTACAAAAGAAAGATGTGCATGAAAAAGAAGGACGGGAAACTGTCCCCAAACGCCATTTTCAACATGTTCAATACGGAGTGCATTCACCGTGATGCTCCATCAACCATGTGATAACTGGACCAATTGCTGAAAACCAACGACTACGCACTGTCGGCAAACAAGTCCCCGTTGGTGCAGTATGGCATGCGAGTCAATATTAATTAATTAATTAATTAATTGATTCATGGTTTATTAATAAATTATTTAGCGAATTAATTAACAAATTAATAAACAAACGAATTAATTAGTTAATGTATTGGTTAATTAATTAATTAAATAAATATGCTTATGAAATGAATCCTGAAATTAAAAAAAGTGGCAATAAATATAAAAATATATAAATAAATGCAAATATAGAAATGACTAAATTTAGGTTAATAAATAAATACATTGATTTTATTTTAAAAAGGATGTTTTTCATCCTTTTTTTTACAATTTTTATTCATTTCAGGGAACTTATTTCATAATTCCAAATGTATTTATTTAAGGGGACTTTTACTTCATAATGCCACATTTCCAATCCTCATATGCAAATGAATGGGGCATAGACGTCCGGACAGAAGCGGGCCTACGACTCCCGCTGCCGGGGAGCGGACTTTGCACCCGTGACCTGGGTGTGGGTCTACTGTCCAGAGAGAAAGACAGGCCTCTCCTCCAAGCTGTCGAGCTAGTGGGCTGACCCTTGCACTGTGCTGGAACAGCTGTCTGACGTGTACAGGGAGCGGCTAGCCAAGTGGAACCGGGTGGTGGCCCACCACCGTGACCGGCTCGCTCCCTACCGGCCACTCGCTCCAACCGAGGAGGTATTGGAGCTGACTCTGCTGACTCTCAATCTGTGAGATAACCACACCCCATTCATTTGCATTTAAGGTCCCATGAAATAAATGAAAGTGGAATTATGAAATAAAAGTCCCCTTAAATAAATAAATGTGGAATTGTGAAATAAAAGTCCCATGAAATAAATAAAAATAGGATTTTGAAAAACATCCTTTTAAAATAAAAAATATTTATTTATTGAACTATATTTACTAATTTATATGTTAATTTTTACATGTTTTTATATATTTATTGCCTCATTTATTTATTTCAGGATTCATTTCATAGGCATATTTATCTATCTATCTATCTATCTATCTATCTGTTTGTTTGTTTGTTTGTTTGTTTGTTTGTTTGTTTGTTTCTTTCTTTCTTTATTTAATATAAACTCAAATGCCATTCAATACATTGTGGACAAACGGGGATAAAAATGGGATAAACAACTCTTTGCTTGAAAAGTTATATTTCATCCATACAGTAAGGATACTGGTGTATAAAGGTCTTTTTAGAGGCCTGATGACAGTTGAGTGAAGGCAATTGGGACACAGACAACATGTATTTAATTGCCCTTGTTTTATCAGCGGCATACCAGACAGCATTAAATTAGGGTGGCAGAGGAGCTAATATCTGATATAAACAGCTGAAGGTGGGAAGTTTACCGGGTGCTGGATTACACTGGTCAGTCTTCACAGGATTTTATCAGGTAGGCATTAAACACGCGGCAGGAGACACCAGCTACTGGCTATTGTCATGACAGGTAGTGATTCACACAATCTGCGATATATCTACTGCTCTGTTTCCTAAATGTGTGGGCGTTCGTGAGAGGTCGCCATTGAAGCGATAACGCGGCAATCACGTGCTTTTTGGAAATTTGATTGGTTGCTGCCTTAACAGTGGCCGGGAACTAACTTGCCCGCCCACACGCACAGGCCCTGCACGCCAAACCCCCACAGTGCCCAACACGCTGCTTCACACAAATAATTTGACCAGTTTATTCCACGGATTCCAAATCATACAACATAAAAAAAGAGGTGTCCATGCCACTGGGCAAAGCGATGCTCTACGCCCTGCGCCTCCTCGCCTCTCACCAATATCTGCTGTCCTTTCCTGCCCACTCTTCTCCTCGCAGCTGGAGGGAGAAATGAAGTGACTCAACATCGGAGGAAGGTGTTCATGCAGATATATGCAGAACTCCTCGCTGAGGTGAACAGAAAATAAGATCCCTCGCTCCCTCGTCGTCGCTGCCGTCATGGAAGAGGTTGAAGTTATTAATCGTTGTGGAGCGGCCGCGCCACCGGTGCATTTCAAACGGAGCTCGGCTCCATCCGGCCGCAGAGGGGGCGGAGCGGCGACTGGTGGCGAGCTGACGGCTTCACGGCGACAAGGAAAGTCGAGAATTAAACCTCATGCAAATGAGCACCGGGCGCCGAGTGTCGGCCAATAAGACTCAATGGCGCTGGTTGTTTGAAAATGGACGCCTGAACCGCTGCGTAATTGTTCTTGATAAGGCAATTTTTTTTTTTTTTTTATGAAAAACGTCCCTTAAACTATCGATTAAATAAGGAAAACGTCGTTTGATGTTTTCTTCTTTTTCCTCTTTATTTTAAGGGGCGGATGGCAAGATTATTTACATAATTTCTGGAGGGCAATTATTCTGATAGGTAATACAGCTCTACCATTTTAATCTTAAAAGGTAGACGCGGCCCCATCCGTCTATATAATGTATATTAGACATAGAAGAGAAGAAAGGAGTTTGTAAAACAGATATTGAGTCGGCACGCCCACGAACGGCAGGTGCACAGAAGCCCCGTCGCCGGCGGTGCCACCCGAGCATTAGTCCTAGTAATTCTTAGCAATAAGTCCTTTAAGAGTTCTTTCCGCGTTCTCTGCCACAGCAATAAAGTGGCCGAGGCCAACAGATTAGGAAACACAAAGATCGGAAGAAGGAAGGATCTGAAGAAAAAAAGAAGATTGTACAGGAGTCGTCAATGTCAGGATATAATAAAAAAAAAAATTAAAAAAAAGAGGACACTTGAGGATAAAAGGAAAGGATGGAAGAGAACGATGAACAAAAGACCAGAGCAGGAGAGGCTTGGCGTAGGGATGTTAATAATTTACCATTTAACCCTTTACAGACAAGAGAATTTTTTAGGTCAAAATGTAAGAATTTTGACAGATTAATACTACCAGTCAAACAGTTAAACTGTTTATCAGTTAACAATCAGTTAAACAGTCTATAAAAAATGTTTCATGGTGAATGAAAAATAGGTTATACAATCTTTTTCTTTAATACAGCTCATGCGGGCGACACGACAAACTAGGGCTGTGCCGATAAATGCACTGCCGCGGTCACGTGATGCATCATCACCGTCATCGCCGCAAATAATAAAATAAAATATATTAATATAAAAAATTGTTGTATTACATTTTTTAATGTAATATGTAAGTTAAAGACAAACACAATCGTCCTCCTTTAGTTACGATCGCTGACCGTCTTCCATCTGTGTAAAGAACAAAAAACACGCCTTTTTTTTGTTATTTTATTTGGAGGAACGGCTTCACCGTCTCCCCGCGACCGCACAGCAGGCTGTGTTCGCGTATAAAAATATATTTATGATTCCCTTTATTTATAATTAGAATTTGTAAAGATCAATAAAAAAAGGGCGTAATTCACTCTTTTTCTTTTGTTTTTTCGGGGGACCGTGCCCAAATATTTTAATAGCGTGGGATAACATTGAATGATCGGTTAACGCGGGTGGGCTATCGGTCAGAAAATAAAAATAAAAATCTAAATCGGCATCCCTAGCGGGGAGTCAAGGCGTAGAAGAAAAAAGAAAAAAGAGAAGAGAGGAAAATAAAAGGAAATATGCGAGGGGATGAGTTTTGGGGAAGGCATGCAAGAGAATAAAAAGGGCCAGAGGAAGTTAGGGAAACGCAGGGCAGGTCAGGACAATCCCAACGAGGGAACGGAGATGAAGGGAAATCACAGCGGCAGACATGGCGGGGCATTCCTGCAACGGGCATGCTAGCATTGTGACACGGGGAGAAGGGAGAGTGTTGCATGCAATAAACAAAAGGTGATACATTATTAACATTTTTGTGCACGAACAGTGATGCATTGCGATGGTGAGAGAGGAGGGAATGCCTCGGCCGGGCAGAGCTTTTCACTTTGGATTTGCCAGACCTCCGTCAGTACACAGGCCCGTGCGCTGACGGAGGTCTGGCCAACCCACAACCACAGGAGAGATGTTGCGCATTGAGTAACCGATGAACTGTGCCACAGTTATCTGACAATCTGAGCAGTTCTGTCATGAGGTTTTCAACTCATTTTGTTGAAAATGATCCGTGTTGTTGATAACAGGATTACCAAGATATTGGTGGACTACAAATGTGTTAAATTTATTGTAATTATATGCACGTAATTAAACTGACCCTGTAATTAAGATTTAACAGGATAATTGTGACAGAAGCCTGTTGCATAGCCTTACAAGTTGCGCTTGCAAACAGACAATGCATCGCAGGTTCAACACCCCTGGCCCTAATAACTGAGATGTGTTCATTCTGTAATAATAGACTTGGGGTTCAGTGTAAAAATCTTTAATGGAGGTTTTACCACCGGTAGATAGGTCAGAGAATGAATTTAAAATCGGATTCACCGTACAGTAGGTTTGAAAACAATTCCAATGTGTGTTTTGTTCATTAGCTTCTTTATCGCTTTTCTGCAAAGAAACCAACTCCTTTGATGATAGTTTTGCCACAGCAGGAATGACCCTGCCCGGGAGGGGACTGGGCATAGAGTCATTTCTTGCTATCTAATATATTTGTATTTGGAAACAAAATGAGATCGATGGTTTGGCTCTACCTAAGCATTGTTAATAATTAGGAAACTGCAGGGAAAAAGTGACAATGCTAATTAAATTTGTAAATCCCCTTTGAAACCAATGTTAAGTACGTAGATGTGGAAACAGACTGTAGCTGCATGAACAAAAAGAAGAAAAAAAAAAGAAAAGAAAAGAGTGAATATGATGTCAGTTGGATTTGGGCTTGATTGGTGCACTTTGCCATCATCAAATCAGAGTGAAGTAAAGGCTGTCATTTGGGCCGCCAGTGCTCTGCCCCTGAGCTGATGCTGTGCATGGCTACTAGAGACTGTTATTGCAGAAAAAATGGGATGAAAAATCGCTTTACTTTATGGGTGAGGACGATCTCCGACTAGACCAGTGTTTGCTGTACATAAAAAATATTCTCCTGAAAGAACAAGATATCCTATCGCAAAAATCTTAAACAAAACAAAACAAAAAAATCTTCTTTTGCAACATATACTAAAATGGCCTCACTTAGTGTGCTATGGAACTTTTTGAAAGTCAACATGATGCAAGGGCATGCTTATTGGCTATGAAAGGATATGGTTAATACTCGTAGCCATTTGTCATTTTCTCCACTCTGGTGAAATGTAGGGAGTAGCCAGCTGAGCACTTTTCATTGCATTGATTCCTCTGAACCTCCCCCTCGTGGTATAGGCGATGTACTCTGTACTCCTCAGTCACGGGGCCCTTACTGTTCCCCTATTGAGAAAATACCTGGGTTCTACTTTCTTGTCTTCTTTTATGAACGAATTATGTAGGGTGACACTCAACTACACTGCGTGTGCACGCTTTCAGACACACGAATCGAAAGGCAGCTCTGTATGCCCCAAAGGCACGCACGCTGGATGTCTGTACACGCCACGTCAAGGGCAGCGCACGGAACTGCCAACCCCTACCCCCTATAATCAAAGGTCAGGTTTTTCAAACTCCAGCTGTGTTGCTCCATTGTTCTTTGCAGCGGAGCCGGTAGCCACGGCACAGCTACCAGGTCTCAAGGGTTTCTCATATTATGCGTCCCGAGTCTGCCCATTCCTACTGTAACCGCTGTCGGAACAGCGGAATTGACACCCCTTGATAACAGAAGACAGGAGATCAACGCAGCTAGATTCTCCACTGAGCTCATTAGGACCTTTAACCCCTTATACCTTAGTAGTTTTCTAAAAGTCGTTTTGTTTTTTTCTCGGTAGCTGATTTGCACAGTTAAAATCGTCACCTCACTTGGTTTCTCAACGAACACAGAAATACAAGCCTAACGTTAAGGAGCCCGCCTGATCTTGAGACAGAACACCGATGGTGCGATCGGTGGTTCTACTTGTGAAATTCAACAAAATAACAAACAAAAGGAGAAAAGTATTTAATACTTACAACCATACCATTTAGGGATACCCAGCAGTCCGGGGGGAAATCTTGAAGGAGAGGCACCAGAAACTGGAGACATCCATCCCAGTGACATAGAAGCAGCATCATTCCAATCAAATTAAATATTCTTACCACAGCACTGGCAAGGTCATAGGTCATATGGAAGATCTGTCCGAATTAAAAAGAGAGAGAGAGAGAGAGAGAGAGAGAGAGAGAGAGTGAGAGTTAGTTAGTTATCTGGCAAGCTTTGCCCATTCCAACCCATCCACGAAAATGTGGTTTTGTTAAACGTTTCCGACAAGCTGCACTGTTTTTATACAGCGACCCCCAAAACTCTCAGAATGAAAGGTTAACATTCTCCATTACTTCCAAGGAAGAAAAATGATGCTTTTACCCATTTGTTAGTGTGGTTGTCTGTGAATGTCGAGTGGCGACCCATAAATAAAGATGGACAAGCCCCCGCATCCGTCTATAAAGCTTGGTTGCACTGAGCGCCAACAGCGTCGATCAACTACCTACCAACCAACGCAAGAACGCTGCGAGTCCAAAGATCAAAGTTCCCCAGACCCTTTCAAACTCATCCACATCGCGCGGTGATTGATTTCCGTTTCAGCGGGAGGACAAGGTTTTCGGAGGCGAACAGAAGGCGGCACCGGGATGCACCGTAGGGTCCCGCGGAACAGCGGCGTCAGCGACGACGGGATTTAAATATTTGCTTAGCTTGGGCCGATAACACGTGGAGTACCGGTGAAAAGCCTCGCCTTCATTTTGTATTCATCGGTTAGCTTATGTTAAATTTCGCTGGCTATGCTTAAAAAAAAAACAGTTCAACCTCGGGTTTGCCACCAGCAGCCGGGACGGGAAACCAGACAGGTTCAATGTCAGGTTGTCCAACCATAAGTAGATGGATGGTTTAGGTTTGTTCCTGTTGAGTGAAAACGCCGATGCGTCTGGCATTCACACTGTACTGGATATCATAGAGTTATGCTTGACGGCTGAGTTAAAAAGTGTAAGTGCTACACATTTGCAATCCCAAAATACACAAGACATCCGTGCGTGCCTGGATTTCTGTTCGTTGCTGTTCTTCTGGTGTTCCCGGACCTCCCAAAAGTCGACGCAAAGCTTTCTCTGTTTGAGACCTCGCAACTTTGGGGGATCTTCTCTTCTGACAGTAAAGCTCTCAAAAGCTCACACACACACACACACACACACACACACACACACACACACACTCTCTGTTCTCAAAATATGTATAACAATAAATAAATAAATAAAAAATACCCGGCTCTCTATAAAACCGAAGGAATTCTTAACACCCGTGCTGAGTCTAGCACTTTTTTTTTTTTTTTTTTTCATAGCAGAAAACAAACTAACACTCGAGACCAAACTTGAACCGGATCAGACTTTTTCTTTTACCTCAGCCAAGACTAGACACATAATCAACATATTTAATTCCCTTTCAGTATTATTTTATTTTTTTTGATTTTGATAATAATTGACGTTCATGTGTATATTTTAGAGTCAATCAGACAATTATAATGAACATGACTTATAAACAAGTTACATTTCTCATTTAAACATAATAAAACAAAAAGCTTAAAATACAAACATCAAGACAATTGTCAACACCCGACCGTCCCACCCTCCCTCCTTTTTTTATGTAAAATTGGCTCTTGGTGTTTCATTGAAGTGAGCAAAACCGTGTATTGATGCTTCACTATTCAAGAACATGGCTTTTGCTTTACAATAAACCGCAAGCTGATTTTGAGACTAGATATTGCCGTTTTAAAAACCACTGTTAGTTACGTGTCTTGCGATGTGACACGTTATTCCAGGGAGAAGACGACACAGTGTGGGATCCGTCCACATTTGGATGATATACTATCTACGTATATCACATTATTATGTTCCACCGCGAGGGCGTCTCGCAGTTGTGATGTTATTTTTTATTCTTTTTCCCCAGAGGGATTTGAGTTTGAAACAATGGCACAGCCTTTTTCCCCATTAAAGGTAATGTCTCGCCAACAGCCACAGAAAACTGCAAAATCACCTTTGAAGTAGAGGACATGGTGCGCCTGTTCGGCCACCAGAGAATTTAGCTTGCTGCCAGACGGTGTGTGTGTGTGTGTGTGCGCGTGTGTGCGCGTGCGTGCGCGTTTGTCTTTGCATTCACAGATGTTGAGCCATTCATAGTTTATAACGGCTGCTCTCCAAAACAAATTGACCTGTTGAGAAAAAAAAAAACAAAAAAAAACCCCCACCATACACCTACCACCTCACCGTCACTCCAAATAAACAGTGTGAGTGTTGTTCCGACAAGTACTGACGGAACGGGCCCCCGCAGGCCGTTTAAAGAGTCAGCCAATAAGGGTGTCAAAATAAGAACTTGCTTCAACCACGAGCAAGTCTTTCAAATCAAACTGCGATAAGGCTTTTAAATCGGAGTGGGATGTTTCAAGAATAGAAAGCCGTTGGCCGGGTGAGTAACTATGGCAGCCATGAGGAGAGAGCCTTCAATGAAATTGGATCTTGTCAAAGAGATTGGTCTTATGCCTGGCCATGTCTCCAGCTAATTCAGAGCCTTTAATTCTCAAGAGAAACCCATTACTTCATTCCTGGTCGGTTATTCCATCATCTTTTTTTTTTTTTCTTCTCTAATGAAGAAAAGGAGAATTTAGAAGTGATTTTCAGGTTTCGGGTTATAAACCAACTGCAATGGCCATTCTTTTTAAAGCCTATTGTAAATGTCCCAGGCATCGGTGGTCATTTTTCGTATGCGGAATTCAGATAATTGTTATCTATCTTTTGAGGTAATGGCTTTGGCTTTCTTCACGAGTTCCCTTCTGTACTAATTTGGGAATTCAATCGTATGTGACGGTGCGGTCACACCGCCGGGCGACGTGGCGCCACAAAGCGACGGGCTGCGATGCATTTGCACGACCGGCGACGAGCTCGCGGCTTGGCGGCGACACGGGAAGTCGAGCAGGTTTCAACTTTATGCAAGTGAGCAGCGCCGAGCGCCGGACGACAGCCAATGGGAGGGACGATAACGCTCTCAATAGCGCTGGTCCTTGGAAAATGGACGCTCGGACCGCTGAATTAAGGAACACGTCATTTTATGATTCTTCGACAAGGATAATTCTTTTTTTTTAAAGGGACAGCCCTTTTTCCATCTATCTGTATAATGTATATTAAATATGGAAAAGGAGAGGGGTTTGAAATGTTTGGCACGCACACTACAGCCAGTGGATTTTGAGCCGACACGCCCACTGACGCCAGAGGCACAGAGGCCCAGTCGCCGGCGGTGTGAACGTACAGCGACGAGACGAGAGCTGCTCGGCTTCGCGTTGCAGCCCCGTCGCCCGGCGGCGTGACCCCAGCATTAGTTGGCCTTTATGCCAGGGCACAACGTGCTAACATTAAAGGTTAATTTTACAAAAGTAGTTAAATGAAAATGAGTACTCACCCAACTATTAGGTTTGTTTTGAGCCCAGTTGGGGCAGATTTTAAGGAAGATTATAAAAATCCCCCCTCTCTTTCTATAAATATAGATATTAGTTTAGGATATTTTTGGTACTGTTCATCTTCAACCATGAAAGTGAGAAATGCATTATAACCAATGACAATGAACTTGAAAGAAAAAATAAAAATGGGTAAGATGGTTAAACTGGAACAAAAAATGTCGAAAAGAGTCATTGCTGTCTCCTTGGGATGCTGGCTAAGCAAAAACGCTGGAGAAGCCAGATGGTCTGAGGCGTGTGCGTGTGTGTATGTGTGTGTGTGCGTGTGCGTGTGCGTGTGCGTATGTGTGTGTGTGTGTGTGTGTGTGTGTGTGTGCGCACGCGCGCGTGCGTGTGTGTGTGCGCGTGTGTGTGTACGTGTGTGTGTGCGTGTGTGTGTGTGTGTGTGTGTGTGTGTGTGCGTGCGTGTGTGTGCGGGCGCGCGTCTGCGCGCTCACATTTGTTTGATTATCTGCTTGAGCATGTGTCTCGGAATGTGTCTACCTACACGTGCGATGGAATTGCCCCAGGGGGATAAAAGAAAGTGTAATATGAGAAAATGTGCCAGAGAGAGTGCAAACAACAGAAAAATATGCAGAGGAAGATTTTCAAGGCATCATGACAGTAGAATCAAAAGTGACGGGGAGATGTGGCAAAAAAAATGGTTATGTTCTGTACCTTGCACAGGTAGAGAACATAGAATGGCATTTATTGAGATATACTGTAGAAATATATATATATATATGCAAAATATGTGATTAATGTATTTATTTCATTCTAAAATTCATATTATATATATATATACATATATATATATATATATATATATATATATATATATATATATATTGTCGAGCCATAATGACGTATTATGCTTCTGTAATCATCAAAAAATTCTTCTTATTTGAAAATTCATGTGTAACCTTAA
Organism: Zeus faber; assembly: GCF_960531495.2. NCBI lineage: Eukaryota > Metazoa > Chordata > Actinopteri > Zeiformes > Zeidae > Zeus > Zeus faber. Next base: position 18,061,634 of record NC_137204.1, read on the forward strand.
TGTATCATCTACTGTTGCCTTTAGTTCTGCACTGCAACCCTGAAATTACCCGGACATTGTTCATGTTCAACATGTTCATGCTCTATCATGCGCCAGTCATTTACCTCCGTGCGAATCTTCATGCACGGAGCGTAGCTGCTTCGTATTCCTTTCTGCTTTCCTTTTTATTCCTTTCCAGCCTTTCGTTTATATTGCAGATACGTTCAAATACATTGAGTATTAACGCACTGGAAGGCCTCAGGAGGTGCTGACCCAGTGGCAGAACTGAGCAAAGTTGTTGTAAAGTAAGGCTGGCTTTACACATCGCAGTGTGTTTTTGTAAGTGGTGTGGTGTAATAAAATGCAGACCTGCCAACATGGGGAAAAAATATTTGGAGGACAATAATGTACCAGGGAGTCTCCGTGGTGTTTGAGTTACTGCAGCTAAATCCCTTCATCAGTTATTCACACCGTAGCCGTCTCGTAATGAGGCTAATCACATGTGAGCTGCTACGGGTAACTCTATATACACATTTATCTCATTAGAATTTATCCATTGAAATGCATCATCTTGTAAAGTTACTCAACATGTTTACCAACTAGAGATGCGCCGTCTGCGACATTCTTGGCCCATTTTCCGATTTTTTTGAGCTTGACCTGCCGATTCCAATTTCGGTCGATTCCGATTTTCATTCAGCTGTGTGTTCATAATAAAACACTGACTATTAAATAAGTTTAACATTGTCGCCCGATCATTTTGGGTTTATATCCGTGATCGGAGAAATCAAATCTTCTTATCATTTGGTCTCATTGGGTATATCTGCTGACAAATACATTGCCTGATCTGATCAGGCTGACGTGATAGGACAGCTGCACATACAGACTACTGCATCAATTTTTTAGCTGCCACAATCGTGAGATTGCAGATTTTGACACTGTTTATTATTGTTCATTATTCACTTTGGAACAATAATAGAACAACAACAACCTGTACCTGGACACAACATAACTAACATGGAACTGTGTCCAGTTCAAACGTCTAATGAAAGTCTCTTTCATTTTTAAGTGCAGATATATACATTTCTATTATACTTATATGGTACTTGCCATTCAAAAATAAATTGCAATCATTGCAACAAAAAGTAATAATAATAAATGAGCGACTCTTCTCACTCTCGATCACTGGAACTCACCGTGCATTAATCCAACCAAATCAAATGGAACGACTCGTTTTACTGAGTGACTCGCCCAGAACCGAGTCTCCAAAGAAAAAGAGTCAAACTTTTCATCATGATTGGAGCTCGTACACTAGGAAGCAGAGCAGACGCTGCGGTGACAGCGATGAATACGATAATACACAATCTGCACAGTTTTGGAATATTGTCAGGCGATAGAATTAATTATTTATCCAATATTTGTTTACCCTGAAGTACTTCCAAACAGCAGATTTTCTTTCTTTCGCTCTTTTTTGAGTGTCAACCACCCAACTACGTTACATCACGTTCGTGTCGGCTTTGAGTATCTGAGTATTTTTAGGAGTACATGAGCACAGTATCGGGCGTGTGTTTATTTGACCGGGACAGAATCTGAAAATATATCTGATCGGCTGGTCACCCGTCATGGCCGATCAAGGTAAAAACCGGACGATTGATCGGTGCATCTCCATTGCCGACATCACATATTGTCAATATTACGGTCGCATTTTTGTGATTATTCCTCCCCCACTTCTCATTTTTCCTCAGCAATGCAGCGTCAGTGGATAAAAAAGTGCGCTGAGTATCAGTGGACGTTGGGTACAGAACCACAGGTCGTAGCATCTGGTCCAATCCCATGGATGTAGTTTAAATACCAAATAATTGCTGGCAAAAAGCTGGCATTTCGTTACCTGTGTATTTTGACCAAGAATTTTGTAGCCGGTTCACTAAATGCGCACAGGTTGGCAGGTCTGAAAATGCATCAAGACCTTCAAAACTCTCAACCCGGTTGAGGGTGTTTTTTATTTATTTATTTATTTATTTATTGATTTATTTTTTAAATAATGGTATTTTGCTTTTTATTCTTCACAATGCTTAACGATTGCTAAAAATCCGACTTCACTGGATAAAGTAAGTCGGGAACAAAGCAGGTATTGCCATCAAATGACGCACATTATATGAAAGACACTACCAGCTGCAGAAATACGCAGTACTGGAAAAAAATAACTGAGACATAGTCATTGTTTACAAAGAACAATGCCCCAAGGTCACCATGTGGCATCTGCAGCATCATTCTGAAAGTAATAAAACAACTCCAGTATATGTCAGTGCTGGTTTTCCCCTTTTTCTAATAGAGAGGTTTAGGTTACATGGAAAAGCACAGTAGTAGAGACAAAACAGGAGACGAGGAACAAAGTAGTTTGGATTTGATAACCATAGAACGGGCATGTGTGTGTGTGTGTGTGTGTGTGTGTGCGTGCATGCGTGCGCGTGTGGCATTAAATTGGCAAAGCGGAACCTTGTAAGCTGTGTTAATTACTGAAAATATCTCATTGTTGTCGGCCTGTATCCACCACGGGGATCAGAAGGCCTTTACAGCGCGATGCTTTTTTACAAACAGTGCGCTAGTAGGCGGTAGGTAGCGTTGACAGCAAGCCAAAAGCACCGCAAATACTCTTGGCTGGCAGCGGCAGAATACGGGCTTAGAATTAAGTGCCTCCAGCTTGAATTTGACCGGACGGCCCATAGGTCGGGAAAATCCTCTCATACAGTGGCGTCTCGCAGCCAATAAGGGGTGTGATAGGGGCCCAAGGTCACACGCCGATCACGCCAAGCCGGCGCCGCATTCACTCACGTTCGGCCCGCTCACCTCCATTCAACTGCACCGTAAGGAACGAAAGATCGAACGTGTCGACGGAGCGAATTTCAGGGCTTACGGGGGGGGGGGGGGGGGGGGGTTTGAGGGGTGGGCGCGTTGGGGAAACGAGAAGGGTCACTGCACGTTAGGCGCATACACAAGGACTAAACGTCGGAACGTGATGTGAGCGCGATATGAAAATATATATTTTTTAAAAAGTCTCCGCTGTCCTCTACCAGCCTGAAGTATTACGTAGAGATAAACTCTCACACATAAGATCACAGCAGCTGACCAAACATCTATGCACAAGTGACACACGGCCCAGGACGGTACAATCAATTTTTGGTAGATTGAGCATTCACCTTTGAAGTTTTACTTGACTTATTTTAAATATCAACCATTGTACAGAATAAGTAAATGAAGGGTTATTATAATCTCAGTGCCAACTCCTTAAGTCTTACACACGAATAATAGGGGAAGAAACCGCAGTCTCCCCCCGTCTTAGTCCCCCTGAATATAAACCCCGATGTATTTTCATATTGTGTTGAACTCTGCTTTAACCTTTTTGTACCTTCAGGGCTACTTTGCAAAATGTCATGTACGTACTATAGGTTGACTTTTTTGAAATCAGACGTGCAAAGGAAATTGCATGCAGAGGAATTACTCATAGTCCAGCTGTGGGCTGCGGCCACACAATTAGAAAGCGTCATTTATGCATCTTCAAATCGGACATGGCAATGAGTGACCTCTGTTTAAGGTTAGCTAGGATTAGCAAGGGACTAATTTGAGGGGATTAAATCCACCGCTGGCTATTACATTGAAGGATGACAAAACTGCTTCCAGGAAAATCTGGAAACTCTCCTGCTTAACATCGTCTTGTAAATCTCCTTTTGGACCTCGTTGGTTGTTCTTAATCACAAAATTACAGTTAAACTAGGATTTTGAAAATCATATTATCGTGTAATGGGAATTTAACTTATTTTTAGTCTTATTTTTTTGCCATGTGTTTAAAGTCATTGCATCCATTTTAATAAGATAGGGTACAAATGCATTCTGATGAAATTATGAACAAAAGGCAATATTCCTGGAAAAATATTTAATTTCAATTAAAATAATATAATAACAAGAGAGACCAAAAACCGAGCTTAGTTAGAGCTTGTTAATGTTGACGAAGGAACAATTTATCAACACTATTCACTAACAACAGTCGTCCACACACATAATGGGATGTGACATAACATCAAAGCATCACGACACAGACTGCATACACTGCATAAAATATGATTTGGGATTTTGGATCTTGACTAGACTGGAGGTAAAAAGAAGAGAAAAGAGACGAAAATGTCATCTGTTGACACAGAACAAGATGTTTTTCTTTTCACAGCCAACACCACAAGGCAAACTTTGGCCGGTAAACAGATCCAATGCAAAACTCTCAGGGGCGAACTCAGAAAAAGGATTGCGCGTCTTGTGCGGCTGCTAAACCTGCGCAAATAACACAAAACGCAGGCATCGCCCCGTGAAATGCACCCGTCACTGCGCTGCCACGCAAATAGCGTCTCAGTGCACCGGTGCTATTTATGCTTATTTGAATGAGGTATCATGCATACACTTGGTGTGAAATTGGCCCCTTTCTAAAAAATTGAGCCTTGTTGCAAAAAACGTCCAATTCACAAACACCGGCGCAAACAGCCACACGCAGTTAGAGTGAAATTATTAGTGTCTGGAGAGAGCTGGTGGTAACTGTGCGTGGTGATCAAAAAACAACAACCAGAGCACCGTCTTCACAGAGCTGGTGCAATTGAAGCGCATTAGTAAGGGGTGTCACGCCCAGACTTCCCAGTGATGTGTAAATTATATTTTGACTTTATTATTATAATATTCATTACCGTCACAGCGTCTGGAGGCCGCAGAATGGGCAGGAGTCCGTGGTGTTTTTTTTCAAAACGCACTCAGATTGAATCTTTGAATAATTTATTGTACAATAAATGCATCACCCGCGTTGACCAAAACAAATCCATAATTCCTATTTAACTCAAAAGACATTGTGAAAACAACAGAAAGTTATAGGGAATAGCGATAAAGTGGTCAAACTTGGCATTAAACCACGAACGTCAGGACCATGGACAGCTCCGCTCAAACACGTTTTTATACGGGAAAAGAACAAATGAAAAATAAGGTTATTACATACAGATTTAATAACAAGATAAAAATAATAATATAATATAAAGATATCAGGGCCATGCAAAAAAATTATGAATAAATACCCCCGTGTTTCGAGAATAACATAATATGTTATTCTCGAAACACAGGGGTATTTATTTATTATCTTAATTTTATTAAGACTATTATAAGGTTATTATCTTGATATTATATATAATATATATATATTAATATATAATATAATATATAATATTATAATATAATATAATATATATTATATATTATGCCATATACATATAATATTAAGATTTAGTGAGAACTAGAATTTCTTCATTAAAAATGTTAATATATACATATTTAATTCATGTCATGAATGAGCTGTGTGGGAAGATTGCATTTTATTATGGATTTACTCATCCTATGTAAATATTTTACACATGTAGTCACTGCACTTTAACCTACAAGTATTAAGTACATTTTAATCTAAAAGCAAAGCGTGTTTAAATCTGCGCATCAGCATGGATCCGCAATCGGGCGCAAAACAAGGGCAAATTGCACTCATCAGCAGAACTTTATGGCCGTGTTTGCGCTGTGGTATCATTAGCGCAAGATCTTTTAGTGAACAGAACGCTAAGACGGCGCAGATGGCGGGCGCAGTTGACGCACAACTCATGGCGCTATTAGCGGCCGCATTCCGTTCTTTATAACTTCGCCCCTCAGTGGAATAACATATATGACACTTTATTCCTTCACATCAGAGCAGGGTGCATTATCACATGCCAGCGCTTCAGTCCCGGCGAACAAACCTTCCATCCTGAGATAAAAGCAGAGCATCAAGTTAATGAGACCACAAAGTAATTGTAGCCAGAGACTTAATTAAGAGCCGATCGATGAGTCGTTGGCACAAGGAGAAAACAAGGAGTGATGTATTTATAGGATAGGGAGGTAACAATTTTGCATTTAATACAAAAATAAATTTAAGACTATCAATCATTCTCCCTCTCTCTTTGACTTTCTCTCTCTCTCTCTCTTTGAGCTCATCCAAATTTTGGGCTCACTATTGGACCAGGGAAGGCATCAGCGGGACCGGGAGGAGGCAGCGATAAGTAAGCATCAGTGGAAGCAACAAGGGAACTAGAGGTCCAGATGACAAAAGAACTTGACCGAAAAACTTGCTTACCTTGATACCGTTTTTCAATATTTGGGCTTTTCCAGTGAGGTTTGCATGACACACTAAACGTTGTTTCAGCAATTTTTCCTCTGGCGCTATATTCATGTTTCAACCCCACAAATTGCTGCATTTCATAGTCAATTTCCTGCCACTTCTGCTTTGTGCAGCTGCTATCAGTGCAATTGGAAAATGTATCGCGACAGACTTGAAATCATATTCTACTTTCATATCTCAGGGTACTTTAACTTGCTGCACTAAAATGTGACTAGTGAGAGAGAAGACAAAGCAGCTGAAAGAGATAGCGCTCTATCGACTGGTGGCGGACGACACAGAGCTTCCTCCCTGTGACTTAATATATTTCATTAATTGAATGCCACCCTTCAAACAAAATAAGTTCATATTTATAAAAGTTCATACGGTATAAAATATTCTATGCATACGGAATCAAAAATAAAATTGAATTTGGAATTTGTATTGAACTTGAAATGTGTGACTTTTGAGGTGAAATGAACAGCTTATAACTGGACCTAGTTCCCTGTACAGAAGCTAGTATAGATATACTATATATAGAGCCAGACAAAACAAGAGTCTATCACATAGTATTCACTCCTCCAAATTCTGCGTAATGTCCTTTTTTTTAGCTTCTGTCAGCACAAAAGAAGAGAGCGCACAGCAAACCTTTCTTTGTTATGGAGCAGCATGAGTTTCATTTTTTTCTTTACTTTTGGCATGATGATGTAGTGTGGACACCCTTGTCTGGGACACATCTTGTAACCCGAACACCGCTACGAGCGCAAGACAAAATAAAAAGAAACGGCACCTTGGGTTACAAAACAGTATTCTCTTCCTAAAAAAAACCCTATCCATCGATCATTGTTTTGAATGGAGAGGCCTCCACCCATCCCTCACGTTTTTGTTTTTTTTCCCCCCTCTCTCCTCCATCTGCCCTCAGTCCCGTCTACTCCCTCCGCACTGGAAACAGTACACTGGACCACCATTCCCCTGAACGTTCTCTCACTCCCCCGCGTGCTTTCTCACTCGCTCTGCATCTATTTTGGTCCTGTGATCGCGATAACCTCAACACTTCTGCTCTGCCTTAATCTGTGCACTTCCATTCTGAGCAGCCGTAGCTGCAGCATCGCCGGCAGGATCCCTCGCAGCCGCGATGTCGTCTTGGTTAGACCCGCTGGCTACTGTGAAGATAGACGCAGGGGCTCCGCAACCCCGACCGAGATAGAGGTATATTAAAAATACACATAAAGTTGGCAAGAGAGAGGGTTGTGCCACATTCATTAAATCCTCCCCACTGCGTATTATGTGCCTTGTTTTAAAAAAACAAAAACAAAAAAAAAACAGTTCCTTAATTTGTCTGGCACTAGACGCAGGGCTAATTCCAAACACTCTTGCACACCAAAGAAGAGGGAAGTGCTATTGTGTATTTTACAATAGATCGACGTGCGGCGGCAGCCCGAAACGCTGAGCCTCATGACGTAAAATCTGTAAACCTCCTCTACTGGGAAAGTAAGTGTAACTCAAATGCACTTGTGCAAGTTAAGAGTTCACAAAGGAAGCATTTTAACATTCATTCTTTCTTTTCCGTTATACTAAGGGGGATCGAAACGCCACAATATATGGGCGTGCTTACGGAACAATTCATTCAAGGTTTAAGATGATGATCGCACTGTCAAGTGTCAGGATTTGTGCTGTTTTGTGCTCGTAACCTGAGCACGGAGGGAAAAAAAGGGGGGGGAATTGAAGGGTTTTTAGACCCAATGGGTGATAATTTTGTACAAACAGAAGATTATCATAAACTAAATATGAAAAATGTAAGTAGTGACAATTGCCATAATGAGTCAAAATTGTATCTCCGATTTCTTAGGTAAAGGTGAAGTAAAAAATAAATTGCGAAAAAACGGTAAAACCTATATTTTCAGAATAATTAAATTGGCCCCATGTGGCCATGTGGAAGTGATTACTGGTTTGGTTCCACTGCAAGTAATGTTGACTAAATGCGCTATTTCAGTAATACTCGGCCTTGTAATATATATAGAACCAATTCACCATATCACACGAATGTACCAAAAAACTGGAAGACGAAAAAACAATAAGAACCTCGATAGAAAAGAATAGTGATAGTGGACGTACACAGTAGGGCGGACCTTGCTTAGTCAGAGGGCACCGCATGCTGTACGCCGATGACACATTCAACACATAACGGTGCCAGTGGACATGGACATGAGGAGGAAAATTGGTTAGAAATCTCACTGACGTTTAAACGCTGTCGACATCCGCTCTCCCCCTACCGTGACCCATTGTATTCCTCCGTCTGATTAAGGAAGCCAATCTAAGCACTCTAGTTCGACAACAACATTATTGCAGGAGTTCCAGTAAATCAATGCTCTCTGCCTTCCACCAAGGGCTGAGTCCAGGGGGAAGAGGTAATACTGGAGGAGTTGAGAGTGAGGGCAGGGAGAGGCCTAATCCACGCTACATTTACAGCAGACAGCGCTGCCTGCCACCACAACCCAGAAACAGGCCCGAGAGCCTATTGAACATTGCTAATTATAGCAGGCAAAAAAATTACCATATGTAAAATATTTAAAGGAGAACAGAGGACGTGACATATCATGGATTTGTAAGCTGCTTGATCACCCAGACCATAAGCCATTGACCATCATGATGGTTATGTTTCAAAACCCCCCTATTTTCTGGTGTTGTTTGGATGTGCGTGTGGGCATGTCATTTCCACGGGACAACATGCGTAGGGAAAATTATTTTCTTCATACAATGACGACATTATAAACGGGTGTGATGGAATCATGTCATTGACAGACAGACAGACAGACAGACAGACAGACAGACAGACAGACAGACAGACAGACAGACAGACAGACAGACAGACAGACAGACAGACAGACAGACAGACAGACAGACAGACAGATAGATAGGAGGAAGTGGAACATTTTGGCTTGCATTATGTATGCTAAGAAGTCACTCGTGGAAGATCAGTGCCTACGTGAGGGCAGGAGGGATTTGACTGGATTGCACAGGGTGACCTGCTGTGTCCACGCAAACACCGACAGGACGGACCAGACCCTTCCCAGCGGGGTTTACACCCGGGAGACAGCCCTCCTAATATTACATAACACGGGGAATTGCGGGAATGGAATTACGAAACATCATCTCGATCTAAATGATGACTAGTATTATGGCCATATACCGATCCGCCTATAGCTGCAGACTGACAAGGCGCTTTGCAGTGTGGTTTGGCACAAGATTCTGTCCATTATATAACAGTAAGCTGGGTTTTTTTTTTTTTTTTTTGTTTGTTTTTTTTCTCGAGACAGACTGGTCGCTGACCGCAGAGCTCAGAGACCACATGCCGCGTTCCCTCAGTGAGTTACTGGGAGCGCGACTCGTGACACGACAGCTTCACAAAGGGTACGAGGGGGAAACCTACACTGTGATGTAGTAATGCACGAACATTCATATGAATATTTTACCAGGGTGCCAGCAAGCCTGTAGTGCAACACCGCAGCGTAATGCCAGCGTGGTCATATAATACCTTACAGACAACAACAACATGGATTTGACGAAACTAAACTAACGGCTAGTGCAGAGCAATTGTCCTATTCACACACTGTATGTGTGCGTGTCGGGTGTTCCGCGAAATCTATTAACCAGCACATTAACTGTGGGGATGACAAACCGGAGGAAGCCTTAATGCCTCACTAGTTAGTCAAGAATTAATTGGTGCGCCGCATCATTACGGGATGCCATTACGTTATTACTCCCTTCATCCCAAGATGACAAATAAGAAGCGGTCGTGTGATGCGACCCGGTACGATGTACGATTAGAGTCACTCATACTCGGGAGTAAATAAGTCATTTATTTAAAGCTTCTACAACCACTTAAAACCATCTCAAAGTGAATCTACAACCTTCCCTCCGTCTCCTAACACACACGTGCGCACGCGCACGCACGCACGCACGCACGCACGCACGCACACGCACACACACGCACACACACACACACACACAAACAGAAATAACTCTGATTAGCCTAATCTCTGTACTTATCACCTAAGCCCCCCTCCCAATTCTATATCTGTCTGTCTGTTCACTGTACAGCACACACCATCCATCAGGAGAATACTCTTCAGAGGAGAAACCACCAGCGATAAACGGATGCCCAGAGCCACTTTCCACCGCGGTTACATCACATTCTCCTGCACACTTTGTGGACGACCGCAGTTTTACAAAGGCTGCAGTAAAACTAATGAATGAGAGGGTTATTTGGTTTGGGTTTTGCAATTATAAAAAAAAAAATACATTTTAAAAATTCTCGGATATAATAAGTAAACTACACCTGACCTGTTCTGGATTAAATAATATCCATATGGATAAGAAAGTGAAAATCTTTTTTGAGGGACTTACACCAAGTGTGTCTTTTGTTTTTTTGTGGCTTTTGTCTTCTTTATGCGGTAATGATAAAAAATAATTCACTGAGGAATGATCATGACCCTTCAAGGTCTGAATTGAAACTCTGAAAATCTGTATAATATATATTCATTTCTATTAAATGCATTTAGCTTGTTTTGACTCTTTACTGTTATTTGATGGCCTTCTATTAATGTGACGCACTTTGAGTTACATGTTGTGTATGAAAGGTGCTATAAAAATAAAGCTCATTAATATTATTTACCTCAATCCTTGTTTTATTCTCTCCTTTGCAAACAAACCCATCCTTATAATCCATGGTGACTGTGCATATACAGCATGAGTGACTAAGCACTTTGCTGATACTTAGCTTCATCTGCCTTCTTCCATTGACAGGCAAGTGAGGTATCAGGAGCTCCATCAGTGTCTCCAGGACCTAAGCCCTAATTGATCCCATTGTAACACAGTAAGGGATCATGTTGCTAATGCAGCTGCCACCGTACTGTATGGAGCAAAGGCTGAAGAGCCACACTTCCACAAAGACACACATGCCTGCGGAGGGGTGTGATCCGGATCCGGTATTGGGCAAAGCACAAATAGTGAGTTTCTACGAATATTTATATCGTACGAATATTTCCAAATGTATTTGTTTTTGGGGAAGAACTCACCACACACCAGGTCGACTGCGGAAATCCCCAGTGCTTACCCTGTTTCTGAAGTTCTCACGCCCCTGCCTCAGGAAGATGGACTTGGAAGGGGTTTTAGTTCTTGGCGTAAGGTACTTCAGAAAAAGGTTTTATTTGCAATGATTTTTTTGTTTGTTTATATTCTGTCTGTTCAGTGTCCTCCAATTAATACTAGTTTAGAGTTTAGTCAATTGGGTTGAGTGTGGATAAGGAGCTGAATATAAGTTTTAAAATGATTTTCTTTTCAATGATGTTTAAGGGTTATACATGTTTATTGCTGGGTTTATGAAAACCATAAACCATTATAACATTTAAGTGTTCATAATTATTCTCATAGTTTATTGAAAAACATACAGCATATTAACACTTTAATATCCTAAAAATTAGAAGCGTAATAATAACAAAAAAAGGATTGTTACGCCCATTTCCACTTTTGTTCAATTACAAATAATTTTGCTGCCTCTCAAAACCAATCTGAACAGATCTACTTATTAGCTGACGTACAGGTGCCACGCCAAGGAACATCCTAGTAGGGTCTAGCTCAGTTAGTGAATGTGCATCATCTATAAGTAAAATCACAGGTTATTCAACATACGTACTGTCTTTCTTTCCGGCAAAGGCTCAACCACTCAATGAGCAAAGTGTCCCAAAGATGGTGGTGGGATGCCCGAGTTGCCGCTGCAATCAGAATGTGGAATGAGGTTTTCAAACCACTTCATCTTAACCACTTAAATCGGATGAACGTGACAATCAACTTTGCGCTCTAAAACATATGCTCACGCAATTACATTTTCGAGCTGCATTTACCCAAATCGACTAACAACGGGAGGACGGACGAGCAGCTCGACAAAACGTAAAAGTGGTTTAGGCCTGTTGGGACGAGGCGGAATATCTCCCACGCAGTCCAGAGGGAGAGCAGGGAAGGATGCGGCAATGTTCACCCTATGGACCCGATAAGAGCAGTCCTTTGTGTGTTGAACTATGGAAATGGAGCTGTGTCTTATCAGCGAGCGAGGGAGGGAACACAGAAAGTAGGAGGAGAAAGAGGAAAAAGGGGGATCGTCCCTGTTATTCATTGCCTTGATGGCAGTGTAAACAGGCCCGTCGTTGAGGGCGGGGAGGACAGGAGATCGCTCCCTTTCCATTACGAATTTGGGTATGGGTTGGGGGGGCACGAGATGCGCCATGTGCCCCCCCAACCCATACCCAAATTCGTAATGGAAAGGGAGCGATATCCTGTCCGCTGCGCGATTCTTACCTGAAGCGCATTAAGGGGTATCACGCCCAGACTTTCCAGTGATCTAAAAATATTCTATAATATTAATTATATTAATATTAATAATACTAACTTATAATAATAATAATAATAATAACAATAATAATAATAATAATAATAATAATAATAATAATAAATCTATAATATTCTATAATATAAATATCTATAATATTTAGACATTATTATAATTTTTTTTTTTTTTTTTTTAATTATTATTTTTATTTATTTATTTATTTTTGTCACGGCATCCGAAGGTAGGGGAACGGGTAGCAGAAACTTTGAAAAATGTATTGTACAAAAAAGCCGTCACAAACGTTGACAAGAACGGTTCCATAGTTCCTATCAACAGGGCCATCTCTAGATTTCTGGGGGCCCTATGCTAAATGTTGTTTGGGGCCCCTATTTTGTGAAACTATGGTGGTGGGGATTCCAAACCTTCTGAGGTGGCCGGTGGGGCGTGCATTTAACATTCACTTGCATCGATCTGGTGCACTTTAAGAGGAAAAGGGCCTGGATCCGCGAGAAACTCTTAACCTCTTAAGCCACAAGTCTCTTTCTTGGGCTCCGAGTGAGGTGGAGTATGGGTTGGAGTTTGGGGGGAGTCAGCAACAGATGCCTTACACCATCAGAAAGCTGAGGCCCTAATGAATCGTTTGAGATGTGGCTTTACAATCTTTTCTAAAAATTAATACAATTATTAATATTTTAGGGTAAAGGGGTTTTTAACATTATACTCATGACGGCCTCTCCCATGCTCAGTTATGTGTGATTAGTTGCTGCACCAATTTGGGGGTTGATATCATTAATTACACACCTTTGGTAAACTTTCTAACCATTTCTGACCACTTGAGTATGGGGAAAAAGGGTCCAAACCCCCTCCCAAAAGACTAACTGGAGACCTCATGACCTTGAAAAACACCTAATCAATAACCTTTGAAAATTGGAGATTTGTGCGACTTTGACGATTGGATGACAAAAGCATTATTTTCTGAAAATGGCTCAAAAGAAACCCCACTTATCTCCAATGTTCCTGGACATTACATACATTTTATGAACTGTCTATGTGCCTAGATTCTGGGTCGAGAGTTTGATGAGGCCGTGATTACCCCAGAGGTCACAATAGGTCAGTTTATACAGAAGGGTCAAGTTAAAAAAAAAAAAATGCTGTCCTCACATTGAAATGGTTACTATGAGGTCATACTCCATCACACATGAATGCAATCAGGCTCTTTGTATTCAGCTTTGCAGTCATACCCAATTTCTACAATTCCATGACTACTTAGGTAGCACATTGTGCCGAAATAGGGAAAAGAAAAAAAGGCGAAGATAACGTATTTTTCACTCAGTGCGGAAGAGGATCCCGGAGCCAACACACCCTATGTAACTGACACATGTCGGCCCTGGCTGTAAACGTGAGACTCTTCATATCTTGAGAGTGAGAGGTCAAAAGGAAAACGTAGAAGCAGCCATGGCCATTTGCTTTAGTCAAAACCGATTGCCCATCTTTGGGAGCTATGTTACGGCCGTTTCCCGGCTAGCTAGCGTGACACGCTACACACCTCTGGATTCTTCTGGAAGTAGTGGTTTCGCTGGAGGCTTAAACTCTGAGATCTTGTCAAACACAGAGCGCCATGGGAAAAAAAGGCTAAAATGGCAGCTTGGGGGCCCCCTGGTGGTTTCTGTGGCCCTTTGGAACCGCAGAGCCCGTATATAGCGACAAATAGCCCTGCCTATTCAACTCAAAAGATATAGGAAAAAAAACCCAACTAAAAGTTATAGGGAATAGCGATAAAATGGTCAAAATTGGCATTGAACCACAGATGGAATTGAACCTCATAGTATAGAACCACGGACAGCTCCGCAGCTCTGGGCCGCTGCACCTTTGCGGTAGAGTAAAATATATTAAATGAACTTGTCATGATTTCTACATTGTAATATTTCTTAAGTAAAATTTGAAATATATACACATTTAATTCATATAATAAATGAACTGTGTGCGTGAGAGTACGTTTTATTCTATTGAAACTATTCACTATTGAAATATTTTATACATGTAGTCACTGCACATAAACCTTAAAGTGAGAAGTACACTTTGATCTAAAAGTACAGCGTGTTTGAATCCGCGCATCTCCGGCGCTCTTGCCACGGAAGATCCACGGATTGTGAACTGTGCCGTCGTGTGCCGGGTTCGCAGAGCGACTGATACCCCCATCACCAAACCATCAGTTAATCCCCCCACCTCCCCTCTCCCACCCTCCATGCCCCCCCTGTGAAAACTGACTGCTGCCCCCCGGTTCACTTTGTTCTGGCTACGGCCCGGAGTGTAATTGCTTATTTGCCTGTGTGTATTTGTTTGCTTGCTGTGTCTGTGTGAGAGAGAGAGAGGAAGAGAGAGAGAGAGGGAGAGAGAGAGAGAGAGAGAGAGAGATTGTGTTTTGGAAAATATTAATTACAAATTGCATGTAACAAAACATACTCACCATAAATAAACAAACAAACAAACCAACAAACAAACAAACAAACAAACAAACAAACAAACAAACAAATAAATAAATAAATAAATAAATAAGCAAACAAACACGAAGTAAATAAATGTATTAATTAATCAAAAAAAAGTTTTATTCAATAAACCGCTTTACAATAATATCTGGGGAGACTGAACACTCTGCATTTTAATTGCTTCGACCTACCCCAACCTACATGTTAAATGGAGTGAAAATGACTTATTAAAAATTCAAATAGACTGAGTATGACGGTTGAATGAAGTTCAACTCGATGAATGAAATCGACCTCCACCGGCGCAGTGTGAAAATCAAGCATGTCAGCGGTGCTGTGACGAAACAGTTTTACGTAGACAGTCACCAGCTCCCCCTCCTGTAGGTGCGTCAGAACCGGGCCGACTACGACAAAGCCAGACACGTGACGGAGCTGTTCAGGCCCCTGCGTCCTCACGCGCAATAAGGAAGTCCCGCTTCGCCGCTCTGCTGCGGCTTCCTCGGCTGCAGCTATCCAGGGCCATGACTTCAGGGAACAATATACACTGTGCATGCAGGCACTGACAGATACCCCCTCTCACACACACACACACACACACACACACACACATGCACACGCACAACATCTGAAGGAACTGTGATAAACAGCCAGAAGCCAATCGCTGCTCCACTTGAATGTAAGCTCCTGATAGGGTATTCCTGCAGAAAGTCCTCGGGTTTGATCAGCCACTGGTTTCAATCCCACAGGCGGACCTAGTACGTGAGCTACAGCTGTATTTCTACTCAGTATACATCGCTTCTGGTAAAAGCATCTCCTAACAAAACATGCTATTGCTGCATTTTTTTTTTTGTTTTTTTTGTTTAATGGTGTTTGGCAGAAAATAAAGCATGCACGCCTTAATTAGTGCTATAACTTTGTTCTCCTTTACTGAAATGGAGACGTCAAGCCATCTTCTGTCTTGATTTACAACATGTGTTCCTGCAGCTCAAACGGAGGGAAGGTTGATCGCACATGATGAAGCACAAAACATCTCAAACCTAACTCGATGCATCTTATTTGAACATCTTGGTGTGTGTGTGTGTGTGTGTGTGTGTGTGTGTGTGTGTGTGTGGGGGGGGGTGTGCGTGTGTGCGTGTGTGCGTGTGTGTGTGTGTGTGTGTGCGTGTGTGTGTGTGTGTGTGTGGGCAGCGGGGAAGGCCATGGGGCACTGAGTAAGGGTTTGGCATCTCACCCGCTGTATTCCTCGACAGGTGAGACAGGACGGGAGCCAATAAGTCTAAATCTTGGCAGCGAAAGCCGGCGTCCCGCTGAGAGGGAGCGTCACGGGATGACATCAACGGCGCGCTCTGCGTGCCAAGGCCGCCCGTCAATACCTGTCCTACAACTCTCTGGTGTCTTCTTGACATACGAGACATGCCGCCCTAAATCAATTACCAATGATGAGACACTTTTGTCCGAAGAAACTTACTGTACTATGGGTAAATTTTGTCAGTAGTCAAACCAACTGTATATCACAGTCACAGCTAAACCTTCCATAGGAATAGGTATTAATAGAGATAGATGACTATTATGATTTTTATTATTGTTATTTTATATATTTATTATTTAGAAAAGGGGGATAGCGATCCCAGAGAATAGAATACATGCATACAATATTGTTAATGTTATAACTGTAGGCATGCCAGATGTAACTCAAACAATGTGATGCAAATTTTTACACAGTCAAGGATACTCGTTTTTGCGTCATTTGTTGCAGCAATTTTCACGAGATAAGATAAGTTAAGATATGACGAGATTAGGCAAGATAACACAACGCATTACTCCCCGGGGGACAAATTCATGTCAACTATGTAAGTGATGCATGAGAAGCAGCAGAGTACGGCACCACCCGAGCTCGAGGCGTTTATAAATGACAACATCTTGAAGGCAAAAGAGCACCATGGCCATGCTGTGCTCACATACTGTATCACAACCAGGCCTCGCGTTGCAGCGAAACAACCTTAGCTGACAATGGCTCGGCTCGGCAGAGAGTCAAATGTATATCCAGTGTACTGCAGTTAACTCTCTGCTTCTACTCCTGCCGACTGAACAAGATCCCCAGGTCAGTTGGCTCACATTTTCCCCCCTTTCAGATCAATTTACCAACACGGTGGGGAATCAGCCGAGAGGCCTTGCAGAGGTACACGGATCCTTAAAGACACGAGGCTCGACTGCTCGCACACTAATTAAATGGGTTAGTTGCACCCTGGATGGCCTTAAAAAAAAGATAGCAGGATCAAACTTTACCTGAGGAAATAAAGACCTAAAGATATATCCACTTAAAATAAATCAACACCTCGACATCACCCGGATTATCTATTCATTGTTATTTAAATAGACCTTAAAGACTGAAATTTAATGTCAAATCTGGCGGGAAAATGAATGAATTTTACCTGTGGTGACTCGGTTCTTTATTGCTGACTCATGCTCAAAATATTATAATGACCCTTCATAAGATTATAAAAAAAAAAAATCTAAAAAAAATCATAATAAATAATTTGGAGTACAATTTTACGCTTGGCAAAAACGTGGAGTTTGCTGATGAGGTCTGGAGTGCTGCCACGAGTCCAACCTGGGCCCCGAGGCTCGGGGTGGGATTGGGCAGCAGGCCTGCCGCTAGCGAGGAGCCAGATGTGGCCCTTGGAGCCTATTTGACCCGTCCATTTCAGGTAAAAATCGCATCTTATTTTTGTCATCATTAGATTTTGCTTTGATTTTTCATTAGATCTCTATGGTTATATTTAAATCCGTATTTAGATGTTTTTTGATCTTACAAACATATGCAGGATCCAGATCTGGATGTCATATCCACCTTACATCACTGGCTGTCTTGTCTTTTAGGGGAAAATAATTTAAGGAGATGACTGAAAAAGGGTATATACGGACATTTACTGAAGCCTGGATTGTATAAATGAACAACAGATGCACAACTGGGCAAAATGGTTTCGGTCATCTTACTCTCTTTTTGTTGAAAGTATGTCATTTTTAATGTATTGGCTAATATAGATGATGTCATCGGTGGCCAAAAGGTTTAGTTGAGAGTGTAATCAAAGCAAAGCGGCGAGCTAGAAGCTGCTTTTCAGCTGACGCAAGTGAAAATACTCCCAGTAATTGATCGTCAACATTGTACTATCATTTTTTTGTATTTATTTCATGGGATGTTTGGACCCACTTCCTATCTAAGTCAAATGTAATTGTGACTGAGTCTGTGAAAGCAATGAAGATAACCTTTGATTCCCATACAGCTAATGGTAAAAGTAAGTGTCAGTGTATGGACGTACTGCATGTTGAGGTGAGGAACATACACAATGAAATGCTGCAAAGAAACGTCGATATCGCTTGAAAGGATGTAAAGTGCAGGTGAAAGGAGGGGGTATTGCAGATGCAGTATCAACAGGGAAACATGCCAGAGGATTACTTATTGTGGAAAGTGATTGACCGTCTCCATCCTAAGCATAGGGATAATGATGGATGACTGCATGCTGCCCATTATGACAGCAGGAGACTACATTTGTCCCTCCATTACTGCGATAATCACGAGCCCAACGCATTGTGACAGCTTGCCGCTTTTTTTTTTTTCCCCGCTGAGTTTCTTTCCTATACTGTCTGCTAGGAACGTGTTTTTAACACTTTCATTTGATTTCGTCCATGACAACTTTTCAGTATTTTCCAGGAGCATTATTACATTACCAATATAATTCAACGCACGAGAAGCGAGAGATGCGAAAGTTTAGGGGAGAGGGAAAAAATAACAAGGAGCTGGGGCACAGGGGCGTGGGGCGGGGGATATAAATACAGGTGTAAAAAAGAGGCGTGTAACAGAGCAGAGGACCACAGACAAAGGCATCGGCGACAGACGTGCAAAAAAAAAAAAGGCGGAGAAAAGGGAGAGTGAGAGCAGGGGAGGAGAAGGGAGACTGCAGTGCTGTGAGCTCTGCTGTTGTATCTATGCATTATGACAGATCCGTACTGCGCTGCCAGCCTGCCTGCTTGCCTGCTGCGGATTTTCAATAACCTTGCCACGCCATCTATTTGTGCCGCTAATGTGTTCCATACCATGCTATCCTTCCACCCCATACAGCTGTGCAAACTAGATAGGGTTATAACGGATTGCTTCAATTGGGAATTTAACTCCCCGTATGCTGTTACTGTATATGCCAATGCAAAGGTAATTTATGAGGTGTAAACATTCCAGGTTTTTTTATGGTGTGTGTGTGTGTGTGTGTGTGTGTGTGTGTGTGTGTGTGTGTGTGTGTGTGTTGAGCTTGTTAGCCTTGGCAACACCAGGTTTAACCAGCCAGCAGCGCATGCGACAGCGGGAAGAGATTTGAATATCAGGAAGGAAAACCAAAATAAATAATCATTCAAACAAAATACCGACTCCAGACCATCCAGATGATACTCGTGGGAGAGGACTGGAACTGCAGCAATCACAAGGTATCAAATGTACTTATTTCCCAAGAGAGTATGCCAAACACCCTCGTCGATCCACACACGTTTTGAATTGGTTCTGTCTTACCGAGAAGGCATCATAACAAAATGATCATCTGACCTGGAGTCATTACAGTTAACATCTGACATTTCTGAGTCCTGGCCTTTTTTTTTTGGGGGGGGTGGGGTTATTTAAAACAAAATAACATAGTCAGCGTGTATAGAGCTGTGGTCATTTCCATCTCAACGTAATGGAGGAATCTCAAACTCGACGGAGGAAAGAGAGAGGAAGCTCGCGAGTCTGGTTAAATGGTTGGGCCGCAATGACTCAGTAGAGGGTAATAATGAATCACCCGGAGCTGTGTCCAGCGGGGCATGACTCTGTGGATGTTAACACAGAACGAATACCCTGGAATGAGCACGCCCCTGAAATACCGCGCTTTCTCGACAGAGGGTCCATTCACAACTTCTCCAGGGCTACAACGTTTCGGCTTCGGTTTCGCAAATGTTTTCTGTCGGCTGCGGCGTTGTGCGAGTGATCGATTGAATCGGTCGGGTGTTTAGTAAGTAAGCAGTAGAACATATGTTCGGGGAAAATGTTGTGTTTCGGATCGCCATTTTGATCACATTTCAGTTCGTTTTTGTCTGTAAGTTAGCGACATTATTAATTACGTGAGCCATAGATAAACCCGCTGACCAGACCAGTCGACGGCTGTACCTTTGTATACTAGATGAATGCAAAATGACATAACTGCGCGCACATTTCAGGGGAGTAGCCGTGTCGGGGGAAAAAAAGAAAAAGAAAGCCGCCCGACGGACACCTTTCTTCTCCTCTCTCGATTCAATTTTTTTTTTTTCTATCTTTCACACACACCACATACAAAGGCATACGCACCTCCTCCCACTGATGTATGTATCTGATGAGTCGGGAGAGTCTCAACAGACGCAGAAGACTGAGGATCTTGGTGAAGCGGACGATGCGCAGGGCCCGAGCGGTCTTGTACACCTCAGAGTCAAAGCCTTTCTCCACTATTAGAAATATATAATCCACCGGGATGGAGGAAAGAAAATCCACGACAAACCAACTCTTTAGGTAATTCATCTTGATGACCTTGGGGTCGAGGATGATCTCAGAGCTCTCTTCGTTCACGATGCCCGTCCTGAAGTTCATGACCAGGTCCACCAGGAAGATGGTGTCCGAGGCCACGTTGAAGACCAGCCAGGTGGTGGTCGTCTGCTCCGAGAAGAAGGTTATTCCCACAGGAATGATGATTAGATTCCCCATCATCATGATGAGCATTATCAAGTCCCAGTAGAACCTGCAGAGCAACACACACAAATACATTGACAGAAAGTTAGAAAACACTCAAGTCAGCAATGTTAAAAAGAGATTGTAAAAAAAAAAAAAAAACGGACAACATTGAATCAAACTAAGTACGATGAAAATACAGTCTGATCTCACAAAAAAGGACCAGCTGGCGTTTTTTTCTGTGCCAATGCATGTAAGAGTACTTTGCATAATAAATTCCATGTCATTATGCTAATTATGACAACTCTTGGATTTAATTTTAAATTATCTTTCTTTATCCAGCATCGTTCGAGTTTGGGCGTCTGGTCTCTACTGCTCTACGCTCGGCGAGGTGTACAGTAAACATAGGCATGCTTAATGAGCTAGGAATATTGGAGAGATTAGCTTGAATACCCCTCCATTGGATAGAGAGTAGAGACAGGTGAATGCAGGAGAGGTGGAGGGGTGCAGCAAAGCTGCAAGCAAAGCAGGAAGCAAAGCAGGTAGGACAAGAAGGATTGGCTGCCTTAATAGCCCGCCTAATAAGGGCGTGGGAGCGTGTGGCGCCGTTAAGTTGTCTGACACAACTAGCTCCTCATTTGTGTGCCGCAATATAATCACAGACATTAAACAAATGAGAAATTAGCCCTCGAAAGAGAGTAACCATGTGGACTACACATTCCAGCATAACGAATGGTAGCACAAGTGAGTGCAAGTAAATGCTTGTATGCAGTTTTATTTCAAAATAAATATCACAGCTAAAGCAAAGGTCCAACAAATTCACCAAGCAAAATAAGTACAATTATAATAAAGATTCAAATACTACTAATTATGTGATTTATTTCAGAAAATGTGAAACTTAAACTGTAATTATTTTATTCTTATCTTGATTTTTATCTCCCCGATTTATTCTTTGTCGTAGACGTGACATTATAGATATTTGTTGTACATTTCTCCTCCGTATGGATAAAGACTGATAACGCACGGAAGGCTCTTTGAGGATGGAAATTTTGGGCCCTTGAATTATGCTAACGGCCTTCTGCATAATGTAGATGGTGCACTAACACGCACCTGCATCGATTCAGTCTCCATTAGTCTTGTGATCGCCAGCAACAGATTATAACGAATTATAAAGATCAAGCAGGGCGCTGTTGCCGCTCTTTCGGGGCGTGCGGCTTCCCGTTTGCATGAGGAGCTCGTCGTCGCTGGTGGGGGCTCTAACTACTTGCCCAAAGAAGGGGGGTATCGCCCCCTCCTTGTCCTCGGCCTCTCCCTTGCAACGAACGGATCGGGATGGGATCGAAAGCAACCTTCCCCTTCCCATCGTCCCAGGCACCGAGAGGGCCTGCGCAACCACCGACCAAAAGAGCTTCCAAAGAATCACATCTCACGCCATAGAAACTCTCTTTCTCTTTCGCCCACCCCGCTGTACACCGGGTAAAGATGGAAACGGACCGGTGGACTGATTGGCAGGCTGCCTCTCGGGTTTGCAGACCCGCCGTCTAGTAATGGCTCTGATTGGATAAATTAAGCTGGGCCACGGCTTTACAGTACTTTTATCTAAAGATTATGCATCAGATAATTGTCTGCGCAAAAGAAAAAAACACGATAAACAGCAGCCTTTTTACACCGCCGAGCATCAGTGCTGGATCATTAAGCAGTGGTTGCTTTTGGATGATAGCCTTTGTTTGAATCTCTGAATGGCAAATATCATACGATACAAGGGTTAAATTTAAATGTAGCCCGAATTGTTGGAGCCATTAAGCCATTAAGTAGCTATCACAGCCAGAACAATCTGCAGCTAATCACTTGAATTTCCCTCAAAGTATTTAATGAGGGGCTGCAGCCAAAAAGGCTCTTTGGATTACATCTACATGCAAAGTTAAATATCAAACCACGTTTCTGAATATATACAAATAAATAATAAAAAATAAATAATCTTCTTTTTTTATAAAAATGGATATACCCATGAAGGGGGACAATACAATCTCTGAAATTAAGCAAACCACATTCTAGCACAATTGATATAGTAATTCATACAAAACAATAACAATAGAATTGTTTTCTTTGTGATGTGGACACTTGCTTACCCCTACCGCCTATATCTACACTACATCTATCTGTAGATAACACTTGACATGCGCTACCAACCAGGGTTATAGACTACAGGAGAGATAATTTATACAAATACAATTCAGGACTTGATTTGTGACAGTAACTTAAAGGCCAATGGATGAATACAATTACTTTTTTGTTGAACCTTTTAAAAATAAATTAAGCATTTAATGTTTAATTTGTTGGAATAGATACAATATCAATTATATGCTTCATTATTAAGTTGTTCATCAAATGGAATAAGAACAGGAGAAGAAATACGCAATGTATTCGTTCAATGAAAATGAAAGTGATGTATCTGATTCTGATATTCACGGGGTCCTCATTTCCTTCAATGAACATATTCCGAAGCATAGTGCAAAATGCACATCCAGAAGATTGCCGAGCCCTAACTCCATGTGAGCTCCCATTTCAAGATCTACATCCATAAAATCCCCCAGCTCCAACTCCCAGAAGAGCATCCACCTCCAGAACAAGCTCCAATTCCAAGAGAATTCTCCACTTCCAGAGCTACATCAAAATTCATTTCCAGCTTCAATTCCAAGAGAACTCCCAACTTCCACACCTAGCTCCAAAAAGTATCCAGCTCCAGGTCCACTGCACCCTCTTCCAGCATTAGCCACCGACACCACTTCCCCAAAACTTCAATCTCTTTAGGTACACCTACCTCCAACTTCTGCTCCAGCAGTTTTCTCACCCTTCAGCTCCGTTAAGGCACCCAATTCCGGCTCCTGCTCGTCGTGTGCTCGTACCTCCACCTCGGGCAACAATGTACCTAGCTTCCATCACTTCAGAGAACCAGTGTGGAGATTGAATGGGAGCCTTTGCCAAGACTGAAAGCAAATCATCACAGGGCACAGACAATGACACCCACCCTCCCCTGTACCAGAGTAACTCAACCACTACAACAACCATTGCAAGTCCCACCAAAACGTCCCTTTCCCACTGATGATAACAACTGTCTGAATATAAATAGGAACTCTTCACAAACCCACTCATCATCATAGCCACACTCTATGCCTTTCACTAAATCCTCTCAGTTAATGAACCGAGGTGGGAAAAAAACACGTGAACGTAAAATCTTTCTCCGGTAAATCCGAACACTGTTACTGTGACACACACATAGAGAAACACACACACACACAAAGAAGTTATACAACAGCCTTTACCAAACTCTATCCCTTGGTACCCCTTGTGACAATCTACACTGTAATAACAGGACTGGGGAGGCATTAAGAGAACAGCTAGGGTAGTATAGCAGTTTCCCTTTCCTTTCCAATCACAGAAATTTCTCATGGTGGGCCAAGCAACTAATCACTGTTGGCAGCTATGGATACAGAGATATGGACACCCGCCTTGAGTGTTGGATTTGATATTGTGCTAGTGTAGTTACATTCGTGGAAATGTCCAATGCCTAAACCTGATATTTGAGTGAAATCAAGTTCTCTCTAAAACACAATGAACCTAATATATGTCATTTAACTATTATCATAGCAGAAAACGTCAGTATTTGTATCCGTATTTGAGATAATCAATAGATCATTACTTGCCCTGAGTACTGAAAAAAAGGCGGAATCTGTCCATCGCTAGTGACAGTTTTACATTTAGAAAGACTTTCCTCCTAGAGGGACAAAAAATGAATAGTCAGTGTCAACGAGCCAGCCAGAATCCACAGAGTTCAACTTGCCTAATTTCATGGAAGTAATGGCTTTAACAATGTCAGTCAAGTGAAGAATGCTTTCTTGAGTTGTCTTTTGTTTTGGTATTTCAGACACAAAGTTGCGAGGCAGGATTAGTAGATGAGGAATTATTTCTCAACCATCGAGAAGCAAACTGAGAATAGAGTTGAGTTTCTGTAATAGTGCATTCTGTTGAGACCCTTCCCAAGAATCCATATATACTGTACAAACAATCAGATTTCGCTGGCAAACAAAGGTGAAGGATTCGGTAACACATGTTTGTTTGTTTTTTAAACCCTCAGATTGTCCCGATCAAACTATCCGGGATCAATCATACGGTGAAACATAACCACGGCAAATTCAGCGGTGTACGATTTGCATTAAAATGCAATCGGGTGACGGCCTAAAATAGACGCAGAAAAGAGCCCTAATGAGAGACTTAGACAGTGACAAAAGCCTCTTCTTGGCAAAACCAAAGCCGGGCAAGGCCATGCATGAGACCTCTCTAAAAATCAATGAATAATGAATATTACTAACCTGCCATCAATCTTTAATCAACCACTGTGTACAGAGAGTACACTGTATATCAAGTTTCAAATTCCCATACATAGCAAAACAAAGCCGGCATGAATAGCGGTGTCATTCAAGCACTGCTGTTACGTAAGGTTTTCATCGGAAGATCAGATAACTATTTTTTAAGTCATGGCAGCATGTGCCAGAAGGAAGTAATACTTGACTAATGAAATTCTATAATATCTCAACGGTAAAAACTTACTACTGTGAGGCATTTACTACTATACCATTGCAATTCTCACCTGGAATTGTTATATTCCAGGCGGGAGGAGCAGGAGGAATATCCTCCGATTGGTTGCTCTGAAGAGAGAGAATGAAATGTTTTTGAGAAAATAAAGCGTTCTATCACAAGAAGCGACATAGTACGTCAGCGAAACAACATCACAGAACGAAAATGACGCCAGCTATAGTTGCAAAATCAGGGCCTCTAAGAAAAAGAACATGCAAGAAATAATACTGATGAACAGTTCTGATTTAAGATTTGTTACACCTGTTCTTGAGACTTCTGACCCGTCCCCAAATTTGCCTTCATGCATAAAAGATTTTACATAAACCTAAACTCTCTAATAATTTAATACGAGGTAAATAATAATCGTTAATTCACTGGGATACATTTCACCAGATTAGTTGAGAGCCGCCATTTGGCCATCTTTTTTAAGGGGTCAATCTTTTTACATAATTGTTTTCAGACACTGCCAAGCTCACTGACCGCTGTGCTCCTCAACTAATCCATGCTCACCTTCATTACACATCCTAAAACCACCCTGTCCAATTCGACAGGGGAGAAACAGGGAGAGCGGGAGAGAGAGCGAGAGATGGAAATATACCGTATAAAGAAAGGAAGAGAAGGACGTATACAATAACTCTCATTTCAGAAGAGGCATTGTATGTGATAAGACTTACATGGTCAGAAATCAGAGTAAATAAAAAGCACATTTGCCGTCTATCTCTTGGTCTTGAGTGCTGTTTGCCATTGCATTGTTACATGGAAATGACTTTAGGATTGTGTAAGGCAAAGGTAAGCAGATCACAGAAGCCACCACAGGTGCAAATACTGATTTCACTTAGGGCTGGGCAATATATAGATAATATTGATACCATGATTTGAGAGTAGACACTATCTGGGATTCAGGTTATCCCAATATCAAGATATGATCAAAGGTTGTCTTTAAGGCTGCATTACAGTGAAGTGTTACACTATTCCGAACTTCAGAGACTGTTCTAGCTGCTCTAACCAATGCCTTCTACCTACTTGGCCATAATATCCACGCTACTAACCATCAAAAGCACCAATAATCCTCCCCGAAATATTGTCAAATTTTCAATATTGAGCAATTCGTCAAAAGTACAGATATTAGAGATAATACACGCCGCACCCTGATGTGCAGATAATATACATATACAGTATTTGAATTTGTCAATATGGCCCAGCCCCAAATTCCACCACCAGGCTGTGCATGTACAGTGTTGTCGTTTCGCTTGCGAGTCTCCCTCGGGTAAGTGAGCGCAGGGCACGGATGACGTCTGGAAACTAGAGCCTGACTCACTTCAGCACCGCGGACAGCGCCGGGGCCTGCGCTGTTAGGCGCCGGGTCCGGGACCACGCGGGACGCTCGCCGCCACCGAGCTGCGCCGCGGGACGCCGGTGGCCAAAGACGGGGGGGGGGGGGGGGGGGGGGCAGATGAGACGCTCAGTCGGCGAACTGGTGGAACTGGTGGAACTGGTGGAACTGGTGGAACTGTGAACACGCGGCGTGTGGGAAACGGGTCGTGCCCGTACGCGCTTCCGTCCACCGCGAGGCCTCGTGTTTGACTGCCGTCTGTTGTGTGCACGTGTTTATGTGTTCAAAAGATTAAAAAAAAAATTGAACGGTACTGCGTGAGAGCAGTCCGACTGGAGTGAGATGCCGGGTACTGGTGCGTGCGTCCGCCACCTAAAGAAAGTAACCCCATGCATGCGTTCAGTGTAACGAGGTGCCAGGACCCCTTCCGCCCTGACTCACATTCCGCCACATCTCCCCCCTGCAAGAGCTTCAAAGGCGCATCCTGCACGTTTGAAATATGCGGGCAGATTACAGCTCCATCCATCTTTTCCGCCGTACAACCAAATAGAATGCGAATTAAAATAATAATAATATTAATAATAATAATAATAATAATAATAATAAATGAATAAATAAATAAAAAGGATTTGAAAACGCGTCTTTTCCTGCCGTCGATTCCTCACGTGGCTTTTTTTTTTTTTTTTTACCGCATTTCGTGTTGCGCTTTTACCGTTTGCTCGCCGTCTCGCCGCCCCCCACCCCCCCCCCCACCCGCCTATGAAGAAATGTTTACAACCGCGATGCTGCAACGGCGTTGTCACGTTGGACACAGGTACCGCCGCCTCCGGGAGACCGCATATGTCGCAATGAGGAGCCGACACGACGAACGGCCGCCGTGAGGGAGGCGATAATTACAAGGCGATCGAGCGCGTAGGGAGGGGAGGTGGACGGGGACCGTGTGCGCGGTGTGGAGAGAGGGAGAGAGAGAGGGAGAGAAGGAGGAGGAGGAGGAGGAGGAGGATGATGATGGCATTATGTCCAATCATGACATTCACCAGCCTTTTTCCAAGGACATCTCACGGATGAACCGCCGCGGCGATCGCTCCCTGCCGCAGCGGGGAGCCCGCACCGACACCCAAGACGCCCGAGGCGCATTTCTGACCGGCACCGCCGCACTGTGTTTGCCTAAATACAGATTAGTCGTTCGCGCGGTTCGGGACGAGCCGCGACGGAGCGCGACGTGTGGAGGTGCGGGTTGGCGTGCGGACCGGAGGCTGCGGGGCGGGGGAGGGGGGGGGGGGGGGAGGAGGGTGAATGGCAGGTGACTTTCCAGCCCTTACCTAAAATCGCTATATGGATGAATGATCCAGTATCCGGCTGTCTGCACCCTCTCCTGCTCTTTCTCCACGGCTTTCTGACTGCCAAACATGCGCAAGGAGAACTTATTGACTCCCGGCTGCATCATCGCCCCGAACTGCCGCTGCATGAAGCCGCACTGCCTGGACGCCCCGTCCAGGTCGTCAAAGCCGACCATGGCCTCTTCCCGCTCCCCCTTGAAGCCCACCGAGTTGCCGTGGTCCTTGGCGCTCTGGCTGCCCATGTTGTTCTTCTGTATCGAGTCTTGCCTCTGAAACACGTTATTCCCGTCCGCCTTCTCCTCCTTGTTGCTGGAGAACGAGTTGGATTTGTCTTCCATGGTTTTTTTTTTTTTTTTTTTGTTGTTTGTTTGTTTGTTTGGTTTTGTTTTTGTTTTCGTTTTCTTTTTTTCTTTCCCCCCCCCCTTCTCCTATCGGAACGTGCTGTCTCCTGCTCGGGAGCACAGGCTACGCGCGCGACTCAAGAGGACCCGCCGCGATCTCTCGTGTTTCATTTGACGCCCTTCACACCGCTCAGCTCCTCCGCCTCGGCTGCGAATGCCGCAAACTGAGACGGGGCTCGTGTGCTGGAGCCGCCGGATCAGGTTTTCGCGGCGCACCGCCATCTACCGACCGGCCGCCCCGGTGCACCGTCTCTCGGCGCTCCCGGACGAGCGCGCGCGCAGGCGCAGGCGCAGGCGCAGGCGCGCGCCGTCTCCGCTCCGGCTCGCGCGACACTGCGTCTAAACCGGCGCACGCTCGCGCGCCGCGCCGCGCCGGCCGCGCCGCGGCTCGTGGGGCTCGTCCCGACTCGCGCGCCCCTTCCTCCCGTGCGCTGATCAATTCATCAGAACCTCACGAGAACCACGATTACACGGGAAATGAAGTTGATGAAAAAAATCAATGAAATAATAATAATAATAATAATAATAATAATAATAATAATAAAACAACAATATAATACAACTGAATCTATCAAAATGGTCATTTAAAAAAGGAGTTATTCTTGACAGAGATGTAACTGTTTCTAACAAAGGAGTGAATGGAATGGAAGACAGGTTGGTGCGTACTGTAACATACCATTAATATTATACCTTGAAGTTAGACAGACAGACAGACAGACAGACAGATGGATGGATAATAGACTGGTGGATAGATAGACTGATAGATAGATAGATAGATAGATAGATAGATAGATAGATAGATAGATAGATAGATAGATAGATAGATAGATAGATAGATAGATAGATAGATAGATAGATAGACAGATAGGCAGATAGATAGATATACAGACAGACAGACAGACAGACAGACAGACGGATGGATAATAGACTGGTGGATAGATAGACTGATAGATAGATAGATAGATAGACAGATAGGCAGATAGATAGATATACAGACAGAGAGACAGACAGACAGACAGACAGACAGACAGACAGACAGACAGACGGATGGATAATAGACTGGTGGAAAGATAGACAGATAGGCAGATGGATAGATAGATGGATAGATAGATAGATAGATAGATGATGGAAATAAACCTCTGTATCAACAACACACATGCCTCCCTGTGGCAGCAAACACAGTGTCTTGCACGATAGTCTGTTGTGATGGACCTGCCACCTGTGCACCCGTCACCACGGAACAGCGCCATGCATGCCGTCAGAGAGTCACTCTTCCGGTGCTGCTTGGGAAAAACATGACGGAGGAGGTTGTAGGCCGTGTGCGGAGCAGAGAGAGCCACAACACTGGCAGAACGAGAGGCAGGATATATTAAGATGGCAGAGGGA
Organism: Zeus faber; assembly: GCF_960531495.2. NCBI lineage: Eukaryota > Metazoa > Chordata > Actinopteri > Zeiformes > Zeidae > Zeus > Zeus faber. The sequence continues at coordinate 18,091,491 of NC_137204.1, forward strand.
GAGAGAGCGAGGGAGAGTGAGAGAGAAGGAGAAGGAAGGGGGGAGTCGGGACAGCAGGCGGAGTTCTACCTCCATAGGGATACCCTAGCTCAGGCTTGCCCAATGGCGGCGATGGCATCACTGCACAACACAACACAAGGACCATGTCGCCCCACGGGAAATCAAAGCACAAACAAATGCGCGGCACTGCCAAGCTCCCTGTTGAATATATTCAGCAATGGGACGGGAACAGTGTCTCCTGAACAAGGTAATTCAATGCTGCACATTGGAAACTGCACCATTGTGAAGATAACATTTTGAAATTAAACATATTCATATGTAGTACATACTGTATATTGTATGTTCTCATAATTTCCCTTACAACATAAAAAAGTTGCAGTATAGAGTCAGCTTCATGCCTATTGTAGAATTTTTAGAGGGGCTTTTGAATCAGAAAGAGCTTTACCATTCAATTTGACTGTATATGTTCTAAATACAGTAAATATCTTACACTGACTATGGTATTAAAATGTGTAAATTTGTTCAGAAAAAGGTCAATAGATCACATGCTTATAGAAACAAAAATATACTGTTATAATAATATACTGTTGTAGTAATACTATCATTATCATCATCATTATTATTATTATTTGTATTGTTTGTATCATTTGTAATATAATTACTTGTATTATATATACATATATATATATATATATTATCCGCCTGGCATTCTTTTTCTTAGTCAAAGTTATTCAAGCACTATGAAATAACAATGAAATAATAAATAGAAGCACTTCCCAGAGCCCATCTAGTAGTTGTCACATATTGCCAATTACAGTATTTAGGAATGCGTCCACTATGCAGTATTACTCATGTTGAAGCGGTGTAATGCTTTCATTGCTACGCTAAAGCACAGCTGGCCATGTATATCACTGGGGAGAACATTAGCTAAGATATTTTGCATGTTTGGTGGTGGATTATTATGTAATGATCCAATGTTATCATAATTGAAACAGACATCCCTGGATTTTGCGTTTCTGTTTTTTTTGCGTTTTTTTTGTTTTTTTCCCCCTCTTTCAGCATGGTTTGGGTCCGGTTGGATTAGTTAGCAGGCCAACTGTTTTCCCAACACAGCGCTTGTGTAACTTCAGTTAATGTGGCAGGGAGGGACACACACAGAGAGAGAGAAAATATTGCATAAGATTTATGGATTAAAGTAATACAGATATTGACCAAAGTGCAAATGCCAGATGGCCCGTGCACGTGTCAGGGAATAAACAAAACTAAAATAAATATGTGCGGAGCGTACATCACAGGGAAAGCGCACATTTGACGGCATTTCTATTATGCGGCCTGTACGGTCAAGCACTAGTCAATTCCACCCAGATCTCATCAAGCTATATATGTGGCATGCATGGGTAGCTTCAGGATTCTGTCTGCTACAGGAAGACCTTGATGTTCAGAACGAGAAAAAAAAAAAAAAAAAAAAAAGATTAAAATTAGATGGCTCAACCACTTGTAAAAAATAAATAAGTGGCCTTCAGTGTTTCCACTGTTTTTATTTAGTGTTTTTATTTCATCAAGATTTCAGGAATAGTATTCTAGATTTTGAGATAGGATATCTCCAAGGGACAATATTGTATATAGTACAAAGTATAGTACAGTATATATAAAGTGCGTAGTCATATTTTATGAAGATAGTACTAGTAGCAATTGTTATTTTGAAGTATATTATGTTATGGTATAATATAATATAGGAATAAACTATATACTTATCTATATTATGGTAAGATAGCAGTATGAAAGTAATAACACTATGTAATAATAAGTTCAAGTTCAAGTTCAAGAGATTATTTGTCACATACATATACATACGTTCATACATATATGCAGTGAAATGTCATGACACCCGGTGATTACGCACAGTAAGCTCTATAAATACTAAAAAATACCAAAATGTGCGTAATCGACACAAGGTGCTAATACATAACACTAGCATTTATACCACTACTAATTAAACTAAACAAATAAAACAATTAGTTATACTACAGTAATATTAACAATGAAGCGATGAATAAAGCAATAAATATATTAGCTGTTATATTTTTTATATTTACTCCTATCTTTACATTTTGCTGATATGACCTGGAAGATACCACTACAGTCGCTGGCACGGTGCAACATAAAACCGACCACACCGCGAGACTTGTGTTGATGACCGCTGTTATTGAAATACAGAAAAGAAACCGGAGCACGACTCTTTCTTCCTGCACAGCGATGCCTGTTTTCCAGTTCTTATCCTCCAGAAGCCTCGCGGAAAAAGCGGCTCCTCTCTACAGTTACATCGAGCCGTCTCTGCTTACAGAAAATAGCTCATTGCGACGTGGACCACAGCATAGACTCTCAATGCCAGGCACTGCTCGTGCCACAAATAGCATCAGCAGGCTACAGGATGGCTGCGTTGTGTTTCAATGCCCCCCGTGGCCTCTTTTCGTGTTTTGCAAGTCATTCAACGTAGACCCGGTTTAATGTATGGTCCCTGGAATACATTGTTTCTCTATTCCGGGTAACGGAGTAAGAAGCAACGCGACGACCCCACTTTCCAGTTGTTGAATAACAACTCCTGTAAAAGCCGGTCGGCTTGTTGTCGCGGGCACAATCCAATTCCGGTCCCTCGTCATATTCGTGGGAAACTTCCTAATACTCTCACTTGTTTATACCAATCATTGTTTGCTGATTAAGTCAACCCTGCCCCCAGCTGGGTGGTATCCAGATCCCCGGCGTCCTCCCAGAGGTCCAAGATATCCTGATAGTCTCAACTGGAGGGGGACCAAGGCTGGCAATCGCATTACACTATGCCCGTCTTCCCAGCCTCAATGCCGCTCTAAGTCTTCCATCATGGGATGAGCATCCAAAGGGGGCAAGTGAATTAGTAGCCCCGTCTGGCCCATGAGCCATAAGATTTGTAGTTTTAATTTGTGCCTGTTATTGAGCTTGTTCCCTCTCGAACATTTCCGATGCAATGAGAAATGTTTAATTGGGAAATATTTACTTATTATTTTTTATTGCCAACATATTATTATTATAATGACGATTATTATTGCCATAGGCATAGTGAATCATAGATCAGTCTGATCAGCAATTACATGGGCAAACATATTGTACTTACATATAAAACCTCTTATCCTCTAAAAGTGGGAATCCATTGATAAAATTGTGCACTATTACAGAGTCTCCAAGAAATGATTCAAAGGTTGTGAACTCCCCGACAGAAATGAAACCCAGCCCACCTCTGCCTCCCGTATTGTTTTTTTTTCCGGAAGAACCACTATTATGCCATAGTTCACCTTCCCCCAGCTGCTGGGATAATTTTTCCATAGTTGTGAAAAAAAAAAGTGATTTCTAATCTCATAATTAAATCTGAGTGCGGGGTCATTACTGTGGCTTCACGGCTCTGGGGTTTCTAGAACCAGGGAGGCTGCTCTCTGCCATGTTGGATACGACGTCATTCGCGGGTAGTTTACCTTCACGTCCAGATGGAAATAGGCTGCATAAGCTCTACAGGCAGTGGAGGGAGAGGAAGCTAAAGCAAACTGCGAATGCGCAGATTTCATCACTAAAATGACAAAACAAGACAGGCCGAGCCACGACCAAGGATGGATGGGGAGGAAAATGTTCTCCCTTGTTTATTGGTAATTTGTGTATTGTCTATTTTGTGTGTGGTTAGAAGCAAACACAGGTTTAGGTTTAATTTACCAGTAGGAGATCTTCATCTAATCATGATGTGGATTTTATATGAATGAATACTTAATACATAATTCCAAATATGATAAACCTGGACCTAATTGTCCAAATTTGTTCCAACCATAGCAATCGTCTCTGACCAAATTCTAATCAAGTACCATGTCAGGTTGTCAGAAGCCACGAGGCTGCGATGGAATAAAATGGGTCATGTTGTCCATACATCAACATGATAAGATAATGTATAAATCAGTCCACAGCAGGAACGCTGTGTTGCCTGGAGGCTCAGAGGCCTGTAAACAGTCAGGGCAGAGCTGGAGGCCCGGTGGAGGCTCTCCTGCACCTTCCAGTCAAACCAGTGACCTCCTATGGGCAGTTTCCCCTTTTAAGTCATCTCCCATCGACTTTGGCCAAATGATAAGAGCACGGGGAAAAGTGCTTAGAGTGCAGAAGAGCTTGTGTAGAGTATGTTGCGCATTAAACTTCATGTCACGATTACAAAGAAGACAGCTTTACTTGAGCAATTCCATTTATGGGGACTTTATACCTTTATACCTCCCCTACATTTATCTATAGCAGTAGCACCAGCAACAAATTTGAAAAAGTATGTATCTATGTTCAATGTGTGTTTCATACACAAACGAATGCAATCAGCTTCTAAAAAAAACCTCAAGGTTAACTTTTAAGTTTAAGTCGGTTGACACAAACTGGAGGCAAATTAAGAGTTCATGACGTTTTCTCATGAAGTATTTTTTACTTTTAATACTTGAATAAAATGGCACATATTACTGGAGCACTGCTTTCCTAAGGAATTTATACTTTTACTTAAGTATAGGATCGGAGAATTTTCTCCACCACTGGTTGGGTGATCTGTACATCAACAAAAGGGGCAGTGTGATTGATAAAGACCATTTTTTTTTTTTTTTAAACAAAAGGCAAGAGGAAGGAATCCTGTGCATTAGCTGGGAATCTCTCGCGGGCTTGAGTCCAGCGCCGCAGAGAAAGCATTCTTGGCCGTCAAGTGGCGGTCAACACCTTTCGCCGCTATCACGTCGGCGGCGGTTCGTCAGCTCTGATGAACGACACCCTCCTCCACCGGCTGGGTCACATGAAAGATGCAAACACGCCGATCGCCCGTCGCTATCTGGTCCAACGGTCTCATCAGGTCGGGGAAAGGGGAGAGCCTTATTGTTAACCCTGTTCTGTGTCATGGCAAAACCGCCGGTATTCTCTGGCTGCGGCCGAAAAATCAATGCCCTAAACCGATTCAGTTGCATTCTCTTAGAGTCAAACCAACCTCTGAAGTTAAAAATAGTACAAAGTGCACCATGTTTTCTGTTTATTATTTCTGAGGCAACATGTCTTCCAAACTATTAAATTAATTGATTTTATAGATTCCATCAATTATTTACGAATGGCTTTTGTTCTGTGTACAAAGTCACAAACAGAGTTTTTTTTTTTTTTTTTTCTATCTGTCTCTATCAGATATATCTACCACTCGATCTGGCTTGATCGAGTGTTTCAAGTTTTGCTTTTAAGAGGAGCAGGGCAATGAAATGTTCCAGTCGATGAGTTGACAACACTTTTTGAGAAAAATAAAAATCTTGTCAAAGGCCATTACTTCAGCATGAGGTATAAAAAATCTGGAGCAAATGGGAAAAAAAAAAAAAAAAACATCTTTTGCTGCATATGCGGAGAGAGCCCACGTTCTTTTCACAGCTTGTGTTGTGATGCCACTGCAGCCAACTGAATGATTGTTGGTCATGATTTCAATCATCAATTCATTCTCCATTTACTATTTATTTACGGTTACCCTCCAAATTAGTAACATAAAAGCAATAAACCATATCAAACCTAAAAAACAAGATAGATGTTACAATCAAAAATGATTAACTATGCATCAAAACAGTTTGACATGGTCTAAAATGTTGTTGAGATGAACAAAATCCTGCACCGAAATCATGAAGAATGATTGGATAAGTGACTCATATCAGGTCCTTTGTTACTTTGAAAAGAGCAGATTAACGGGTATTTAGTTAGTTATTTTGGGAATAAAGTGAGCAGCAGACCTACAATAGCAGACCTTGGCCATTTAATTGTATTTTTGTGTGTATATTGTACAAAACAAACAAACAAAAAAAACTTGGAAAACTGCAAAATATTAAGTATTTTTAAGCTCTTTGCTGTTCAGTTTGTGCTTCTTTAATTGTGATTAAGTTGAGTGGTCCTTGAAATGAATGCATCAAATATCAATAATTTCTCTTCGTAGGATAAATTGAGAAAAGGGTGAAAGAGAGCCACAAAACAACCCGCCTGCCTGCGTATTTCTATGTGGTGTCGTTTTTCTTGTCTTGACCTTTTGCTTTATGTTTTAATGATTTTAATCCCATTCTCCAGGCTCTCCTTTAATTGGGTTAGGGTTCACTTCATATAGAATAGGTGTCAAGTAATAATTAAGTATAAGTGTTAGAACACACCATGTGTTTTTATATCCGTGGTAAGTTTATCTGGAAAGATTTGAATAGGTATCCCTGGCTACTTTCTAGGATTAGCCTTTTGCCAAAGGTCAATAAGACAGTCCAAACCGTCCCAACGAGCGACGGCCCGGTCACGTGCAGACTGACACTGGGGGACAGGGAAATGCCTGTAGACAGTGGATCAGGTGTTGATACATCACTCACAGCCTTTTTCGCTGCCTAATTCCAGCTTTGTGGCATGCAGTGTCTACTTGCTAAGCATAGTAACCCCAAAGGATTGGCAAGTATTTTTAGTAATGGATTTACTGACGTGCTGGTTGATCCCCTGATGGGTGGCGTCCTTTTGAACAGCCACTGAGGAATAGACCATTCATCCTTTTATCAGACCAGAGTTCACCTGAGCGTGTGTTTGAGCATGTTTCTGTGTATGGATATGTTAGTGTGTGTGTGTGTGTGCGGTGCGCATGTGTGCGCAACTAATCGAAGAAAAAACAGATGAGCCGCGCAGTTGCCGCGCCGCAATTCGCCAAAGACGGCAACTAACCGCTCCATTTTCGTCATATTTACAATTTCCCGTCCCTCACTCTCACAACCTTCCCGTCCACCGATGTCGTGAAAGTGATTTCCGCTGGAATTAGATTGTTGTTAAAACTTTGTAACACCTCCAATTAAACGCTGCTAGTCCCACAGCAAGCGCGCTGAACTCATTAATCACTTCCCTTGCCAACCCCACTTTTGAAAGCTGGAAAGTTTTCAAAAGAACAACAACAGTGGCGCCATCATTTATGCACTTGCTGCAGCTCGCTGGGCCCAGACCAGACCTGCCGTTTGGGATAAAAATTCCGCGACGATGAGGATGTAACACGGGACAAAATTCACTTGACCTAAATCATTCGGAGCTTAGTGGGGTTGTAGACACGTCTTGTGATGGGATGCGGCTGATCGGTTGCACACATATAGTGTTATGTCATTATGTGTGTTTTTCTGGCAATTTTCAATATTTTCCTATAACCTCTGCACTCATCTCAACTTAGTGATTGTGTTACTAGCAAAGATGCATTCATAGTCAAGTAGGTTGGCGAAATTAATTTGTCAGAATTGACAGGGAGATAATGAGGAGCCTAATGAGGAGTCTAATGAGGATTTTAATCATCTCTACACAGTATATGCATATCAAGACTATTTGCCGTGTTTGCCGAACGTGCCGGTAAGGAAAAATGCAAAAATATTCAAACCTTGAAAGCTGTATTAACTACAATGCTGTTTCTGATGCAAAACAGCCTGGAGATATTATTCCAGGCAAACTTTGATTTTTGTATGCGTCCTGCTTTCTAGACAATGTTTACATTAACCTGTTAACACCTTCCAACAACATTCTGGGAGCACCCTTCCCCTCGTGCTTGGATAGAATCAAACTCCATCAATTTATGAGACTATGTATCGCGGATAATGGTAAACGGACAAACCTTTGGTTTGTTAGTTTTTTTGTTGTCGGTCAAATTCCGTGTTCACGCCTCACAGCGTGCGCTTTACAGTTAAATCGATGTCAAGGTAAGCCCGCGTGTGTAACAGTCCCAGACCGTAGAGCTACCACGCTGAAGTATATCTCAGTGAGATTACTCCTCTACAGGCAGATCTTGGAAGGACGTTGATGACAGCAGTCCTTGAGTGTCAGAGTTGATCGCCTCAATCTGACAGTGAGGTCAACAGTCGCATGGAGAGCAGTAAACATCGCCGCGTGTAATGTAATGTGCACCGTCTCAGCGCAACGTATGCCGTAACTGGGTGCGCGCGATGCCTTCTTGTGTGAGATAACAGCACAAAGTTGTGCTCCCCTCATACAGCACGAAAGACGTGAGCTCGACTCAAAGTCGAGTCGTTCCTTGTAGATAAATCTCGTCACGTCCAAAGGTACGCGGTTCATCTGTCTGGTAAAGAAATGATCCGCCGTGACATATGAAAATTGAAACCCCGGAGTACAACAAAGGCCACGTAACCGCTGGCCAGATATGAGTGGAATCTAAATGTTATTTATGGATCTAAAAAAGTGTAATCCCTTAAACGTTGGAACCAGAGATTTGAGGGGCTGTTAGGGAAAATCCTGCCGTAATCCCCTGTGATCTCAAGTACTCTAGGTCTCAGACGGCACAGTCCACAGCCGTGTCTGTGTGGCTCCGTTTTGGGACAGAATTACTGAAGATGAATTCAGAACCTTGGTAAGAGGATATGATGTGTTCCTGGGCCAAGGTTTGGGGAATTGAAGGAGGGTATGTGGCCTGTGAAGGGGCAGAGCTAGCGCTGCATCACGGTGTGCACACGTAACTGCATGACGTCACCGCTTGTCCTCACCCTCTGCCTCACCCCCCTCTCTAAATACAAAAAAAACAACACAAAAACAACTTCTCCAAATCCACTCTTATACGTCTCCCTTTTGAACAACCATACTGGTGTCAGTACTGACGATAGCTGACTTTTAAAAATTTTTATTTTTGTCTCTATTTCTGGATTTTGTAAAATTTTAAGGATTTGTTGAGAAACCTTAAATTTATGTCCTAGTCCCAAATAGGGTAACAACACATGTTTCTGTCAAGGGCACTTCATTTTGCTGTATTTGGTATTTGTTATTTACATTTCAAAAGGCAGAAGTGCCATTGCTTTAACGAGTACAAAATACGTCAAAATTAAGTACCTTTGACAGAAATATGTGTTGTTAGCAGTGGTGAATGGGACCAGGAGATCATTTTAAGGTTGGTCAACATAACATTAGAATTTTTCCAAAACCTGAAAGAAGTTATAAATTGAGGGCTAAAACCCAATTTGATCTCCTTTCAAGCTCCTTTATCAGCTGCTTTATTTGTACGCTTGAATTATATATTTTTTTGTTTTTGCACCTCTCTATCTCTCCCCTCATACCGTCCTCTCTAAAAACCCCTTTGTCTCCCTTCAACCTCTCTCCCGTCCAGCGCTCACTGGATTAACCTGCCGGCGCTGTCGTATCCTGGCGTCGAGGATCCCGGGAGATTGCTCTGCTGTCTCAGCTGCGGAGCAAGGTTGAACGTCTCAAAAGTAGGAGGTTCCCTTTGGCACGACTCATTACCACACGCTGTGCCCTCACCTTGCGAGCCACGGTGTTAAGGCACGATTATACATTTCCACTACATCAAGGGTAACACGAGGGGAGCGCTGAGGAACACATTATGATGCCAACTATGAATTCCTGGTTAAGCAAAATGTTAAAAAATGTGTTTGTTTTCCATGGATGCAGTTCTCTCCTAAATGGAGCACTGAGTTTTCCTTGACCGTGTAGGTACACACTCGTGTCATTGCCCTTGATCTAGAACTGAAGTTACATAACCTAAGTTATGTTCATTAGGCTACATGGGGTTGAATTAAGGGGATACAATTCATTCTACTGTGTACAGTACTTATACATGCATTGGATAACGATGAAGTCCAGTATTTGTTATTTTCAAGCAAAGCTAAGTTTGCATACTGGCCAGAATGAGAACAGCTGGATACAGAACAGGAAACACTCCATGGCCAAAAAATCTAGGCATTTGAAATAGTTGTTTGAGAATAGTGAACATGAAAACACTGATTTTATATTCCTACTTGGTGTACATTAAATGTGCATTTGGATTGAATTGGACCTCTAATTTGGGAAATATGAACTTCCTGAAAACTAAACATTTCAAGTGAATTTCAAATTTATTATTAGTATTAAAGTACGACCATTAAAGGGGATGACAGTCCAATCCAATCAATCTAGTATGCTTGGTTTGATTTTATTGCTTCCAGGTGCCTCTGCACGAATGCCTCCTACTCCTATAATGTAAAAAAACAAATCTGAATCCAATAAAAAAAAACACTGTTTGCCAAATAGTTTATCCTTGTCTGAGCTGATCTTTCCCTCCATGATGGTCGTGTTTTGTGTGCTGTCTAGCGACAAAACACAGTGAATAAACAGAATAAGAATGGGTGTACTTATCTCAAGAGCATTATGTGCAGTACTGACAGACGTGAATGTGGTGAAATGTAGATAATCAAACAAACAGTAAACACCATCAACACTCACCTCTCCTGCAGCCATTTTACCTCAGATGCATCGAGTGCATTCTCACACAGTTGTTAAACACCTTCCTCCAAAAATGGTTTGCCTCTGGGGAGAAGTAAGAAATTGCCTAGAGTGTGGTAGACATGGCCATTATGATGTCAGCAAAACCACTATCAACCCATCAAAACCACTGCACCTAATTATAGCCAGCGTCTTTATGAAAGTATAAATCATTGCAAAGATTCCGTCTTGAGCAACTGATAATAATTAATAGTTGTCGGATAAAGCAGACAATCTAATACCCAAACTTCTAATTCTGTTATTTAGCAGCCACGGTTATATTGCAATAACTATAAATCTAATATGCGCGTTTATATGTAGATAGGATAGGATAGTAGATGTATATAGAGCTTTGAGATTGTGTATACCGTATAATCTATTGGCTCTCCCGTTGATATAGACAGCGTTATGTGGACTAAATGCCCAAGTCATTTTCCATTTTCCAGTCATCTGCTTGATTTGCAGTCAGTACTTCTTTGAATTTATACGTTTTAATGAGGTCAAAAAAGGCAAAGTCATGACCACATTTCAGACCACACCATTTAAAATGGCTGACAGCACTGCAGCAGCCACACCAGTTATTAATGACACAGGTGCCAAGTGCTTTTGCCATCAGCTTTACGGGGCAAACTAGCAAGTATTTGAGAAATGTTGTGAACTGAGCCAGATCATACCTTCATCAGTGCTTTGTTTCAGACATTCTGTTTTCTGTAGGAAATAATGGATAAAGGTAGTTGGAGGCAATCTTGTTAGGATGCCACCGTATTTAATTTGCGAAAGTGAAAACCTTTACCTGTATTTTGTTTTTAATTATTGTGTTGTGTCCTTGTAGTAACAACCTTTTTAATTTTGTTCTGCTGCCTATCTTGGCCAGGTCTCCCTTGACAAAGCGATGCCTGATCTGAGATCTCAGCTGGACATTCCTAATTAAATAAAGGTTTGATAACAAAAAAAAAAAACGGTCTACCTGCCAGACATGAGGGTTTTGAGCCACAGACAGTAGCAGTAATACCCACTCCCCTGGTTTGTAATTTTATGGAAGGAACGCGCCGTAGACTACCAGTATCCAAATAGGTAGTATGTAAATTTCCCCGTTGTGGGACTAATAAAGGTTTATCTTATCCAAGTCCTTGGTTCCCCTTGGTGGTAGATCTGGGTGTTCTTCCAGCAGCCTTTCCAACCACCCGGGAGTACATGCCTGAAACTACCTCCACTAAGCAGGTCAGAGAGCTGCAAACCCTGTCAGTACGCCCCCTGTGTGCTATGGAGTAATGCTACGGTGTAAGGAGCATTTATCTCCTCCTCACCTTCCGCCTCTAACAAGCGAAGACTGCCTACCCTCTGTCCAGTGCACTTGAACAGAGTAAGGGAATTCAGATTTTGTGATAGTTTGTAACAAGTCTCTGTCGGTTGGAGAGCAGGGTTAGGAGATGGACCAGGAGGCAGGTGGAACGAAAAGCAGCACTAGATGGGCATTTATTCGAACAGAAATAAAAGATGTTTGTCTTTTCAGACAAACGTTTAATTGATCACCTGTGCGTGAGAGTGAGGTGAAAACACAGCATATTTTCAATGCTCTGCTAGGTTACCTCAATAGTCTGCGGCTGCACCCGCTCCCGGTTGCCAGTGCTGGCCCTCCCCAGGCGCTGATGCCGCCAAAACCATTCCCCACTGCCACATACCCCCACCGCCCGACTTACACCGGGGAACCGCCCAGCCAACAGCTAACACCCCCCCGCCAGAGCAAAAGAGAAAGTCAGCCACCACCATCTTAGTCCAGATACCATTGTGTGATCCGGGCGTTGGCATCCTTCATGCAAGTGAAGCCATTGGAGCTGGGCGTGGTCCGAGGGTGAAGGGGCACCCCAGGAGGTAGTAATGTAGAGGGCTGAGCGTCCACTTGACTGCCAGGCACTCCTTCTCCACGGTGCCGAACTTTGGTCTCCCACTGGTAGAGCTTTCTGCTTTCTGCTGATGTACTAACACCTCCTGGATCAAAACGGCGCCAAACCCTCCATTCGAAGCGTCTGTCTGCAGGACAAATGGGAGAGCAAAGTTAGGTGTATGGAGCACTGGCTCCCCACAGAGCGGCCTGTTGAACCCTCTCAAACGTCAGCTGAGCTCGTGAGGCAGCCTTCCGGTTGAGGTCTGTTTGGGGACCGGTCAGTGCTGAAAGGTTTGAAATAAAGCCTGTGCATTAGTCTGCGATCCCGAAAAATCTTGGGCAGGCCACAACTGCCGCTGCATTGTCTACTGTACCTGAGGATGCAACTGCCCGCCACCCAAGTGGTACCCCAGATACCGTGCCTCCCTCCATCCAAGCACACACTTCTTTGGGTTGGCTGCCAGCCCAGTTGAGTTTTGCTTTAAAAAATATATTTTGCAAGCCTTCTCCTGGTTCACACGACTCACGCTGAGCTCCAGCTGGCTCTGTTTGGACCGGTGGCTCAGACACTCCTCGCTCACTCTGTGCAGCTCTCCGTCCTGCAGATGCCGCGCCGGTGGAGCTCCTGGTTCTGGAGCCGCAGGCCATTCATCTCCTGCTGCAGGACCTGAACGGCCTGGTCCTGCCGCTGCTTCTGGAAGGCACCGGTGTCCTCCTGTACCTCCACTCGGCGGCGAAGGGCCTGCCCTAGTGGAGAATCACCCTGTCCTCCTGTTGGTCCGTCCATCGGATCCTGTCGACTACGCAACTGTAGTCTCTGTCGGTTGCGGGGTAGGAGATCGACCAGGAGGCAGGTGGAACAAAAGCAGCCGTAGCTGAGCGTTTATTCAAAGAGAAGATAAAGATGTGTGAATTATACGTTTGTCTTTTCAGACAACCGTATAATTCATCACCATTGCGTGCAGTCGGGAATGGGAGCCCAGTCCCTCTTTGAAAGTTATAATTATATTTTGGATTATATAAAAAAAAAGAAAAAAGCCAAAACTTCTACATAATTCAACACACAATCACAACATCATTCTGGCTTTTAAAGGCATTGCCTGGGAACATTTTATTTTTTTTATTCCATGTCGTTTCCCGGAGCAGACTGACAAATCATTGTGACATACTGACACCTCATTCTCCCGCTTTGCTCGCTCCAGCTGATAATGAATGGAGCCCAGCACTGCCCCATGTCTGAAGAGGGGACTAAGCAATTTCTCATATAGCCTCTGCCAAGGACCAGTACTGAGGGATAGTATTGCAAACATTCTTGTTGGTGTAAGCTGAAATATTAACTATAGAGATCAGGGGTCGGAACCTATGGCTCGTGAGCCAATTATGGCTCTTTCGAGGACGGTATATGGCTCGCAAACAATTTTGAGCTAAAATTTTTCATCACAATTAACAAGTCATAAATAATTATTCTGTGTCATTTTAAAGTCAAAAAGGTAGGGAAATGAAATGTGGCGGACAAAGGGGCGTAGTCAAGCACCGGCTGTGGAACACAGAAAGACTCCGGGGGCCTTTTACTCAGCGCCCTGCCCCTCCCGGGTCTCCGCTCAGGCGCCACTTATCGGAGTCTCTGCCACAGGTAAGGGTTCAGGGAGGGAGACGGAGGCTTTCTGGCCGTGGTGCGCCGACATGGCGAGTTTTGGCGAGCAACCTAGCTCACGTTGAACTGATGGAGGTTCAACGCAGCATGAAGCTTAACCTCACTACGTAGGAACAAGACTACAAGGCCATCAGCAAAACCATGCAGCACCAGAAGTCGCATTAATGGTAAAAAGTATTTAATTTATTATTGGTTAGCTACAGTATAACAACAATATTATTAGGAAGAATAAAGAGAAATGTATTATAGATAGCGTTTTTTTAGGTACTCAGAGATGTGTTATACGTTGAAAATGTATCCCTTACTTAGAAAATGCACGCATTAAGTTGCATTCAATTTTATGAAACATTATATGGCTCACAAGGAAATACATTACCAGCCAAAAAGGTTCCCGACCCTAGATATAGAGCATAATTGAATTGATCTCCTAAGGGTACAGGCTGTGGTTGAGGTTTTGAAGTTGTACAAATGCTTTATCTAAACATACTTGTAATAATATCTTAATCACAACATGTTTGTCACTTTGAGCATTCTTATTTAGATTTGGTTTCTTTTTGCAAAAAGAAACCAAAGGATTTGTATTTAACGGCCATCGGTTTTGGTTTATCTACAATATGTGAAAAATAACTTTGGGAAGCTGGTGAAATCTTGTCTCCATCTTTAATGGGACCTTGGAATCTACCCTTATGATTTCTAAATATGTAAAGATCATAGATTAACAGAATACATAATTATCAATGATTATGCGGACGCAAAAGGCACCCTGAATGGAATGTTATTAACTGGTCACCCCACTATGGTTATATTTATTCTATCTAACTATCTGAACAGATTTTGCTCAATGCTTGAGAGGGATGCTGATATATTAACTAGACAGACGAGGAATTTCAATATTTGTTCATGGAAAGAATTAACAAAATGTCTGGCCCAGAGCTACTGTGCAGCGAGGATGTGCATGTATTATATGAAATGTATTCATGTCATAATTGCACGATGAGTCAAGATTATTAGGAAGAAAAGAAAGAGGGGCGTGGGCTCCTGCAGTACATACAAACACACGAAAAATGGAATATGCTATGAAATTGGTTCGTTGCGTTTTGTATTTTTAAATGAAAAAATGAAAAAGCCATGAGTTTCATAATGCTGATTTGGAACAGGGTGAATGTAATATAAAGGGGTTGTGTCTGGTACAGCTATCAGTGCTATATTAGGATTTGCCTTTACCTCATCTTGTTTCACTCTGTTCTTTTGCCAGGTGGTCATCTTTAAGAGAGAAACAGTAAAGCAAGCAAGTCAAAGCAAGCCAATGGTCATGCAAACTTTACTGTGTACTACAGATATTGTCATTTTGCTTCATTTTTTTCCTTTTCTATCAGAAACTACGATGGAAAATGTAATACAAAACAAAATCTAAACTCAATATCAACTACAATTAAATTTAAAAAACATAGCCTCGAACTTTACTAATTGGTCGTCTGTCGGTGCAGCAGTCTAGGCCGATGCAATATTCATCATGCTGCGTCTACCTGTATCAAAAAGTGAGATAAGAACCTCCTGATCGCACACAAAGATCACTTAATGTTTAATTGACCAATGGAAAACCAAGATTTAAAGTGGATAGTTTTCAGTAGCACAACTTAATCCTTTTTTTTCTGCATGAGAGCACAACAGAATGAATACTCTGGGATTAAAAAAGAAGTTTATAGTGTTGTAGAACAAAACAAATATTTATCACCCCTTGTGAAGGCACTGATGTGCACACTGGTGATTTCCAGCCTGAAGTCATGTGTGCTGTTCCAAAATGCAGGTGATCTGTAAATTATTCAGGACAGTAGTTTTATTCGGAAGCAAACAACAGTAGTATTGTTGCTTGCTTTCTGTCATATAATCTCACAAAGATATTTTCACCTACCCTGCGTCCAATGTACCCCATGCTACATAGTACATGTAGTACTATCTAGCATGTTTATAGCACATACAATTGTACAATCGTGTACCTTTCGAGTGGCGGTTTTGGTGATGGATCTTAAATAATTTCCAAAAGGTGATCATTGATTATCTGATGATCTAAGATCATAAAAAAAAAAAAAAAAAAAACCACAAACTACTCATCAGTGGCAATATTTGACACTAAACAATGTTCATCACACCTGAAATTCCTACTGTGACCATTCTACATGAATTAGGACCAAAGAAGGGGCCTATGACAAAGCTCAAAAATCAAGGTTAAGGCCCTTTGAGCTCACATCCTCATGCATAATTCAGATGCTCACCAGGGCAAGATACTCCAGTTCGATCCCTTTCCGATGAATCAGTCACTAATGACTCATTTAGCTCATCAGGCTTGACATCGGTAGACCCACCATTTAACTAACAGCACTTCTGAGTGACGATCTGGCTTGAGGTGCCAGAGCTCCTCTACTGTTCTCCCTTCAAGTAGCATTCCCAGTGGATGTGACAAGAGTAGGACAGGACATATTTTTTGCCCTGTCATACCGTGGTAGGGGGGAGTGGTTTTGGCCGGAAGGGGACGTCTTTAAAAGCTGTGGTCGTTTCACCTCTCTCCTGACAGCGAGGCTGGGCTCCCATTGCAGAGCTTTGTGACGTTGTCTGAAAAGACACATTTTTATTTACGTTAAATAAATGCCCAGCAAAGGTGGTTTCCTTTGCACCTGCCCCCGGGTCAATTGCTCTACCCCGCAAAGACAAGAAGCTTGTCACAGTGGCACCCAATGTAACAAGGCGGTAATTTAACATAAATAAAGATTGGTCTTTTCAAAAGACGTCACTAAGCTCTGCAATGGGAGCCCAGCAGCTTTACACGACTCCATCTCCTGCAGCTGCGCTCCCTTCCGCTTGTCGGTATTGGCTCTTCCCACCTGCAGATGGCGCCAAAACCACTAGCCTGACAGCATAGCCATTCTATTACCGGATCAACTAAATATTCTCAGAGCTTGAAGTCAGGCATAGATGTGTGAATCAGCGCTGACATCACCTGAACAGACCTGCATCTATTACTCTTCCCGGCCAACTGCCATTCATGATCAATTCCTGGATGCTTGTGTGTGGGGGAAAGACACATTCTGTGGCGCAGTTGGTTAGCACTTTCGGCTGTTAACCGAAAGGTTGGTTTGAGCCCACCCAGGGGTGTCAGCTATCCTTTTATGGCTACGGTGGCACCGCGCATTCCACTGCTGCCTCACAGCATAAGGTCCTGGGGTGGTGTTGGCACCGTGCTCCGACGGGTTATCTCCCAATTAGGGTCCTTTTCTGTGTGGAGTTTGCGTGTTCTCCCCGTGCTCACATGGGCTTTTCTTCACGTCATGTCACGTCAGTAAGGACCCCCACCAAAAACATGCACATCATCATCGTCTGACCAGCGATGGGCATATGGAACCAGGTCCCTGGCCGCGTCGTCGTATGCTGCCCACTGCTCCTGGCTGCTCCCCCGGAGGAAGGACAAGCCAGGATGGGTCAAATGCAGAGGACTCATTTCACCGGCCACCATCCGAAGCCTGTGTGTGTGTGCGTTGGTCGCCGTCACTGCATGAATGCATGTGTCGTGGTGTGCTGTTTGACAATTGAAGATTCTTCTTCCCTCTTCAAATACCTGAAGTCTGAATTCATTGACCCTGAAAATCTTAAACTTGATAGAATATAACCGACCGCCAGTCCGGCGTATAGCATAGAGTTGGGTGGTGGGGGTTTCTTGTGCACTTGCATCCTGTGCCTTAGACTTCCATGATTGATAGTTTTCATTAAATGTTCTCAGTTGTTGATTACAAATACACTTGTGCTACGATGTTTTCATATTGCTGGGCATTCATATAGCCCATCAGAGACCGCTTCAGGAAGGAGGAGGAGGAGGAGGAGGATGAAAGACCAAAGAGGGTATCAGGTGAAAGTGTTTCCAATCAACGTAAACTCCATCCTCTCATTTCCCCGTGACATGTGAAAGACAGGCTCACTAGTGGCAACACGGATCAAACGGAAAAAGGCAACTAAAGAATCTTCCTCCTCCTTCGTTCTCCTTCAATTTCTGACATCAGCTCCCCTGGAACATCTGTCAACTCTACTCAAAGTTCCCCCCTCATAAGCCTACCCCTGAGCCCCAACAGGAGCATGTGCTTTTGGAAAACAGTGTGATAGGGAATAAACCCAACTTGTGCCTGAGTTTAGCAGCATAAATGAGACAGCTCTCGGAAGAGCAGAACAGGATGCTCCATATTACAAAAAACACAAATTAAAAAACACCCGTAACAACATTATGGCTCAGTAATAAAATGGGGCCAGAAAACAGCGAATTTATCAAACTGAACTGAATGAAACTGAACGTAATTGTTTAAAATAACCCCTCAAATTTACAAAGTGAGATTGCTGTGGCGTAATGCCAGCTTTCCCTGAAATGTGGAGTGAGTTTTTGTACAGATTGTGGATGTTTCCCCCATTACTTTACTGACAACTCTGATAGGAGTATAAGCTGCGCCTCCAGTATGGGGAAAAGGCTGGACTGTTGCATGGATTAAACCTACCTACGTAGTACAGGGGTGAGCATAAACAAAAGTCCAAACTGTTCCTTAATATTTGACATTGAACTATGTGCGATGTTAAAAATGTACCGTAGCAAAATAACTGCAATGTAGATTGTTTTTACAAACATTATTTTGTAGCTTGTCTCCATATTCCTAATGCACCTCCTGTAGCCATTGTTGCTTGCCACTCTGCGCTCTGTTCCATTGGTTGTGCCCTCAATGCCTTTATCATGGCCTCAACGGTGTCCGGATGATGTCCCAGTACCTGTCTATACATCTCACTGACGGGCCAAGGGCCAAAAGTAGTTTTCTACGGATGAACAGGCTCAGCATGGCCTGTGATTGAAAACATTATGTTTCTCTTTGCTGCGTTTGCTCCGGTATACAACTGCATCGTGTATGTTCTCAGTGGAGACGCTGTGCCACCCTCCACGGTACAAGGCATGATCTGGCAGCTGAGCTGTTCCTGTCCATTGTCAGTGCTTCCCCTAGTTGTGATCAAGCAAGAACCCTTGCTTGTAAAGCCATATGCTCCAACAGCCACAATACTAAAGAGGTATGTGGCATCCACATGGGCGAGGGGAATGATTGTGTGAAATCCTTTACAACTACAAGTATACAAGTCTTGTAAAGGTGGAGCCTACGTGATTTACGTTGATAATCCCAAAGCAATTTAGCGTAAATTCAATCTTTCCCTGAAGTCTTTGGCAATCTTTCTCCACCCCCCCTTGTTTGGCACAGGCATATATTTGGCCACCCAAATAAACTTGGTCACCTTCTGGATAGTACAAGAGACATTATTCCAACAGTGACAGTGTTGGAAATTGTCCAATAGGAGCCCCCTGTTGCCAAACTGTTGTAAAATAAATATGCCAATGTCCTTGTCGGAAAGAAAGAAGGAATAATAAACTGTCATTCAATTGGAATATTGTTTAGGAATGGTAATGAATGAATGAAGCAAACACAGAGTTTTTAATAACTGCTTGCTGGCGGCATGGGCTAGAGTCTTGCTTCGCTAGATCTCCTCCATAGGAGACGGTCTGGCAAGACCAGGCTTGTTGGAAATAAGGGCAGCAGCAGCTCCCCTACTTAATGAAGGAATCTGGTCTTTTTTTATTAAATGGAGATTTAGCGAAAGTTCAGTCAGGAAGACTACTCACTATCGCGCCCAGGTAGTATATGTCAGCCCCGCCATTTGAGGACAACCAATCAGGGCCTGCCACACCCTATGTGGAGCCAATCCCATGGCTTCCCGACAGTATTTGTATAAGCGTTTCCATTATCCGGTAATTGCCGGTTTTTGACCGGGATAATCTGTTCAAGTCCGACATATTTTAAGCTCTCCAGTCATAGTGTCCGGGGAAAGTAATTCCCTCCAAGCACAATTTGAATTAGTGCTGGGTGGATCATTTCCATAAAAAAAACAAGTCCGCAGATCTGTTCATTCCTGCGCTCGGCAAGTTGCACCGGAAAGCCAATCAGTTTGGACGATCGAAAGCAGATCTGAAGGCTTCGCCTCTGACCAATCACGTTGGTTGATATAGAACTAAGTCCCGCCCCCTCCCTTGTGGACAAGTTGCAAACTTGTAAACAAACACACGGAGACAGAGCCGCAGCGTCTAGAACTCTGAGGAGAAACAGAACGATGAGGATATTTAAGTTCCGACCCAAAGCAGACGGTAAATAGTCATTGTGTAAAATATGTCGAGGGGACGTCCCGACGAAGACGGACAACACCACAAACCTTGTCATTTATTTAGACCTACTTGTCATATTCAAATTCTTTTTGATTTGATCAAAATTTTATTTTAGTTAAATGTTAATAAAGCGGCAGCACTGGTTACTAATTGTTCAAGAACGAAAATTATTTGATTTCACGTAATAATATTCGTAACAATTATTATTTTTTAAATAGTGTTGAATATTAAATAAAACATATTATACATCTACACGCCTTGATGATCATTCTCATATACATCCTGCTTAAAAATAGTTTTTCAGCTCAATAAACACTGATAATATTTGACCGGAATCTCTCCCGTTTGCCGGGGGAATTGAAATCTTCCAGGACATGTTGACCGGCACCACCAAAACTCTGGTTTGCATGGCTGCTCGCTTCTCTCTCCTTGTGTCATGGCAGTTCTCAGCTCAAGTGCCCCCACCTCCACCCCATCTCCACCAGTAGCAAGCCTCGCCGGCATAGTCTCCATCACCAGCGCGGAGGTGGGACTCCACCACCGGGAGAAGATCTCAGCCTGCGCCGATGTTCATCCTCCAGTTATATACAGTACGTATATTCATTTATGAAGGAGCAATGATTCACCATGGAGTCCTAACGCCAAAACCATGCCTTGAAATTGTAAGAGATATATTTTATTCCTCGAAATAGCTTTTCCTAATTTATACTTATATTGTAATTCATGTTTTTTTTACGTTTGAATTGTCCAACTTTCAACGTATACACACTTTACACACATTTTGATGTGAATATGAGGGTGAAAACTAATCGCTGTGCATCCAGCACTTGATTGAAATATCCTGGCAATTTTCTCCTTGTTGTCCAGTTTTGTGCCATGTCACACAGCATAAGGGTTGCAGAAATATTTGCCACACACAGCTTGAGGCATCTTTTTATACCGGGGTACAGGGGAATCTCTACGTTACCTACGGGGATGCTCCTTCGTACAAAACATATCAAATGCCAACTTGCCTTGGTTCCGCCCCGATCACTGTTGCTCTGCCCTCTGCGTTCTGTCGTCAAACACAAAAAGTTGTAAAGAAAAAAATAAAATTACAACAACTATTTGTCATTTTTTACTAATTCGAATTTTTTCTCGAAACATACCGGGTGTGATGTTTTTAATGGAACCTCCCACTCCAGTCCTCAAGATTCTCCCGCCTACAGTACAGTACAGTACAGTACAGTAGTCCCTCAATCACAAAATAAGCACAAACCACACAAACTGCCGAAGATGGCAACGTTAATATTAAAATATTCATTCATTATCAGTGCAAACAACAGTAAGACAACCCTTGTGGCAACAGCCAAGCGTCCGGACTCCTCATGGTAAAACAAACCCTTCATGCACGCGCGTGAACGCACTTTATAAGAGCTACTTTATTTTACATATAGATTCAACAAATTAATTTCAATTAATTCCAATCCCTTCCCCACCTATCTACGACTTCTCACCGGCTCCCACGATAACATGCACGACGGGAGCCAGTGTAATTATGGACTTTGATTTATAAAAACACTTCATGCATAATTCAAAAGTCGGTCTTGTGTAACTATGTGTAGTGTCCATTGATGTTGATGTGAGCATGAGTGACGTGAAGTGACTTGTCACAGTTCTGCTGTATACAGGCGCTGGAACTGTATTTACTTACATCTGAACAAGCGATGAAAATTTAATATCGAATATGCGCATGAATATATGCATGTACCCCGCCCTCTGGTGGAACTAAAAGGTCCATTACCACCTAATAAAAACAAATAAATATATAAATAAATCCCGAACCCCCAAATAAAGGCGAAAATTCCATGTACTCATTCAACTCATTTTAACAACTTTTACTGTACTGACTCGAAAGGAACAAAATCACCCAAACGAGTCGGTCTGCTTATTACGACTGCTAAGCTAATTAGCTAATTAGCGGCAGGTCATTAGCATGCTAAACAGAGGAAAACTCACACGGATTTTGGCCCAAAATAAAAAATAAAACACTGCGGTGTGAATTAAAAAAAAAAAAAAAAGTCTCCTTGAGAGAAATAAAAAAATTAAAAAAAAAAACAACAGTTGGAAAAGTCAGAAAAACAAAGAAATATCAACGCGTTTGTTAAACCTTGTCGCGAATCTTACTCACGCAGGGAGAGGGCGGTTCACGTGCGGATCAGACGTGGTGGCGCCCCCTCCTGGACCACCGCGGAGCCGCAGCTAGAGTGGAACGTTCCCACCTGGGAGAATGTTTCCTGTTTATTGTGCTCGTTTATCAAGTTATGTTATTTTGTTATTTTTTGGATATACCGTGGATCTTGCCGTTGATTTTTTTTCTCTACTTTAAGCGTAGCCATTGCCTTTTATTCTCATAGAGTTATCCCTATAAATACTGCTCCAGATCTCGCTTGCTTTGCTTCATGTAAATCAAAAGCCTGTATAAATAACCCAATAGGTCATTTCTGTGTAGTGGTGATAAACCGTGGTTGAAAAAAAAAGAAGAAGAAGAAGAAGAAGAAGAAGGGAAACGATTAAATGAAAAATAACATAAGAAAAAAGTTGACTGTGACCTCATTCCTCTTTTTCCATTTGGGCAAGAGCGGTGAAACAGGGCAGGGGGTGCTGAAGTCTGTGAATCATGGCAGTGATGGCAGCGTTTTAAATAACGGGATCTCATCAGCAATAATTCATTAGCTCCTCTGCAATTATCCGGCAAAGCCACATTACTTCCTGTCTCGGGCTCACGGAGCTTGTGAGGCGGCCCCGCGGGCGCTGAATCCCTGCAATATTTATCATACGTGACTATAATTGCCAGTAATTATCCCTTCATGTGGTGGAGGATATCGTCGCCTTAAATTCTGCAAAATGTTAAGGATTTACCTTCGCGGGGGGAGGTTGTGTTTCCCTGGTGACGTGTGTGTGCCCTTCTGATTGGCTGCTACCGGGTACTACATAATACTATGTGTTATTCATTAAATTGCAACATAACATGCTTCCAAACTTACATGCTGTCACTGAAATCATTACGAACACCTATCAGCTATGTGTGTGTGTGTGTGTGTGTGTGTGTGTGTGTGTGTGTGTGTGTGTGTGTGTGTGTGTGTGTGTGTGTGTGTGTGTGTGTGTGTGCGCGCGCGTGTGTGTGTGTGTGTGTGTGTTGTGCCTCGCAGGCACCTGTGGGTTTTATTCAGCCCGCCCCTCCAATATCACCACTCGGTTGTTCTCCAAATAATTTCACAAGATTTACAAGCTTATAAAGACTTGAGGCTTGCACCAGCAAATGAAGACGCAACCAGAAAAAAAATACGATTTTGATGAAATGTTTCTATACAAAACCAACATTTATTCAGAAGCCATGCTTAAATATATTAAAAACAAAACTGTGTTGTAACTGTATTGCTGTGTCGTACTGTTGTATACTGTACTGTATATCTCCATACTCACTTTATTCACATGCACTTTACTGCATATATCTGTATACACAAATAGCCTATCCCATATACATAACTCTATTCCCTTCTATTTTGTACCCCCACTTTGTATTGTCTTTTTGAGTCTTATTTTATTTTTATTTTATTTTATTTATTTTATTCTATTCACTAACTGCATTACGTTTTAGGAAGTTAGTTTCAGTTAGTTGCTCGGTAGGAATTAGGTATTAGCTATTATGTTCGGTTTCGTAACTATTGTGTATAATCTCCGGGTGCGTTGCAGAGACATTTCACTGCATATATGTATGAAAGTATGTACACTATATGTATGTGACAAATAAACCTCTCGAATCTTGAATCTACCTGTAAGCTGCGATAGGACATAACATTATAGATAAATATATTCCCTACCCTGGTGGCTTTTGTGCATGCCACAATTCCCCCTCCAGGGCCTGTATCTGACCAACAACTACTTATTAAATAATGATTTATATATATATATATATATATATCAAATAGGTGCCTCTGTTAGCTGGCATGTCACTTTATATGATATGACATATACGACAGTATATGATATGACATGTACAGTATACATATGAAAAGGCACGGTATGTGCTGGGCTTTTAGCCGTGCTCGTGTGAGACTGACCGTATACATTGGAATGATCTACAGTTTTTATTGAAAAATTGGTGACTTTGTGGTAAAGCTGCATCCGAGCGTGCCTTTCATCCGTGTGTCCGTGTGAACTTGGACCGGCGCGTCCGTGCGCTTTCCCTGATTTCCCGGGGACACACACTGTTGGACACGCGAGCGACGTTTCCTTTGGCTCGGCGCTCCCCCCTCCCCGGTCTGAGGAGCCAAGCTGTCACACTCTCATTTTTTTCCCTGATATGAA